>NC_054375.1:42470308-42787183 GCF_017654675.1 Xenopus laevis
AATGCATTTTAACTGCATGTTCATAAAGTTTTCAGAGAACTTACTGCTTCTCCTATCAGTGCTTTCATTCACTCTGTATGCTGCTTTTTTCAAAACCTGCAGGTAGCACTAGGGTGACGTCACCAAATTCTTTCGCATCCTATCCTCACACTGCCCGAGGCAGCAGTTCTATGGAATTTTCCCTTCTAACACTATGCACAGCCACATTCCACCTATGATCGCTGCTTTGCTCCCTTGATTGACATCGCTCTAAAGAGCAGGGCTGGGCCAAGCCGACAGGGCGCCCTAGGCACCCGGTCAGCTACCCCCGCCCTCCCCCCATGTGAGCTTGTGCGCTTACGACCGCACGCTTGTGCTATAGGTGGAGACGCATTCTCGAGTGTGCATGCGCTATATAGGGAGATTAAAGAAAGGGAAGGGGGAGGGCAGGGTAGTGATAGAAGGAGGAGTTTGATGGAGGGGCGTGACGAGAAAGTAATAGACAGAGGGGGGGAGTGACAGAAAGAAGGGAGGAAGGGGAGTGACGTACAGAGAAAGGGAGGGGAGTGATAGACAGAGAAAGGGAGGGGAGTGACAAACAGAGGGAGGGAAGGAGAGGAGGGAATTGAGCAGCAGGGGAGCGAACGAACCGGACTAGGGGTAGGCAGAAAACCTTTGAACAGGTACCTGCCCAGCGCCCCCACATTTTTACGCCCTAGGCAGGTGTTTCTTCTGCCTACCCCTAGTTCCGGCCCTGCTAAGGAGTCACAGTTGGAGGAATTTTTAAGCATGAGCAACAGGTTACCCTGGTGTCGCCATATGATAAATGGAACTAAGACATTTAGGAGTTTAGATTTTAACTCTCCAAATGCTTGTAACACTGAATTATCTTAGGGATTCAATACACTATGGGGCAGATTTATCAAAGGTCGAAGTGAATTTTCGAATTTTGAGCTATTTTTTGTGTACTTCGACAAGGGAAAATTCTGAAATTTATTATGTACTGTTTCTTTAAAAATTTGACTTTGACCATTTGCCAAATTGCAGTTTTAGCCTATGGGGGACCTCCTAGAACCTATTTGGAGTCAATTGGTGGACTTTGAAAAGTCTAATTTTTTTGGGGAAAAACTTCTAATCGAATTCGATTGAATGCACTATTCCTTTAATTCATACGATTCGAATTTGGCTGAATACGGACCTATTTGACCAAAAAAAACATAATCGACAATTTCATTTGGTCTTTTTGAATTCGAATTTCAAAGTTTTTTCTATTCGAAATTTGACCCTTGATAAATATGCCCCTTTGTTGTGAACTTTTATTTCTGCAAAGATTATTGGGTAAGCTTTTGTTTGCCTTTAATACTTGAGATGCATAATGTATCGAATGTAGCTTCTTTTCACAATAACAACTCTCTGTAACAGTTTGAGACAGTTGCATATGTAAGCAACTAGCTGGTCCCTAAAAAAAAGAAAGTGAAAGTGGGGCCTGACCAGCTGCAGACAGCTTACAGCATTTTACAGCATCTATAAAAAGTCTCCTGTATAAGTCAGATCACCAGCAGCTTCCTTTTGTAAACTTACCTGGTTCCTCTGTACCCTGAATGTCATTGGCAGATTTTTTTAACAAATATCCTATTGATTCCCCCTTCCATGCGTTAAAGAAATTGTTCAGTATAAAAATAAAAACTGGTTACCAATAAGTGACTTGAGGGGGGCACATGTATCATAACTCTTAGCTTTTGAACCTGACCTGCATGCTAAGGATCAATAGTAATCTCAATGAACAGTTATGTCCCATGTGACCCCCTTTGAAGTCGTTTACTAACTCAGAGTTAGAGAGCTGAAAACAGCCTATCTATTTATCAAGATTTTATTTTTACACTGAACTGTTCCTTTAACATATTGTAAGAAATATTGCACAGTACTGTGTAGGTATCAAAATATAAATAAAACTAAACATACATGACAGTATGACATCTATTTATTTTCAGAATTAAGAATGAGTTTGAAACTTTATACAAATATGGAAAATGTAATTATACTGTAATTATACAGTGTATATATATATATATATATATATATATATATATATATATATATATATATATATATATATATATATATATATATATATATATATATGTATATGTATATATGTATATGTATATATATATATGTATATGTATATGTATATGTATATGTATATATATATGTATATGTATATGTATATATATGTATATATATATATATATATATATGTATATATATATATATATATATATATGTATGTATATATATATATATATATATATATATATATGTATATATATATATATATATATATATATATATATATATATATGTATATATATATATATATATGTATATATATGTATATGTATATATATATATGTGTATATGTATATATATGTATATGTATATATATATATATGTGTATATATATATATATATATATATATATATATATATATATATATATATATATATATATATATATATATATATATATATATATATATATATATACTTCCCCAAAATCCCAGCACTCACGATAAACAGGTCGCCTGGGTGCATGCCTCGCAAAAAGCCGCATACAATCTTCACCAAAGAAGCCGCACTACACAGGACTTATATGCAATAAGTCCTGTGTAGTGCGGCTTCTTTGGTGAAGATTATATATATATATATATATATATATATATATATATATATATATATAATATATATACCATTACATTTTGCTATTGACAAAGTTGAGACCTGTTTCTTTATGTAGTTACAAATGTAACATACAGTGTTAATGGCAAACTGGCCTACTTTGAAAACAACTGAAAAGTGAAAAAATGGTAATAATAACAAACTGATGATTTAGCCAAGGATCTAAAAGTAAGAAAAATATATTGTGAGCAATGTGTTCAATTATTATTCTGGCAACTAATCTTTGAACAAGCAATAATCCACGCAGGCATCCTTCTGGTTATCCTGCCAGCAACAATTTTAAGAAATAATGCCAAACTAAAATATTTAAAAGCAATATCAACTTAATTATTGCAGAATTTTATTTACTGTATTTTTTTCCAAAAAATGAGTACACTTGCTAAAATATTCTATATGTTTAAACTTGATAACAAAAATAAATATAATGATAATACAAAGCAGCAACTTTTTTCCCAGCTGTATAACATTATTTGTGTTACAAAGGAACTTATGCAGTCATTTTAATCCTTTATAGCTTTCACTGTTGCCCCTGTTCCTTAATATATAAGGCACTTAGTCTTAAATGTCATAACAGTTCTTTAAAATACGCAGATTTAAAATACACATATTTATTCTGTAAAATGTGACTTTTCTTCAAGTCTTATTATCTTCCCCTTTCCTTCCACAGTGTTGGTGGTCAGATTTACAGTATTATGAGTTGTGCCTCTGTAAGCTAGTAGTAGTATTTAAATTGTAGTTGGTACTTTTTGGTTAAATAGCAACATAGTTATTTAGGGGCACATTTATAGTAAATAGAATAGTAAATTTGAATTCAAATTTTCGAGTTTAAAAATTCACACATTCAAATTTTAATTCCCCTATTTGAATGTAAATTCAAATGTGAGATTGATCACACCTCAACAATGTAAACAGTCCTAATTCAATTACTCGCCACCTAAAACCTGCTAAGTACATGTACAAGTCAATGGAGAGGTCGGTTGAGCCATTTGGAGATGATAATAGCCCTCCTGACATTTTCGGGAGAAAAACTCGGTTCGTAACGATAGAACATGAATTGAATGCGATTTCAATTTTCAGGTTGGAACAATTCAATCGAATATCAGACATTCCAATTTTTTCTTAACCTGCCAGTTGAATTGAGTATATTAAAATTTTAAAAAAATTCACACAAATTTGAAATCTGACCTTTGATAAATGGGCTGCCCTGTGTAGTAGGTAATATCAAAATCACAGAAATATTTTTAAAAAGTTGGCAACACGGAGGGAGCCTATTGAAAAAGTAGTTGTAGCATAGAGGATATGAGGTGCTCTAAAAATGTCGGACATGTACAGTATCTGGTAGTGTATTGAGTGAAAAAAGCATGTGCTTTTACCTTCCCATTGACTCAAACGGCAATTGGGCAAATAATAAAGGAGAAGGAAAGGCTAAAAAAATTATTTTGACACAAAGGGAAACCTGGCAGATTTACTTAACACAGTCAACTTGAAAGTAAGGAAAAAAAATGGTAGCCCAAAAGCAGAAAAAAGGTGCCATGAAAAAATGCCCATAGACACCTAATTTATTTTGCTACAAAAAAGTTGTGCAACAAAAAATGGCCCATAGACTTAAATATGTTCCTCGAATTTTTCTCTGTTTCAGTAATTTTCCCATAGCTTTGCAAAAAATTTTGGCGAAACAGGACAAATGTGCTCTTCACTACATAAAATGAAAAATGGCACTGGAAAAAAATATATTATGAATGGTAAATTTTAAATAAATGTAAATAAACATTGCATTCATCTGTGCAATATTACACAGTAAAATACATAGTGAAAATTATGAAATATATGAAAATGGCAGGGTGCATACAGATTAAGTCACTTGGATTTGTATGTTAATTGCGTCATGACATTAAAGGGATCCTGTCATCAGAAAACATGTTTTTTTCAAAAAGCGTCAGTTAATAGTGCTACTCCAGCAGGCTTCTGCACTGAAATTCATTTCTCAAAAGAGCAAACAGATTTTTTTATATTCAATTTTGAAATCTGACATGGGGCTAGACATTTTGTCAATTTCCCAGCTGCCCCTGGTCATGTGACTTGTGCCTGCACTTTAGGAGAGAAATGCTTTCTGGTAGGCTGCTGTTTTTCCTTCTCAATGTAACTGAATGTGTCTCAGTGAGACATGGGTTTTTACTATTGAGTGTTGTTCTTAGATCTACCAGGCAGCTGTTATCTTGTGTTAGGGAGCTGTTATCTGGTTACCTTCCCATTGTTCTTTTGTTTGGCTTCTGGGGGGGGGAAAGGGAGGGGTGATATCACTCCAACTTGCAGTACAGCAGTAAAGAGTGATTGAAGTTTATCAGAGCACAAGTCACATGACCAGGGGCAGCTGGGAAATTGACAATATGTCTAGCCCCATGTCAGATTTCAAAATTGAATATAAAAAATCTGTTTGCTCTTTTAAGAAATGGATTTCAGTGCAGAATTCTGCTGGAGTAGCACTATTAACTGATTCATTTTGAAAAAAAAAATGTTTTCCCATGACAGTATCCCTTTAAGCTTTTGCTTCATGTGATTGATGGAATATGGTTAATAGGGATGTAGCGAACTGCCGATTTGGTGTTCGCGAACGCCGGCAAAAAATGCGAACGTTCGCGAACAGTTCGCGAACTTCGAACACCCGCTAAAATCGTTCCATTCGAACGATCGAAGGATTTTAATCGTTCGATCGAAGGATTTTTATTCGAATCGAACGATCGAAGCCATTCGATCGAATGCTTTTCATTCGATCGAATGCTTACAATCGTTCGAACGAATGGAAATCGTTCGATTTTTAGCGGTCGAAGGAATTCGAATGGTCGAATGGTCGAACGATCGTACGCGAACTCAAAATGCGAACGTTCCCAATCGTTCGCGAACATTCGGCGGACGCGAACGGTCGAAGTTCGCGCGAACTAGTTCGCGGGCGAACAGTTCGCTACATCCCTAGTGGTCAATAAAGCTTATTTGACAAGGCCTTGTATAGTTACAACAAGCCAAATAGGAAAGCATTGCACTGCATTTGTTTCATGGACTGAAGGAAGCATGTTAGGTATTTTTTTTTTACCAAAGTAAGTTCACCATGTTTCTAGCTACAATTTCTCCAGCATTTTATCATAAAATTTAAAAAATTGCATGTGACACAACTCAAAATTTGTGCCTGTTTAGCAAATTTAGCACTGGGTTTAAACACACCATAGCATATGTATTATATATTTGAGAGAAGTAGAGCTACCTCTATTCTATCTATTATTCAGAAACCTGTTATCCAGAAACAGAACCTTGTACTTTAAGCCAACAAAGATATACTGTAATTAATCCATTCTGGTGGCAAAACAATCTTCCTGGGTTTATTTAATTTATTTAAAATGTAAATTAATTTTTTATTAGACCTAGGGGCAGATTTATCAAGTGGAAAAAACTTCCACCATCGAATAGAATCCTCCGACATTCGAATTAGAAGTTGGAGGATTTTATTCAGCGTACGATCATATTCCGATCGTAGTATGATCGTACAATCGTACGATTTGAACGATTTTATAATATGATCGTACGATTGTCCTTCGAATACAAAAAAACTGCTCTGGAAGGTCCCCATAGGCTAACATAGCACTTCGGCAGGTTTAAGTTGAAGTATTGAACTCAAAGTTTTTTTAAAGAGACAGTACTTATCGAATGGTCGAATAGTCAAACGATTTTTACTTCGAAGTCGAAATAAATTCGAAGTCGTAGTATCCTATTCGATGGTCGAAGTATTCAAAAAATTACTTCGAATTTTTGTACTTCGAATATTCCCTCGAATTCACTTCGACCCTTGATAAATATGCCCCCTAATGTATGGAGAACCAGATTAAAGAAAGATCTCTTATCCAGAAAGATCTCTTATCCGGACAACACCAGGTCCCAAGCATTTTGTCTTAACAGGTCCCATCCATGTACAAAGCATCTCTATGGTAAAATAGGCTGTATTTTGTGCCTTAAGCAGGTGTAACTGGCATTTTGGCACACAATAAAAGTGTACATACACACAAATAGGAGCATTTTTATTTATTTATCCCTAAGTCTGTGCCTTTCAATTCTTAAATAACCCTATAACCTATAAAAAAAATAAATGATAGCTTGCATTTGTAATTATTATCTTTAGACACATCAATAACAGATGCAAATCTATATTTGCTTTATCATATTATAGCATATGCTCCATTTACACATGCTCAAAATGCTCAAAAATAAATATAAGCATATATGTCTTGTTGATTTGTTGTCGCAATGGCTACATAGTGACAGATTTCTATACACAGTATATTTGCCATATATATACCGTATATACTTTTATGGCATGTCCTGTTATGATATGAACACCAATCCTCCCCACAATGTGGCTTTGCCTGACTAGGATCACTGTGTAATATGCAGTCTTTTAATAATTCTCCTCCAGAAACTTAACAATTAAATGCCTAAGGTTTATCAACAGTTTTATATTGTATAAAACACATTAGGGGTCTTACAGTTTGACCCTAGACTTCCCTAAACTGGCAGATGCACTAGTGGTACTAACATTTTCATTCTTCTTAGGAGAGCCTCTGGCTGCTGTATTGAGTCCACTTATCTATCTCTCTCTCTTAAAATGCCCAAATGCTAGCCAATAACTTGCTAGTGTTTTTAAAAAGCCCCCTCCTCTTTGATTTATCCTAGGGTGGGCATCAACTTTTTAATGAGGCTTGCCCTGCCGTAGGTTTTCAGCTATGTTCACATTTGTCAGTGTAGAGGGGTCCAAGAGTCTCAATATCATCCTACCTTAAATAGCCTAGGGAAACCCACGTAGCATCCTTGAGCCAGTAGGAACTTTCCAACGCTCACAGGACATGACTACACCTGGATGAGGAAACCATCTTCCCAACCAACTACTGCAAACCCAAACCCACTTATAGGGCTATGCCTAACAGCAGTAAGGGAAAGATAAATCCTTACTTGTTACACAACACCACCTATTTCAAATAGTTACAGAAAATCTCTTTCAAAAAATGAAGCGCATGATAGACTTGAATTTGCATACCAAAATGCAGGTTTGTATCCCTTAAAGGAGAAGGAAAGGCTAAAATTAAGTAAGCTTTATCAGAAAGGTCTATATAAATACACCAGTAAACCCTCAAAGTAATTCTGCTCTGAGTCCTCTGTCAAAAGAAACACAGCATTTCTTTCCTTCTATTGTGTACACATGGGCTTCTGTATCAGACTTCCTGTTTCCAACTTAAACCTCCAGGGCAGGGCTTGAGCATGCTCAGTTTGCTGCTCTCCCCCTCCCTCCTCCCCTCCCTGCTGTAATCTGAGCTCAGAGCTGTGAGCGAGCAGGGAGAGACTCAGGCAGGAAGTGATTTCACATCAAGGTAATATGGCAGCTCCTATCCTAAACAAACAGAGCTTCTAGAGCTGTTTACTCTGGTATGGTATGCACTTTTGTGGCTAATCTATTGGTAATAAACTGCTTCGAATTACTTCGAATTTTTGTACTTCGAAAATTCCCTCGAATTCACTTCGACCCTTGATAAATATGCCCCCTAATGTATGGAGAACCAGATTAAAGAAAGATCTCTTATCCAGAAAGATCTCTTATCCGGACAACACCAGGTCCCAAGCATTTTGTCTTAACAGGTCCCATCCATGTACAAAGCATCTCTATGGTAAAATAGGCTGTATTTTGTGCCTTAAGCAGGTGTAACTGGCATTTTGGCACACAATAAAAGTGTACATACACACAAATAGGAGCATTTTTATTTATTTATCCCTAAGTCTGTGCCTTTCAATTCTTAAATAACCCTATAACCTATAAAAAAATAAATGATAGCTTGCATTTGTAATTATTATCTTTAGACACATCAATAACAGATGCAAATCTATATTTGCTTTATCATATTGTAGCATATGCTCCATTTACACATGCTCAAAATGCTCAAAAATAAATATAAGCATATATGTCTTGTTGATTTGTTGTCGCAATGGCTACATAGTGACAGATTTCTATACACAGTATATTTGCCATATATATACCGTATATACTTTTATGGCATGTCCTGTTATGATATGAACACCAATCCTCCCCACAATGTGGCTTTGCCTGACTAGGATCACTGTGTAATATGCAGTCTTTTAATAATTCTCCTCCAGAAACTTAACAATTAAATGCCTAAGGTTTATCAACAGTTTTATATTGTATAAAACACATTAGGGGTCTTACAGTTTGACCCTAGACTTCCCTAAACTGGCAGATGCACTAGTGGTACTAACATTTTCATTCTTCTTAGGAGAGCCTCTGGCTGCTGTATTGAGTCCACTTATCTATCTCTCTCTCTTAAAATGCCCAAATGCTAGCCAATAAATTGCTAGTGTTTTTAAAAAGCCCCCTCCTCTTTGATTTATCCTAGGGTGGGCATAAACTTTTTAATGAGGCTTGCCCTGCCGTAGGTTTTCAGCTATGTTCACATTTGTCAGTGTAGAGGGGTCCAAGAGTCTCAATATCATCCTACCTTAAATAGCCTAGGGAAACCCACGTAGCATCCTTGAGCCAGTAGGAACTTTCCAACGCTCACAGGACATGACTACACCTGGATGAGGAAACCATTTTCCAACCCAACCAACTACTGCAAACCCAAACCCACTTATAGGGCTATGCCTAACAGCAGTAAGGGAAAGATAAATCCTTACTTGTTACACAACACCACCTATTTCAAATAGTTACAGAAAATCTCTTTCAAAAAATGAAGCGCATGATAGACTTGAATTTGCATACCAAAATGCAGGTTTGTATCCCTTAAAGGAGAAGGAAAGGCTAAAATTAAGTAAGCTTTATCAGAAAGGTCTATATAAATACACCAGTAAACCCTCAAAGTAATTCTGCTCTGAGTCCTCTGTCAAAAGAAACACAGCATTTCTTTCCTTCTATTGTGTACACATGGGCTTCTGTATCAGACTTCCTGTTTCCAACTTAAACCTCCAGGGCAGGGCTTGAGCATGCTCAGTTTGCTGCTCTCCCCCTCCCTCCTCCCCTCCCTGCTGTAATCTGAGCTCAGAGCTGTGAGCGAGCAGGGAGAGACTCAGGCAGGAAGTGATTTCACATCAAGGTAATATGGCAGCTCCTATCCTAAACAAACAGAGCTTCTAGAGCTGTTTACTCTGGTATGGTATGCACTTTTGTGGCTAATCTATTGGTAATAAACTGCTTTGTTAGCTTTCCTTCTCCTTTTTAAATATAATTTAGACAAAAGTAACAATAATTTATAAACATTCTGTTTTATTACTAGGGGTATTTGAGTGTCTGAGCATATTTAGATAATTATATTTTGGTTGCAGGTGTCACTCTAATTTTCAGTTTAATTATTGGCTGTGATTTAGCGAGAGATTTAGTGAGTGCTTTGCGAGATACAAGAACAAAGAACAGAGATCTACGAAGCACACTGCTAAACATGTTTCTTGAAAACTGCAGTAATATTTACTTCTGGTAAATATCTTTATTTTTTATATGATTATAATTATTTCATTTTGAAGAACAATATGATAACCTTCAACCACATAGAGCGAGGGAGGGAGTGCAAAAATAACAAACGCCCACAAATGTCTATTTTAAATGTTAGTCTCATGTTTTTCATATATCTTATTGAGTGCCAGATCAAAGTAACCAAACACTGCTACAAACATAAAACATAAACCATATATTATTTTTCTGAAAGTACAATATGGACCCATTATTGTTTGAAATACGTAAATACAGTAAAACTGTGACCATTTATTTGAAAGAATAACAGGATAGTTTTTTCTTTCTTAAAGAGATACTGTCATGGAAAAACATATTTTCTTCAAAACATATTAGCTAATAGTGCTGTTCCAGTAGAAAGAAATCAATTTTTCAAAAGAGCAAACTTTTTTTTTTATATGTTATTTTGAAATCCAGGAGCCCCCAGTCATGTGGCTTGTGCTCTGATAAACTTCAGTGGCTCTTAACTGTTGTACTGCAAATTGGAGTGATATCAACCCCTCCCTTCAGTTATATTGAGTAGGAGAAACAACAGCCTGCCAGAAAGAAGTTCCATCCTAAAGTGCTGGCTCTTTCTGAAAGCACATGACCAGGCAAAATGACCTGCTGCCTACACAACAATATTACAAATAAAAAAAATACACTTGTTTTCATGTTAATTTTAAATCATTGCAAGGCCAGATACCAAAAACCCAGGGGAAAAAACGAAGTTTTTCACGCCGGCGACAATTCGGTTGCATCCGCTAATCATTATTGGCATCAAAATTGGCGACAACGACAATTTTTTTTTGCGACACGGGCGAATTTGTGAATTTATTCGCCAGCGACGAAACGCTCATGTTTGCTGCAAATTGATGCCTGGCGAATACATTTGCTCATCACTAGATTTTACCCATCATGTACAATAACAACTGCTACCCACTTCCCCTGAGTTTTTAAAGCTTATTATGGCCACAGGTGCAGTGGGCAAATTGCTCATTTCCTTTCAGTGAGTTGTGCATAAAGCCAGTTTTATTGAAGGTACTTGGGTCAAAATGCACTCATCTCCCTTCTATATAGTTGACCTAGGTGCCGCTAAATCCACAGGCCTCGTGTTCCAAATCATATACTGCTGCACTTATTGACACAGGGGGATCCTGGAGCTACCCCCACCTTCTCACCAGTCAATAGCTCCAGATATCCTACAGCACTGCAGCTCAGTTAACGAATATGGGTGCACACATCACTCAAGCCAATCTCCAGAAACAACGCCAGACAGACTTTGAAATTGTGATGTTTGTTGCACTTCATTATAAATGTACCTTTATGTGTAATCTGTGAAGGTGTTTAACAACCCTTGACCTTATGCCAGCCCTCACAGAACCATGTATGAAGAAGTCATTTGAAATCATTGAAACCCACAGCCAACATAAGCACGCTACAAATATTTGCAATTAAGAAAAGACTACCCTCAAAAATGCACTGAAGCTGGATTCTAACCTGGCACCTTTTATATGTTAAGTATTAATGGGGAACATTATAACGTGACTTAAATATTTTTTGAGAAGAATTGTGACCTAATGAATTCACATATGGCTGTAAGAGAATTGCACATTCCCAATATAAGCAGCAGGAATTGTTAACCTAAATAAAACAGGTGTAGATCATAATACCAGGGAACAGGGTGCTTGGGAAAGTTGCCAGTGCCAAAAACAAGACCTGGGTTCAGCTGAGCCATAGGGGGCCACAGTATGCATTTTCCCTTTTACCTGCCTACATATATCCATATGAATGAACCTTAAAAGCATTTCACTAGGCTACACACTGAGCTACAGTGGTCACTGGAAGGGCTAAACATTTTTGAAGTTCAGTAATTATAATGCTAAATTGTTTGTTTGTAGCAGCAGAGAGAGAGAGAGAGAGAGAGAACATGCTCTGTCAGAGTTTAAATAATCATATTTATCTAAAAGGACAGATATGCACAGCTTGATATATATGAATTACAGGTGGGATAAAGTAGGACATGGCAAAATAACTGGAATTTAGAGTTTGGAGAAATGAGAAGTGACATTTAGGGGCCCATTAACTTAGTTCGAGTGAAGGAATAGAATAAAAAAAACTTAGAATTTCAAATGTTTTTTTGGCTACTTCGACCTTCAACTATGACTTCGAATCGAACGATTTGAACTAAAAATCGTTCGACTATTTGACCATTTGATAGTCGAAGTACTGTCTCTTTAAAAAACTTAGACCCCCTATTTCGCCACCCAAAACCTACCAAAGTCAATGTTAGCCTATGGGGAAGGTCCCCATAGGCTTTGGAACAATTTTTAGGTCAAAGGTCGATCAAACTATTTGCGGTAAATCCTTCGACTTCGATATTCGAAGTCGAAGGATTTCCATTCAGCAGTCAAATATCGAGGGTTGATTAACCCTCGATATTCGACCATAAGTAAATTTGCACCTTAAAGTTGGACTGGGGATATGCGTATGAACTGGGTTTGGGAGAAAGGTAGAAGTTGCATGTAAACTTAAGGGAATAAAGAGCATATACACACTTGTGATGAGAGAAGTGGTTAGGTGGAATTTGAAGTACCATATTGGTATATAACTTGGAGTGGTACAAAGGAAAATATGTCAATGAACTGTTGACCTTCAGTCACTTCTAGCCGTTTCGCGAATTTTTCGGCGAAGCGAAAAGGCGCAAATTCGCCCATCACTAGTCACTTCTTCTAACTTCTAGTGCTGTCCTCTAGTTAATGGAGATCCCAAGACTGTAAGCTTTAAGTCTTTCTATAAACACTTAAGTTTAAAAAACTTCATATGATTAAAACATTAATGACCATGTTCATGTTGCTGCCCCCTGCCAGTGATTTAACATTTCCTTCTCTTATAGAGGATTATTTTTATAATTAAAAAAAGAGCTAAACATATACAGTGCCATATCTGCACATGCAATCGCAGTAAATCCTATTGGAATGTCCACAAATACTGTAGGTTGAATGTGAGGATTACAATTTAACAGATCAGAAATATCTCTGTAATTTTGGTTCATGAATATTTATGTATAACTGGAGATTTTGTTCTGACGTATGTAAGAATTTGTATTCGGCCTCTTTTGTTATTGTGTTCCACTGTTTTGACACATTCTTTTATATAGGAGGTATTTTGCAACAAGTTATGTGTGTAGAGAATATTAATGCTTTCAAATAAATTATTTGCGTTTCCCATTAAACTGAGTTTGGCTGGCATTAGGCATGCTGATGTGATAGTCACAGAATCCTTCTCTCATCAAGGTTCTTTAAAAACAATACCAATCCTCCCACCCCCATCAAAAAGTACATTTGAAAAGCTCTGCTTGGAGATGGTCTGCATTACCAGTTGAAAATATAATTGAAAGTTTTTTTTAAAAAATTAATGCAGATAAAGCCATCTTTATTCTGAACAACAACAGCATGAACAATTCGGAAAAATGAATGTTCATCATGAAATTTAACAAAAGTGTAGGCAATTATTACTTCAGACAAAGCAAAGCTTCGTCGGCTCTCTAAAGTAATGACAAAGCCTGCATTTTTGCAACTCTTTTAAATATGTTGCTTCATACAGTTTGAAAGAGTAGAAGAAAAAAAAAATCAAAATTTCCCAGCGAGTGTTTGTTCAAAGTATTCCCAAATAATACCTCAAAATGAACTGATTAGCATTCATGCTTGGTGGATGCATTTAAGTCCCTATTTATAAAATGTATTCCGTCACTCTAAAAAAAATTTTTAAAAAAAATTAAATGCAGCTGTTTAACACATTGATCATTTTCATTAGTTTAAAAAAGCCTCAATAGAATCTTAAATCATATTTATTACATTTCAGTAATGATGACCATCGGACTCATAGGTGACCTTAACTATAATTTCCTTATTGATGATAAGGGGGAACATTTTTTTTTTAAATAAAGGGGGAGATGTAATAAAAGACAAAGAACAATATGCAAAAAAATGTGTGATTAAGAATATGTAAAAAAAAAAAACATACTACACTGTTAAGAGAAGCTCAATGAAGACATCTGGAACTAATCTTAGTAGAGGGATTTTGAATCTTAAATGTTAATCATGGTTTAATTACCAATTATCTTGAATCTTAGCATTACCATATTCTGCAGGCCTGTCATATGCAATGTAAACCTGCTTTTAAAGCTCAAAGTTAGTTTTTTTTTGCATTAAATTTACAGTCATAAACTGGCTTTCTAAGACAGATAGTGATCTATAGCCATCAAATATAATGATCCTGTTTGTCCTTTGCTTTAAGGTTAAATCATTTTATTTCCCATTATTTTTCAATCTGTAAAAGATCTTATAATAAAGGGAAAAATGGATATAATTTTGTAAATGTAAAGGGAACTGTACCCTACATGAACCAGACCGATTTAAATCACTGACAAAACCTCACAACATTTCATTTATATATATATATTTTTTTTAAAACTTGTAAAACAAAGCCATCAACAGAAGAAAAAAAAGTTTTCCTAAATGCATGCTCTCTATTACTATTACTGTCCTTAAAGTCTGAACTTAGGTCTTGTGCTCTTTTAATAATCCCCATTTTGATTATTTTTCACCTTTCCGCTATCCTTTGTAAAATGACTGGAATTTAAATAAATTTAAGACATGTAAATGTCAGTGTAAATAGACACAATTTGGTAGCTAAATGACTTCGAATGACTTATCCTCAGTCAACCTTAGATGATGGCCATATGCAACTTCAACAAATATAATAATGTGCTTTAGATCACAAAGAGATGCTACACAGCTCAGCAAATTGAATGACTAGCTGCTGATTGATTGACTGATTGATTGGTTTGCTAGTTTCGGAAAATGATTGATGGCCCTCCAGACTTTCACTACAGAAACCTTTTGTGAATATAATTACCCTTATGCAACACAAACCAATCACCTGCGCTTAGATCTCCTGACAATAGAATACATTATGTTGACAGCTTGAAGAGTCTAGCTTTCTTTAAACTAAGACAGCAAATACCACTATCCTTATCCTATTTACATTTTAATATAATAAATTAAGAACTTTCTATGCAAATAGTAGATTGTATTCTTGTAATTTTTCTAATGTTACAGTGACAAATAAAAATATATACCGCAACAGTGTCTTAGTCTGCCTACAGATACAAAGCCCTAACAAATGTACCCAACTGACCTCCACTTACAGGCTTTTCTGGATTACTGTATGATTTCCCTGTGTGTAAAAGGTTTTGGTTGGGGTTAATTCTCTGTTTATTAATGACCCTGTCATTCAAAGTTCTTTATAACTCTGCCCCACAGATCTGAACTAATCTCTATATAGTCACCCAACCGCTTACTATGCTCCTCTACTGACCTGCTACTCAACTCTTCTCTCATTACCTCTTCATATGCTCGCATTCAAGACTTTGGAATTCCCTCCCACAGTCTGTTCGACTCTCTCCCAACCTCTCTGCTTTTAAAAGATCTCTTAAAACGCACTTCTTTAGAGAAGCCTACCCTCACTCTGCTTAACTACCAAATGCAATACCACATACAGTACTACATCTCTCACTCACTTAATTCTAAACTTGCCCAATCTTGTCTGATCTTGCCCACTCCCATACCTTGTGTCTTATTCCCTTTCCCTTTAGATTGTAAGCTCTTTTGCCTTCCTCACCTTTTGTACCGATATTGGTTGTGATGTATGTAACTCCATATGTTCTATGTATGTAATTAATGTGATTTAGTTGTATACAGTACTGCAAAATATGCTGGTGCTCTATAAATACTTGTTAATAATAAGAATAATAAGAATAATGCTTAGGATCAATTATTTTCTGGATAAGGGATCTTTCCATGCTGTTATTTGGAACTACATACCTTGTCTTCTAAAAGTTATTTTAAAAATGTATAAACCCAATAGGTTTTTTTTTTCCGAACAAGAAGGATTAATTATATCTTTGTTAAGTTTTGTTATTACAGAGGAGAAGGAAATGTGTTTTAAAATGCTTGGTAAGCCTGTAGATAAATCATTTTATTTCACTAACCTTTTCTGCCGGGACACTTTTATTAGAGTCAACAGGTTATGGGTAGGGGTGAGGGAATTTTTTCACCTGATAGAAATTTGTGGCAAGGTTTGCATTTTTGTGAGGGACAAGAAACATTTCTGAAATAGACTTTTGCCAACCCAGTGAACAAATAATATTGTTACTTGTATAATAAAGCAAACATTCTACTTGCAAAAGAAAGAAGTTATCCCGTTAATAATGTTGAACATTTGTTTTTATTTCCTCTTTAAATATTTCTATTAATCCTTAGTTATACAGCTGGTCCTACATTGTTACACTTGCAAGGGCCAGAGAACCACCACCATGATGGTGGACCAAATAGGCTGATCTGAATTTTTGGTCCCACATGAAATGGGGGAGAGGGGCAGCGAAGACCCATCAGAGGAGGAAAGTCATTGTCCAATGGAATCTCCAGCCAGCCTGATTAAAATTTGCCTGAGCCCTGACCATATAATAGCTACTATATTGAACCCCATACACATTATAAGCTGAAAACTCTGCCAACACAATCTGTATTGGGAATTGTACCTATAACTTTCCTGTTCTTATATATATAGAGCATGTACAGTATTTAATTTCATTTTAGTCAAATTTTTACCCATAAATATTAGCTTCATAACAATTACATTTCTATCTTACATTATAGAATAATATAGTAATACGTTAATTCATATCAAATGTGTAATGAAGGAAAGAAATTACAGATGTTATATCATTGTTTTAAATCTCTTGAATAATTTGAGTAATTATGTGAACCATAGTTAACAGAAAGGAAACGTAAAAGGCATAGTAGGACAAAAAAGCAGGCCCACTGCTGTATTTATTCATTCTAATCCTTACCAGAAAAATTCAATTGATAAACTGGGCAATTTCTACTTAGAATTGGTTGTGCTCACACATAGTTTGTTACTTAAAGATAAGGTCAATAATCTGCTATACATCTGCCACCAAGCTGTTATGGCTTGTAAGCATATTATCTGGCAGTAAGGTAAGCACTATGGGATGTTCATTGGGTTAATATGATTTTCATATTGATTTGATAACAGCAATATCATGTGCCTTATTAGAAAAATCCCAATGAACTTAAAACTATTTACGCATAAAGTGATTAATACTTTTAATAAAAACATGTTTGCCTCCATTTGATAAATAACACAAATTAGCTATTATAAAGTAATAGTGATGCATAGATAGGTAGCATTCTTGACATCACTGTAATCATCAATCATGTTCACCTTTTAAAAAGTTCTACTAGTGTTCTGCTATCTGAAATTCATTCAATTGATGCAATTCAAAAATGAATTATTTTAATAGTAAAGGTATAGAATCTATTCTATGTAGTAGCAGGCAATGCCTATAATAACATCTAAACTTGAATAAGCAAACACTGAATTAAGATTGAGTAAACTGTTTCTTCTGGAGTACACGGTTGATGTACTTTTTACATGCATCTACTGAATTTGTACATCATCTAGAAATGAAGCACTAAATTAATGCTTAAATTAACTATGCTTGTTGTCTGTTAGTACAAATTGAACCTCCTCCCAATTTGTATAGAGGCAAGACATCCAAAAGACTAACACCCATAATTAAGGCATCTATTAAAGGGACAGGTTTGGGGCTGCTACAATTACACGTTAACATTTAAAAATATAAAAGAGTCTTTGGGGCACTGTAAGACACACTAAAGTAAAGCTATAATGTGGCCAAATTACTTCAAACAAAAAGTGCAATCAATTCACATCTGCTGGCCATGTGTTTTACTAGTAATTTATATGTTTGCAGTGCATAGGATTGGAATCATTAAAAGATGATTTGGTCAGAATACAGTTTTAACAAACTCTGCAGAATGCAGTGTTGTCCTGTACTTATCACCTACCCTTGCCCCTGATAGCACTATGCTATGCACCTTATAACAGATTTTTAATCTGAAACATAACACCGAGTGCAGAGTTACTATAACCCTAGAAGTGATAGCTATAAAGGAACAGCACGTGGAGATCTAAGGGCCTCAGTTTTGCCTTAGATCTCCTGCTCTTGTGCCTTGCCCTTCATAAATGAAGGTTTCAAACTTCTGGGCCACACTGTATTATTGATAGGTGAATTTATTCAGCAGGCGCGAATTTGCGGCGAATTTGTGTGATTCGCCAGCGGTGAATACATTTGTGAAACGCCCACGAAAATTTGCTGGCAAAAATTCACCAGCATCAAAAAAAAAATGTTGCCGGACGCGGGCGCCGTTTCATGAATTTTTTGCCATAAATTCGCCCATCACTACACTGTATTCATAAATTATATATAAAAGAATCAGCTTAGTAATGTTCTTTTAGATTCCAGGCCCGCTAGTTGTGTTTGCTTAATGTATAATAGGAAATAAAAACCTTCAGAATATAAAATAATTTTTTTGTAATATAAAGAGAACAGAAAACCAGCACCAAGGGTCTTGAGATGAAAAAAAACTTGTATTGTTACATGGTATGTATATGGGTATGTATATGTGTATATATATATATATATATATATATATATGTGTATATAGATAGATATATATATAGATATAGATAGAGATATATATATATATATATATATAGATATATAGATATATAGATATATATATATATATATATATATATATATATATATATATATATATATATATATATATATATATATATATATATATAGATATAACAAACAAGGGAAAGTTGTGCTCACCACTATTTTTTAAAACCATTAGGTTTGCAATGAGGGTGTGACCACAAAATACATATAGTCAACTACAAGAGGTCCTCTGCACTCAACCCATTATCAATATATTTAAGACGGAGACATTTTGTGCATACTGCTACTAAAAAATGCCTTACCCTTTAAACAACACAGGGATTGTTTGTCCATATATTGCAATATATTTAAGCTGGCCAACTACGTCAAAGTCATCCCATATCTGGCCAGTCCTATGCTCAATTTTCATCTGATTCATTAAGAATTCAATTGCTTAATTATACATTTTCCAAAGGGACTAAGTTTTACCTGCAACTTACTAGCTGCTTTCAAAGTAAAACTCCCAAACTTGGCTGCCCTTTTATTAGACACCAGTGGGATCACCTGACTATAGCTAGGAAGGGTGGGAGCTACAACATATATAGATATATATAGATATATATATATACCTTGTTGATATTATTGCTCTTATTATGTATTTCTTTGTTTTGCTAAGCTGTTGTATTTGTATTTCTCAAGGTCTCTATAGAAAAAACATTTTTACACTTGTCAAGAATATTAAACAATAATTGATTGTGAAAAAAATGTATTCCATATGTAGTGGAGTACAATGCAAAAAAATACTCTCAGACTTTTAAAGTAATATTATTGCTTTCCAAAAATCAATTCTAATAATTTGACTGATTTTCGGAAAACAATCCTATTTTTTTCTTATTGTTAAATGTTTGTAGAGTCTGGTGCTTGATATTAGGTCAATATCCATTATTTTGAACAGCATCCTATCCACTGGTTGTAGTGTTGGGTGCAGGCTGTATAAACCCTTTGCCAAGAATAAATTATCTACATGGTGAAATAAATCCAGTAACACTTTTTTGGAACCTCACTAGCCAATGGTCAAGCCAGAAAAACGTGTATGTATCTGTATTTTTTACATCCAACAACTTAATATAACACATCCCATAAGATGACTTCTAAGTCCCTGTAAATGAGTGAAAATAAATGTGCAACAATTGTACATGATTGTAATGATAAACATGTGTAGAACACTATACATAATCTAGTGATGTGGGGGGTGAAATTATACCATGGAGACCAGTGGACTGATCACCGGTTGGGCGGGTTTGGATTGAAATCTGCCAAACCATTGCGGGTTAGGGTTGGGTGGGGGGTCACACTGGGAGAGTACACTCCTCTTCTGCTCCCAAATATTCCCTGTCTTTGGAACTGTAGGTGCACACAGAAGTAGTGTACAGAGTTGGTAGACATGGGTATGTGTTGGGGTCCGGTCCTATAATGGGAAAATTTTGCGAGATTGGGTCAGCTGTGGGTTAAGGTGTTGCAGGTTAGGGTCGGGTGCAAGTTTTTCCTGACTCATACATCACCAATGTAAACTGTACCACCTTCTACCAACTACTTGCTGTTAGAGAGATTATTCAAATGCAAATTAATACCATACAACTACCACAACTGCCTAAAGAGAGGGAAGGTGGGACTTAAATTTACTTCGCTAGCAAATGGCTATCCTGCCTATCCACTGGCCTGTTCATAGGCATTCCAATGCAAGAAACAGCTCCAAGCTTCTGCTGTAGATAACTGTAAAGTGCTAGAACAACTGGGTTTCTTCACCTGCATTTTTCTTATCTATATCTATGACCTGCAAACATTTGGTTACAATTTATTTGGAATTAAATTGGACCATGGTATAAAACTGATATGACATGCCTATTTTTCTGTAGCTTACCTTGTCTTTCCAGCTGTTATTTAATCCTAGAGAAGTTTCTAAGGATATTTGTTTAGTGGCTTTTCATATTCTTAACTTCTAATGCTTAGTATGCTTTAGTCCTCTATGTTTTAGTCATAAATATTTATTACTTTGATTTTATTCCTGCAAAAAAATCAGCTTTATGTTTTTACTTATGAAATTGCACTTTGACAGCAGCTTAATGCCAGACTTATTTCCTTAATGAATTGTAGTTTTGATGTTAATATACAACTACTGGTGCACAATGGGGGATATTTGACAAGCAGGAAAATAATGTATCTAACCCACAATATACGAAAATAACTGGTTCGTAAAATGCTTTTTTTTTAGCCTATCGGCAGCTCAGTTACTTGTTGGATATGCTATATTTGTCTCTTTTTCTGAAGCATTGTACCATGTTTTAGCATTGTCTTTGAATGCTGTCTAACATGCTAAAGGATAACTAACCACAGCAGGCATTTATTGACTACTCTTTATACTTGTACAGATATATTGTCAATATTTTCTAACCTGGAAAGCATCAAATGAAAAATGTAACCATTATCTGTTACATTTTTTAAGGTTTAGGATATCACATTGTATTTATAGCTTCAAAGCACTTTCCACACTTTGTTTTTTAGTTGTTTGTACTGTTCCTTCAATACAATCACCCATTAAATGGATAGTTCACCTTTACTTTAAAGTGTAGTGATAAGGTTGCCTTTATTATAATCACATATATCATATCTAATATACTGTTGTGTACTATTACATTAAGTAAAATCTTTCTAACAAATAGTTACATCACATGTCATCATGACCTGAGCTTTAAAAAGTACCTTCAATTTTATCTGCGCTTGAGCAAATACTGCTGTTTGAACAAGCCTTTGCTCAAAGATGATCTTTTATTATGCATAACTAGGTGTACGGTCAAATCATCCCTAATGTTATTGACGCTAAAATACTCTCTTCTAGTGATGGGTGAATTTGTCTCATTTTTGCTTCGCTGAAAAATTTGCGAAACGCATTGAAGCAAATGGGCTTCAAAATTATTTTAACTTGCGTCAATTTTGATGCCCGCAACAATTTTTATACTCATGCCTATTTTGTCCAAATGAATTAAAGTCAATGGGCAACTATTCTAACGTGCGCCCAAATTTTTTTGACGCGGCTGATTTTTCAACGGCGAATATTCTCGTCAGTTTTGCAAACATATTCGTTGTCGGAGAAATGCAGAAATTTGATACAAATTCGTGCCTGGCAAATTTATTCGCCCATCATTACTCTCTTCTAATTGGTCAATATGGGAAACCACCTGAATCCACCTTAGAATGTAACCATTAACTAATTCTGTAAGTTTTGGCTATAAAAAAAGAATCTGTTCCTCTCTAAGACAGGACAGAACCATAAGAATACTGGTCTGCGTCTGTTCTCTTGCATGCAATTGTCTTCCTGCAGCTAACAATCCCTTTGTACTCAAAGGTTTGACCTTACATTTTTTTTTTTAAAAAAATTGTTTAATCTGCCTTTTTTACAGCTTCCAATTTATAAAAGAAGCATAAGATGTATTATATGGAAGGATTGGGGCCTGGAGTTTTTTCCATAATTTTAATCACCATACGTTAAGTCTGCAAAAAATTATTTAATCTTGACATTATCCCAGTGGGATTGTTTTGCCACTAAAATGGTAAAGCAGCTTACTTACAATTAAGTATAGGGTTCTGTTATATTATTACAGATAAAAAGGAAATGTTATTTAAAATTTAGAATTATAATTATTTGCTTAAAATGGACCCTGTCAGGGATGGCCTTCCTGTAATTCTGAGTTTTAAGGATAATGATTTTTGGATAAGGGATTACATGCCTGTATTATGTAGTTTCTGGGGGTCCCTGATTCCAGAAGCTAAAAACTCTGTTGCTCTTTATTGTTACAGGTATGGGACCTGTTATCCAGAATGCTCGGGACCTGGGGTTTTCTGGATAACAGATCTTTCCGTAATTTGGGTCTTCATACCTTAAGTCTACTAGAAAACCATGTAAACATTAAATAAACCCAATAGGCTGGTTTTGCTTCCAATAAGGATCAATTATATCTTAGTTGGGATCAAGTACAAGCTAATGTTTTATTATTACAGAGAAAAAGGAAATCATTTTAAAAAATTTGGATTATTTGGATAAAATGGAGTCTATGGGAGACAGCCGATTCGGAGCTTTCTGGATATTGGGTTTCCGGATAAGGAATCCTATACCTGTACTTTTTATTGCATACCTTTCTAATCAGGCATCTTCTATCCATTTAACAGTCTGTCATTCAAACCACTATATGATGGTGCAATTATCACATTCCTGACTATGTAACACTCTACGAAATATTCCCAAATACAGAACCAAGCCTCAATCTAAATTTGCATTATTTGCATTCTTTTTGTAGTCTATAAAATGTAATATAATTTGTCTCAGTGATGATAGTATTGTTGAACACTTTTATAATACATGTTGACACCATTAGAAACACGGTGGGTAATGCCATCTGCAAATATGTGGAGTTATTTCCTCTGTCTTGTAAACCTTTGATCTGTCAGTTTGCTGATTCATGTTAAGGACTTAGAACATTCTGAAGTTACATTAACAATTGGTTTAAAAATAGAACAGCTCTTATGGAATTTTCTTTAATGAAGATACTGAGAATCTTAGCATTAAAGGAAAAAAGAAGGAGCTGGCCATGACATACACAATTTCAAAGTATTTCTGAGGTTTGAAGTTTGGCGGCTTAAAAGATTTTGCTGTAAATCCCAGTTATGCCACTCATTGTGCTCATAACAGTATAATAACTATGTTGACCTCATTTTATGGTATTTTATTTTTCTCACTCTGTATAGACTATGTGCAAAAGTAGGGGTTATTTCTGCTGCAGCTATGCTTCGAATAAATCATTGATTCATGTTGACCCTTTTGTAAGGGAATTATGACACTACAGGGCTTAATTTAAACTAACCTAAGGCTGACTTAAGGTGTGGTTGAGCAAAAATTGACACCTTTCATTAATATATATGAATATATATATATATATATATATATATATATATATATTAATGTATATGCATCTAAAGCTGCTCCTTAAACATCTGCATAGATGTACCATTCCTGTGCCTAAAAATCATACGCAGATATCAAAATCCTGACACTGACATCAAAATTGAACAAAATTTAAGCACAATTTTGCACAATTTGCCACAACGGACAAATGTAAGGATACCTGGTGGTCTAGCGGTGCGGGACGCCCGCCACTTCCTTCCTTTTTGTGCACCAATGCGCAAATGCCACTCGTTCTCACTACTTCCAGGTTTAGGCACGAGTGTTGCTTCTGACGTCATCGCACTTGACATGCATTTCAAATATTTAAATGGGCCTTGTCCAATTTTCCTTGCCCAATGTAAGGTCTATTTTCATAGTTCCTGGTAGGGATTTCCCTGACCGTGTCCAGTTTGCTGTCTTTCCTTATCTTTGACTATGTATTGACTACTCCCTTGGATCCTGCTTTGTACTGTGATATTGGTGTGTTTGACTCAGCCTGTGACATTGACTACTTTTTCGTCTCTTGAATCTGTACTGCTTCTCCTGATTGGTATTGACCCAGCCTGTCCCTTGAATACGCTCCTTGTTCTCCGTTCCAGTAATAACATTTGGTTTCTTTGCCTGCCCAGAACTCTCTCCAAGGTCCTCTCACATTAAGACTTGGTGGTACCCATGTAGCGGAAGGCTCCTCCTGAAGCGAAAGGTGGTTGTTATAGGTGGAAGAGTGAGCCGCGACTGGGTTTGGGACTCCTTCATAACTGCAAAATTGTGTTGGATATGACATAGGGTTGGGTTTAGAAGTCTGGTTAGGAATTGTATGGTCCATCAGTTAACAATAGAACTTGATACAAGTCTAAAATTCCCAATTGGTTGGCCCTCTGAGAATGAGGTCTGGTTTTTACCCAGACAGCCTGGTTTTTCAAAGAATTGTCTGGGTCTAAACCTTCTGTTTGGTCTTTATGTGGTGTGAAATGGAAAATAAAAAAATAATCTTCTCTGCATGTTTGCTATTAAATATGAATAGAACTATTCCTGTTTCTTTCCCAGAAAAGTAGTGGTACTGTAATTTAAATAATGAAGAGAATGTAGAATCTTTGCATACAGTAACCAATGTATACAATGAGCCAGATTCAATTAAATCAGAAAAATCTCCTAATTTGATTGTTTCCATAGACTTCAATTATGTTTTCATGATAAACTGTGAGATGTTTTTCCCCAGTGAATTTAATTTGGTTCATTAATATTTTTAAAGAAAAATGAAAACAAATCCACATTTACATAATCAGGATATAAGCAATGTTAATGGGGTTTCATGTAAATAACTGCACACACAGATGCATACACACACATACATATAATATATAGAAGGCAAAAGCCTGGAAATTTTAGAAAGTAAAGATCCACCAAGCCATGAATATTTTTATATATTAAAAAAATATGACATCAGTTATCAGTTAAAAGTCTATTGCGCATGCAAATTGTGATTTTAGAATTTTGATGATGACATGTTGATATAGCATGAAAATGTGGGATGTTTAAAGGAACAGGAACATCAAAAAATAATACCCCCATATGTAATAAAAGGCACTCATTTTGCCCAGGAGCATTAACACATAGCAATCAATAAGATGCTTGCTTTTAAACAGGTGACCAGTAAATGCTTCCTGCCAATTGGTTGCTATGGGTTACTGCCCCTGGGCAAACATAGAGACTTTTATTACATAACCCCATAGTGTTTTAAAGTAATAAAAATATAATGCGGTGTTGCCCTGCACTGATGTGTTTGCTTCAGAAACACTACTATTGTTTATATAAATATGCTGCTGTGTAGCAATGGGGACAGCCATTCAAAGGAGAAATGGCTCAGGTTACACAGCAGATAGCAGATCAGTTCTGTAGAACCCAATGGTGTTATCTGTTATCCACTATTTAACCTGTGCCATATAGACTTTTTTCAATTTATGCTATTGCTACAAAGCTGCTTGTTTTTATGACTAACTACAGGTTCCTGCTGAAGGGTTGTTTAGTAGTACCAATGTCATATTAATAACTCATTCCTATGACAGATTTAAGGACAGGGCTGTATTTTATCCATAGTGCAGAGATTTGAAACCTGTGTGGATTCAAATGCCCGGGTGCAAAACCTCTGTAAATGATGGGCATAAATTGCCGCTTGTGTTTTTTCCCCTCCCCAGATGCAAATCCTATACCAGTGTTTATCAGAATGTATTTGGCTTTGTTCTATGGGGAGAGCACAGGTTAGCATCTTTCACATTCAAATCCTGATTTCCCAATATATAGGGAGTAAAAGATTTGACAATTATTTCCTGCTCTGTAATGAATAATTTCAATGTGGAAAATCAGTTGGTTAGTGTGAAAATTTTACCTGGTAGCTATCATGAACTCTAGGTAAAATTCGCCATACATTCCTAAATCAATGCCTTATGTTTATTAAATTATTTCACTTTGGTTGCTTTGTACACTGGTCCTTGGATATACCGTATCTCTATGAAAGTTAAGTATTAAGAAAATCATCCCAGCTGCAGTTGGAGTTTCCTTTGACATCAAACGAACATTCTAAATTAAGTCGGAAGGCTAGCCTCGAGAATTTTTAAATTGAATTGATTTTTTTTAAAATTTCAATTGTTTTTTTTTTTTAATTTTAATTGTTTATATATTTTTAATTACTTGTATATATCTGTTTTGTCTTTTTTTTGTTTCTCCCTAACAGCTGTTTGAATGGCAGGTTGAAGAAGGTTTAAACAAAGAGGGGAATAGAAAGAATTAAAAAATATATATTCGCTATGACATTTGCTAGTACATTTCTAGTTGGACATTCCCATCAGTACAAAGACATGAAACTTAATTGGTTTTGTTTTTTCCTGCCAACTTAGCAGTTGATGAAATAGTTTAGAATGTGCATTGCAGTTAATGAGACTTCTTTAAGTAAACATGTTTGAAGAACATTCCATGCCTATCACTAAGTTTCTTTGAACTGCTGGCAGGTCTCCTTGTCTTGTTAGGTATGTCTCTTAGGACTTCATACAAATGCTTCACCTTTGGCAAATATACTTCATCTTTTGCTCAGTTCCATCTATGTTCTTTAAAGATTACCCATGGTGGTTATGTCTCCCCATACAGCCACTGTAGTTCTAAGGATTGTTTTCTCTAGTATGTGTTTTCTTAGTCTTTTTCAGGGATAATAAAACAAAAGGGGGAAAAAGTTTATTTATATATAACCGTTCCAAAACCAGACATTATATCCTATCACTCTATAACCAATTTGTTTAATTGCATTATTGGAATACTTCATGGAATTACACTTATAAAGAATAAGAAAGAGAATTGTAAATAAAAAATATACATGACTCAGAATGTGTGTGTGTATATATATATATATATATATATATATATATATATATATATATATATATATATATATATATATATATATATATATATAGTCCTCCAAGAAGCCAGCACTCTCGAAAAATAGTTTCAAACGCCTGGGTGCAGTATCGACAGTTTCGATCTCCACATACTGTACACAAATAAGATCCGCACTCACAGGACTTATGAAAATTATAGAAAATTTATTGCAAGAGTCTAACGTTTCGACCTCATCCGAGGTCTTTTTCAAAGTAACAAATACTAACACACAAATGCTTTAAATACCTAGATTGGCGGGAAAAACAGGTTCTTGGCCAATTAAAGATGACGTGTCCACCTCATCATTAAAGCACGACAAATATACATATCCCAGACAACATAATAATTATAAAATCATTACACAAAAGTAAATTACAGTATAACAAAACCCACACTCTAATACAATGTTAAAAACAATTAAAACCAAATATTCAGTAACATTATATATCACTTCCCAATTTGTTGCAATAATTGTTACATAGCTGTTACTTGTTACGAAAAATATCAGTTTGAAGAAGAGTGGAAGGTCTGTTCAGGGGTTCCCTCTACATTTGTAATTTGTATATTTGTCGTGCTTTAATGATGAGGTGGACACGTCATCTTTAATTGGCCAAGAACCTGTTTTTCCCGCCAATCTAGGTATTTAAAGCATTTGTGTGTTAGTATTTGTTACTTTGAAAAAGACCTCGGATGAGGTCGAAACGTTAGACTCTTGCAATAAATTTTCTATAATTTTCATAAGTCCTGTGAGTGCGGATCTTATTTGTGTATGTGGAGATCGAAACTGTCGATACTGCACCCAGGCGTTTGAAACTATTTTTCGAGAGTGCTGGCTTTGAAAAAGACCTCGGATGAGGTCGAAACGTTACTCTTGCAATAAATTTTCTATAATTTTCATAAATCCTGTGAGTGCGGATCTTATTTGTGTATATATATATATATATATATATATATATAAAGCTATCTTTGTTATTAAATTAATGGAATGTATCTGTAACAGTAGAAAACCAATCACAGCATCTAATTCAGTTAAGCTGTCAGCCTTCTGTAAGATTAGTCTGAAAATAAATCCTGCACATACTCTAAATTATCTCTTATCCCTTGCAAAAGTACAGTCTTCAAGGCAAGGCATAGGTCAACACAAATGCAATTTGCTAAAGGCATATATTTATGTTGCATGTAGACTATAGATATAATGAATTTTCAGGATACTTGTCCCAAGTGTAACTGTTTCTCAAAAATGGGAAATATTTACGAAGAGACAAAGTTATGTTTTCTTACATGACCTTTCAAAAATGTGGGATTGCATTTCTAGCACCAAGTTGGATATAATAAGGTCTGACAGCTGTAAAGTTATAGATTTTCTTCTTTGGCTTTGCACCAAACTCTCAACCATATCCTTTGAGTTTTACACTGGCTACCAGCCAAAGGAAATTCAGAATTTTGATCAGCACTTAACTAAACAAACAGCATCCATTCCAAATTTCCAACCAATCCTCTGCTTTGTAAGCTGTATTTGGTATTTGTCAATGAGTCAGTTCACATTATCAAGCTATATGAAATGCTGTAGATTGAATTAAATAAAAACATTATGCTGTATTTTATTAAGTGATTAATTCTATGAAAATTTGAAGAGAACAGCTAGTAAAAAATGTGATTTGGCAGGTGATTTGGGAAACTCTTATCCAGAAATCCGCTGTATTTGCAGTTGTAAATGTATTATGTACCAAATGGACATAAGTGCAAACAAGTGAAAGTTTCTTCTTGTTTGCATGTGCACCTCACTACATAGGCAGTCTATGTTAGGCACTACTTACAGAAGGGCCTGAGCAGCAGGTGGGTTTCCCGTGGAACACCCCATATCTTGCACATCATAATGTAATATATTGATTAATTGTATATGGTCAAGGAACACTTTGGTGCTTCTAGAGCAGTGATCCCCAACCCAGCCCCTTGGATGTTGCTCCCAGTGGCTTCAAAGTAGGTGCTTAATTTTGAATTCCTGGCTTGGAGGCACGTTTTGGTTGCATAAAAACCAGTTGTATTGCCAAATAGAGCTTTCTGTAGGTTGCCAGTTCATATAGGGACTACCAAATAGCCAATCACAGCCCTTCGTTGGCATCCTCAGGAACTATTTTCATGCTTATGTTGCTCCTCAACCCTTCTTACATTTAAATGTGGCTCACGTGTGAAAAAGGTTGGGGATCCCTGTTCTAGAGTATAGGTGCCCAAAGGGGAATCCACAACCTCCAAAACTTAAATTGGGAGCAGCACTCCCATTATATATTATGCAACTTGAGCACAAAGACAATTTTTAAGAACATCTACTCCATTTATCAAGCCAACATTTTATATATCCAATTCACAACATTAATAGCATTACAAATCATGATTATTTTTGTAGGACAGATTTTTGTTTTTGTTGGGTTGCATAACACAAAACACACAGCTTCACATCTAGTTCTGGCTAAAACCTGGTTTTCTTTTACCTTACAATACTATATAAGCGTGAAATTTATGTGTGTACAGGATCTTAAGAATGGTCCATAACATGCACCAAAGCATCATTCATTGCTTATTAACTGGTGTACTAAACAATGGTTCGAATAAATGGTTTCCTATATCCTTATTTCTTTGAGGATACAACAATAACCAGCTAAAGAAAAGTATATAAAGCTTTCACAAGAATGGGAATGCTTAATTTGTTACATTAATTAAAGCTACAAGGAGATTTCCAGAAATGATTTATATTTTTGGTAATTTAGTGCAGACCAACGGAACAGTACATTTATTTTATATTACTTACAGGAAACCATGTATAGAGACAATGCAAGAAATATGAAAAGTATCTTTTTACTGCTTCACACATAAATCAAACGTCTTATACTGTTCATACAATTTTATTCACAAAATGGCTAATTGTTAGGCTTCCTAAAGCCTGCCATACAAAGACATTTCATCAAAAAGAATAAAATCATGGGAGGACAACATTTTTCTGCTGCAGAAGATGCTTCATCCTTGTGATAAACCTGCAGAAATGTAGTTATCTGGTGACCCTCACACCCAGTCACCACAGTGCCTCTTCATTGGCATAAAAAATCATTACAGTAAGAATGACAATTCAGGGTGTGATATTTCATAGAAAGGAAACTTAATGAACACTATTCTATAACTTTCCACAATAATTATAGCCCCCTTTCCTTAAAGGGATTGTTAACAATTGTTATGAGTTGATCATATGCAAAAGATGTGCCAGAAGTGCATAGTACAGCAGTTTTCAGCTATAGTAACCCATAGCAAATAATGACTGGTTTTCTGTTTCCATAGGACTGCAGGTAGAACAATAAAAGCAAAAGCCATCATTTGCTGCACAGGAAGCCAACCATAAGTGGCAAATGGAGCTCACTTCTACTTTTTACAGACATGTCAGCTCCCCCATATATTTGGGGTGTCTCCAAACGGGGAGCATGGAAGAGGGCAGAGGAGGGGACCAAGTCAAAATGAGGAAGGGCTGGTGGCTTGGCAGGCATTGCTAAGATGCACCTGTAGTGATGGGCGAATTTGCGCCGAAAAATTTGCGAAATCGCGCCGGTGTCTTGTTTTTTACGCCGGCGCCCGTTTTTGACGCCGGCGCCCGTTTTTTTACCCCGGCGCCCGTTTTCGGAATTTTTTTTTTTTTTTGATGCCGGCGTATTTTTGCCGTGAATTTTCGCGGGCGTTTCACGAATTTATTCGCTGGTGGCGAATCGCGCAAATTCGCAGCGAATTCGCGCCTGGCGAATAAATTCGCCCATCACTATGCACCTGTCTTAACAAATAGCCCACACAGAGGTGATGGCATTAGTCTAGAGAATATGTTACAGTTGCAGCTGCCTCTGTATGTAGTACACAGTCTTTATATTTTTGTTCTTTATAGCTGGAAGTGCTGTAATATTTATGCTGCTGTATAACTATTACAACCATACATATTAAAGCTTTACAATCTCTCTATATAAAAAAAAAAGGCTAAACATTTAATCAAAGGTGCTTCCAGCCCAGGCAAATACCTTTTATTTACATTGCAAAGACAATCACTGGTGGTCATATTCAAGTGAAATTTTATGTGTCACCTGGTTTTCCTAAGTTGGTCTGAAACATAAGGGCGGAGATATGATTCAAAAACTTTAGAAAACCCCTAAGGATCCCCTATAGTTTGAATTGTGAACATTTTAGTGACATCAAGGGAAATGTTTCATGAAATCAATGTTTTGAGCAATCAAACACAATTCAGTGATGAGCTTTAACACCCCTCCAAATTGTTCATCCTAATAACAATGGCAAGAGAAGGTTAATAATTTGGACAACTGTTTTCTGCAATGAACTAAAACATTTAAAATCAAAACAAATCAATTTTTGTTACCAGTAGCCACCATTAAAACTTAGTAAAATATACAGAATGTTAATAAATGTGCCACATTGTGTAAAGGGTTATAGTTTAGAAATTATCATCCTTCTCTTTATATCACTGTTGGTTCTAGAGTTACATTAGCTTGAGGACTTTTTTCCATTCTTACATCTTGAGGAATTCAAGAGGAATGAAAATGATAACACCCCCTCCCATATACACAAATAGACACTGTTATCAAGCCATTTTCATTTACCAAAGAGCATTGAAAGAAAATAAAAACAATAGTTTTTCAAGGTTAACGAAAAAAGGTGAATTTTGCTCATTGTAAAGGTTGTTTTTCCTTTTGACACTCTTCCCTTTCTTTGATGTGTGTTCTGTTTAAATACAGGTATCAATCTATCTTTTGTGGTTTCTGCAGCGAGGGAAGATATTCTTTAGCAATAAATGCATTATTGATTTCAAGTCTTATTTTTTGTATTTAGGAGCTTAGGAACAAGCTTTCAAGGCTCTTATAAAAAACACACTTTAATGCATATATTTATGGCTATCATCTTATATAAATAACAGAATCTGGAAAGCCAATAAAATTTCAGTTCTTGTAAAATATAGTGACTTTGTACTGCACTATTCTTGGGACTAAAGAGCACAAAAATAAATGTGCCATAATGCACATTTTTCAAAAGTAGAAGAAAACAGCTTAAAACAACGATATGCTGTTTTAGTGGATTAGTATGGGATATTGTGTTGTTTAATAACATTGTGCAAGTGAACTGTAATATGTAATGTTGTTTAATTTTTTTATGTAAAACTATACATTTGTTGTCACTTTCTGCATCTGCACTCAAGGCTCTGTTCTAGGCCCTCTGTTGTTCTCACTCTATACAACTTCGCAAGGAAAACTTATTCAGTCATTTGGACTTCAGTATCACCTTAATGCTGATGAGACCCAACTCTACTCCTGATCTTTCTTATTCTGTCCTTTACCAAGTTACAGACTGTCTCTCTGCTGTCTCCTCCTGAATGTCACAGCGCCACCTGAAACTGAACCTTTCAAAAACAGAACTCATTATATTTCCGCCAAGATCTTCCCCTGTCCCTCAGATATCACTCACAGTTAACAACACCACCTTTCATTCCACCACACAGGCACGCTGCCTAGGAGTTATCCTAGACTCTCACCTGTCTTTTTTACCACACATTGCAGGTAAAGTTGCTGTACTGTGTTAGCCAGTAAAAATGTTACAGGGCAACAAAATTGGTAAAAAGTTGATACCTTTATTGGGTAACCAGTGTCTCCTATATATAGTCCCCCTGTTATGCATTTAGTGCATTGTATTAAGTACACCACATTGGATGTAGAACAGTTGTAGTGACCATGGATGCTGTATTCCTCTAATGTGTCTGGAATTGGTATTTTGTCTGAAGTCAGGATGTCTGGGCAGGTTTAGCATTGTTTTTTGCCACATGGATATGTACCACACATTCAAACACTTGCAAAATCATGTCGTATTCAACTGCACAACATTGCCTGAATACGACCATATCTCAGTTCAGAATCAACTAAAACACTGATTCAATCTCTCATCATCTCCTGCATCGATTACTGCAACCTACTACTCGGAGGTGTTCCAACAAGTCGCCTTTCACAACTCCAATCTGTGTTAAATGTGGCTGCTAGACTCATTCATCTATCTCACCGCTCAACATCAGCTACTCCCATATGCACATCCCTTCACTGGCTCCCATCTCCTCTAAAATCAAATTCAAATTACTAACACTCACATTCAAGGCCCTTAATAATGAAGCCCCTCCTTATATTTCATCTCCAAATACACTCTTTCACGAAACCTTCGCTCCGCTTCTAATCTTTGCCTCGCTTCTCCTCTCATCACTTCTGCCCATTCTCGTCTACAGGACTTCTCTCGGGCTTCTGCTTTTCTCTGGAACTCTCTGCCTTGAGCTGTCAGACTTTCTCCTTTTTTCCAAACTTTCAAGCGCTCCTTATAGACCCACATGTTTAAAGAAGCTTATTCAATGTCCCTTAATTAATCAATCATTGCTGTTTTAAAAATCACAAAATTGTTTCTAAAATCCTAATGTCTCAATTGTACCCTAACCTTTAGTTTGTAAACTCGAATTTGTAGGGCCCTCTAATCCTATTATACTCTGTAACCCTTGTTTGTTATCCACCATTTATTCCCTATTTGTTATAACTGAGGTAAAACACTGCGTATCTTGTTGGCGCTATATAAATACATGATGATGAACAAGGCAGTTATTTTGTTAGATTTTGTTTGTACTGGAATCAGTTATTTGAGTGAGCTCTAATACTTCTGCTATGGAAGGGAGCCCCCCTATAAGATATATTGGATCATTCATCTGACACCCAACTGCTGCATGAAAACAGAATGAAGAGAAACAGATGCTGAGAGAGAAATTATGAATATAAACTTGATTATTTCAGAAACAATGCAGAATTTTTAATTGATTGTATTTAGTATGAAGAAGCTTATATAAAATTTTCATTTTCACAATATTTCCCCTTTAAGATTACAATACCCTTGATAAAATCTGCCTTCACATCATGACCCGCCAGAGCATTCCACAACCGCAGGCACTATAGTTTCTTTTTTTGTAACTTTCTTTTTAATTATTTTGAACATATAAAGGTATAACAACAAAAGCAAACATGGTGCTGTCCAATAAATTTGTATTCCATGTACATGGTCAACAGGGCAAGTATTGCAGGAACTGTTATCGTTCACTTCTGTCAGCATGGTCTAGGCATATGGGAGCGTAGAAAGCATAGAAAAGAATTTAAGAGTAGGAGAAACTAAAAAGGGGTATAGATGCACTGTCTGGTTCTAATGGGATGCCAGCTAGGGGGGTGTTTGAGTATTGGCCCTTGCCCTTTGGGTGTAAAGGTCCCATCTGGACCAGGATTTATCAAAGTTCTGGAGAGTTCCACGGAGTTTAGCTGACATTAGTTCCATATTTCTCATATCTTTCATTCTTAAGAGGACTTCTGACAGTGTTGGGGGATTGGGGTTTTTGCACTGCTTTGTAATAGTCTGGCAGTTGCTAAAACATAGTTCATTGGCCTTTGCTCTGGGAGAATTTTGTGGGGGATTGGTTTACCCACCTGATAAAATATTTAAATGGAATAGGTGGAGAAGAGCTGCAGATATTAACCCCTCTACTTTTGCCCAGAAATCAGTTAGCTTGGGGAACTTCCACATGATATGCACTAAAGAGCTCAGGTTGCCACAATTGTTCCATCAGAGCATGGAGGTGTTGGGATAGATCTTGCCCAGGTGTGCTGGAATATAGTACCTGAATAACATCGATTTATAGATGCTTTCTTTGTGGCTTATGCGTGAGATGCATTTTTTTTTTTAACTTTTTCCCATACCTCCTCCCAATCTTTGAATGACAAGGTTATAGATGTTATAGTTTTCCACCTCAAAATATACCCAGGCCCGGATTTGTGGTGAGGCCACAAAGGTCCATGCCTAGGGCGATAAAATATTAGGGACGGCATGCCTCCCAGCTACATTTCTGGGGAGCATGCAGCTCCCCATTGCTCCAGCACATGCATTCACATGCAGGGGGTTGCGGGCAGGGGGCTAGGGGTGCCCACCTTGGAAATTCTGCACTGAATATACCTGTGTTTAGTAAAGGGATCCTTTGGGAGACTATTTAAGAATTGGTAGAGAGTGGATATCAGAGCTCTTTGAGGTAAGCCTTGATGGCATATGCTTTTAAATGCGGTCATAAGGCATGAGGAGGGTGTTGCTGGCTTCTTGATGTTAGTTTGGATAAAGTGGGTGATTTGAAGGTAATCAAACAAAAGGGAGGAAGGGAGTTGATATTTGTTTTGAATGAATGGAAATGTCATCTGTTTGCTTATGTGTACCCCAATGCAAGAGAAAACTTGCATTGGGATACACAGTTGTAAACAGTGGTTTTGTATGGCAGATGCTACATGCTCAACACTCAAATCATACAGCAGCAGGGATAGAAGACATCCCTGTTGTGTACCGTGGCGGATGGGGATTTGGCAATTAAATGCCCCCAGTAGCTTATGGGTTGGTGTGGAATAAAGGCACTGAATGGATGAAAGGGACCCTTGATGCCAACATGGAGGAGGAGGTTGAACATATAGTCCCAGTTTAGGCAATCAAGCATCTTTTCCGCATCCAGTCTTGATTGGAGGGCTTGTGTAGAGGTCTTGTTAATAATTTTGATCAGGTTGACTGCAGGTGTTATCACCTTACCTCTCTGCCATGGGTAAACCCTACTTGATCTGTGTTGATAAGCTTAGGCAGGTATTTTCTTAGTCTGTTGGCCAGTGTTTTAGTGAAGACCTTGAGATTTGAATTCAGTAGGGCAATAGGGCTGTAGCTTCCGTATTGAGCCGGGACCTTTATGGATATATATATGATATAGAAGGCTAACATGCTACTGGGTATTACAGCATCATCTAGAAAGGAATTAGAGAGCTTAGTCAAGGGCACTATAGTTCCTATGGGATTTCTCTGTTTTTTGGGTTTCCTCTTGTAATCTCTTAACATGCTGGTGGATTAATCACTTGCAGGCAGTGAGGTGTATGATTACACATTCTCTGTAAAATGCTGAGTGATATATAAACAAAGTTTAATAATTACTACAGCAAGAGTTTACAAACAGTGAATCTTAATGGCTTACTCGTCATTTTTTCCTTATTAATTAACCATAGCTGAAAGTGTGAGGGTAGTTGAAATTAGAAATTAAAAGTTAGAAATGAAATGCTAGTTTTTGTCCACTGAAACTCTTATTTGAAAATCTGTGTAACAGCTTACATGCTGCAGCATGACTTTAAAATTTAAATGCCATTATTTTCATAAGTCACAGTTAATTATATATATACAGTTAATTATATATATATATATATATATATATATATATATATATATATATATATATATATATATATATATATATATATATATATATATATATATATATATATATATATAGTTCTTTTAATATATACATTTGACATAAGTGGCACACAGCATGCCAATTACAATTGTTTAAAATTACTCACCAAGGTGCAGATTCTGATACATCACAAAATGTAGACAAGACTGATGAATTTACTCACTTAACAAAAAGTAACTGTTTTGCACAACATCAGTAGCAATTCCTGTTTGCCTTTTTGACATGTTATTGGCTTTGTTTTGGGCTATACTTTCACCCTTTGAAAAGTGTTATTTTGACAAAATGTGTTTGCAAAACACTTTATTTCAGAAAGACTTTTCACTGGAGATTATCAAGGAAAATTGCTATAATCAAACTGAGATAGCTATGTTAAAGGAAAATGTTAGGTTTGGACTTCAAAAACTGTATAGATTATAATGGCAGATGAACAAAATGCTTTGAACTCCAAAGGTTTTCAATGTTTATCTAGATGTATCTATCCTTGTGTTTTAACTAACATAGTTACAACCACTGCATATGAGCAAGCACAACATTCATGAAACAAAATACTGTAACATCACAAAAAGTGCTTCCCAAAACATGGGATACTTTTAACTTACCAACTTTACATCAAAAATTCAAACCATTATCGGAACAACATAAATTACAGTTTTGGGCAACATGCAATTGTGGAAATATACTACATTGCCAGAATCCCAACCAGGGCGATATGTTTTATGCTGGGAAATAACACAAAAAAGTTCTAAAGTCATTATTTTGCATATAAAGTATAAAGAGCTGTCCGGGTGCCATGTTTGAAAAAAAATTGGCAACATAAAGGGGCAAATTTATTAAAGGGCGAAGTAACAAACACGGGTGAAAATTCGCCAGTGTGACGTCATTTTGGTACTTTACCAATATACTAACGGTCGCCAGCGTAACTTCACTAGTGAAGGAGATAGACTCTAGCAGTACTGTGCTCCCTAACGGCTGGCGAATTTGCACTCTGGTGATTGGACGTAACTACGCAAATTCACTAAGATGCAGATTTTACTGAACGTTTTGCGCCAGACTTGCCTTCGCCACCTCAGACCAGACGAAGTGCAATAGATTAGATAGAAGCCCTAAAAAAATTGTTGAAAATTTTTCCAAGTCCCAAAAAACGCTTCTGTCTTTTCCTTTTTCAGGGTGTAGGGCTGAAAAAGAGCGTACATTTTTTTGGGGTAACCGGCTTCTCTCCTACATTTCCTAACATATGGCACATAAACTATACACTGGGCTCATGTGTAGGGCAATATAACAACTTTATTTTATTTTATTAAGGTTTCCCAGGCTTGTGTAATGTAATGTATTTGCTGCAACATATTCGTCCTTTGAACTTTAACTTCCCACAGTATGCAAATTAGGCAACACTAGCGCAACTTCGCTTTGCTTGGCACAGTAATGCTAGCGCAACTTCGCCAGTGTTCGGAACTTCGGATTTTACTGAATTAGCGTTCGCCTGGCGAAGTGTTGTGATGTGAGCGAAGCCGTCACTGGCGAATTTTTGGAGATTAGTAAATTTGCCCCAAAGCTTTTGGAACAGTTGTGCCATATTGTATAGGAGCTTTTCTTACAAACTTTCCCATTAACTCCAATGCATTTGGTCGAAATTTCAATGTTTTAATCTTGCTTTTTCTACCTCTCCTATTGCAGAGATGAAAAGCATTCACCCTCTGCTGCCTTATAGGATTTAAAGGAATTGTTATTTTCCTCAGGGTCTTTATTAAGCAGTGAGAGTTTCCAAATTTATGCTACTGGGAATGACCTGTTAAGGTGTTATTTGAGTCTGCAATGTTTTGTAGTTACTGTATATGTGTATCTTATCATAGAGTCATTTGATCTTCTATTTGCACTTACTGAAAAGCAAATATAGCAAATAAAATTTAGAAAACATTGATAAGCACAGAAAATAGCTCAGATTATCTGGGTTTGCAAGGCATGTCTTCGTCCACTTTACTAATCTTAGGCATTGTAGTACAATAAAAGGATCGTTATCTTTATGATATTAATATTGTTCATTTGATATAATAAATTCATATGGTAAATATTATTACCATTATTTATTAAAGCCAAAATACCATGGGCTGTGTAAGCAAGTCAACATGTAGGGGCAGATTTATCACGGGTCGAATTGAAAATTTGAATTTTTAAGTTTGAATTTCAAATTTATCTTAGTGTAATTTGACTAGGGAATAGTCAAAATTTGATTTCAAAATTTATCATGTACAGTCCCTTTAAGAATTAAAATTCGACTATTCACCATCTAAAACCTGCCGATTTGGTGTTTTAGCCTATGTGGGACCTCCTGCAATCAATTTGGAGTTGTTTGGTGGACTTTTGAAAATTCTTAATTCAACCCTTGATAAATATGCCCCATAGTGTTATTTCCAGTTGAAAGTTGAAAATTGGATTTTTCGAGCGATTCAATTTTTTTTGCCAAAAACTCGCTGATTCAAGTGCTTTTCATTTTAGTTTTTTATTTGAGTTTTGAGTTAATTTTAGTTCATTCGACAAAAAGATCAAATAGCTCTGGAATTTTTGATAAATAAACCCCTAAATGTACAGGTATTAGAATATTTTAACTTATTGCACCACGTAAACACAGAATGGAGCTATCTTATACTAATAAGTATGTCCTACAGAAACCACAAACTCATAGTTTAAACATGTTTTACAACCACCCAAATATATTACACTGTGCATGGGATAAATATATATTTTAACCTATACAGCATCACTGTAAAGCATAAGTTGGTATATTTCTGTAATATACACCTAGGCCACTAAATGAATCATACAAATTGTTAAAAGGTAAAGAATAACACAGTGCTCTATCATTATGTTACTATGTGAGGGGAAAGCTCACTATCCATCAATATTCAAACTTCTGAAAAGTTTCGATGGTTTGAAAAAGTAAAACCAAGTGACTAATGTTGATGACACCAAAAGACATGATAAAAAAAGGATCAGTAGTTTTTCTTTTCTACAAAAACACTACACTAAGGGACAAATTTATTTGAATTCAGTTTTTTTAACATTTGTTTTTTGAGTTTGTATATCTATTCATATAAATATATTAAAGGGATTCATTACAATCAATGTTGGTTCTGTTGTTCTGGAGTAAAGGTGTTTGTAAAGGGAAATAATTGCTTTTTACAAGTACATTAGAGAATATTATAGACAGAAAGTGGAGAATCTTTAAACTCAAAAAATGGAACTTTCATCTGAAATAGAAAAGCTGTTTCTGCAATGTCTGGGCAATGAGGTTGTAGAATGCCCTGCTGGGTGATGTTGCAATGACAACTGTTGTTAATATCTTCAAGAGTGGCTTTGATATCTTCATGAACAAGCATACTATCCAAGATCTACATTTAGTTTAGCATAGGTATGAGTACTGTATATGTAGTTTTATATATGTCAATGTGTTTATACGTCTGCAAAGGTAAAAACTGTACAGTCCGCATTATGAAACAAAAACTGCCTTTACTTTGCCATATATGCAAACATAGATAAATATAGATAGACATTTCAAGACTCACACCTCTTTATCAAGCAATGCAATAGTAAACATATATCAAACAAGGTTATATAAAGGTGACATTAGACACACCCACAAAGTACAAAGCATGAGAAGGGACATTTCAAAACATAGTACATACAGATCTCTGGGTTTATACTACAACTAATACAGATTCCTAGATTGCTACATTGGCATATACATGTTCCGGGACTTAGATTACCAATTCAATGTTTACCCTACACACAATGAGACACATATGATTATTAATATCCCTGAAAAAACATACAGATCCACTGCTATAATTGAATCATTTTAACAAATTAACAGAATAGAAAAATTAAGGAAGAAGAAAAAAAGTACAAAACCTCAAATCATATAGAACCATTGCTGCAATTGCAAGTTTGAGATAAATTAATTAAAAAAGGATTTATTAATGTTTATAAATGAACTAAATCAAGCCAAATTTTAGTGATATGCATGAAAATTCATTGAGGTTATGTGGCAATATTATTATATGGCAAATCAGATAGATATAGATGTTCTTGAGTTTGAATGTACATTTCTACCATCATATTCCTAGTAAATGTTTTGCTTTAGCAATGACTAAGATTCTTAAAGCAAAAGTTAGGTGCAATTAAATATATATTCTTTCATAAACTACAGTAATGTCTAGAATTTGACAATGAAGAATGAATACCTAGCAGCAATACATTGTGCTAGAGAGTTGTGCCATAGAGCATCTTATGCACTGCAGTTGTCTCTGAAATAAGATGCCACCCCAAATATGGATATAATGTTTCAAAGCAGTTTGGAAAAAGTAAAGTACATTTTTATTAAAATACCTAAGTACATTCCAAAAACACATTGTAAGGAAATCTGTCTTACCTGGGATTGGGGGTGCTGTAAGTCGGCCGCGGGGACGCCCGCCACGCCGGCCGCGGGGACGCCCGCCTCGTGGTTCCACCATCTTGCCTCCTTAGGACGCGCGCGCCCGCGTCTCGTTTCCTTTATTGACACGGACGCGCGTGCGTCGATCCTGACGCGTGTGCGCCGATTTTGGCGCGAAAACCTTTGCGTCCAAACTAGGTATAAATAGGCCACTTCCACTCCCAGCAAACTGCCCGTGATAGAACTTGTTTCTGGTGCTCTGTTCTGAAGCCTTGTGCTATTTTGTCTGTTTGAATCTGATTATCCGTGTTTGACCCAGCCTGTACCTTGACCATCCCGAATTCTGTATCCTGACCAGTGCCTGATATCCGACTACTCTTCTGCTTGTACCCTTCCTGCTTGATACCCGGTTTTGACCCTTGCCTGCCTGACGACCCTTGCTTTCTGCCTGCCACGACCCAGCCTGTCTGACGATCCTTCTGCCTTATCCTTGTCTGTTACCGTGATCCTCGGTCCCAAAGACTCTAGCTACCAGCCGTGCCCCATTGCCTGCCAGAACACTTGCTTGAACCTCTCGTAAGACCAGGTGGCACCCGATTAGGCTGAGGGCTCCTCCCGAAGCTCAAAGGTGGTCACACCACTGGTGAAGCTTAGCTCAGACCCAGGATTCGAGCACTTGTTCTGGTGTTGGGTGCCGGCCGTGACATTATTACGGGCCATGGAGGACGACGATCACACCGAAGCTGCTGCCGCTGCTCCACTTCCATCTTCTTCCGAGCTGTTGCTAACTACTCTACTGCAACGTATGGAGGAGCAGGAGCAAAAGCAGAACTATTTGCTCCAGGGGTTCCATAACCTAACACGCCAGCTGGAACCCTCGCAGCAGCCAGCCAGTTCTGTTCCTACTCCTTCTGTGGGTTCCCTGCCTGATAGGGGTGCTGTATTCAGACCTCAGCAACCCAAGATTGCATTTCCTGCCAAGTTTGGTGGGGACAGAACCCAGTTTTTTTGTTTTTCAAGAGGCCTGTAAGCTGTACCTTAGCTTTTTCCCCCACTCATTTCCCTCTGACGAGGAAAAGGTCAGGTTCGTAATGACCCTATTAGTGGGTGACCCCCAAGTCTGGGCACTTAGATTGCCAGCCACTGACCCTGCCGTTACTCTTTAGATATTTTCTTCTGCTCTATGGCCATTCTTTACGATGACCCGGATCGCGCCTCCGATTCCGCGATTCGCAAACTACGCCAGGGTAAACGGGAGGTGGAGATTTACTGCACAGAGTTTCGTAGGTGGGCGGTGGAAACTGGTTGGAACGATGCAGCTCTAAGGAGCCAGTTTCGCATCGGTCTAGCCAAATCTGTCAAAGACAGCCTGGTCAATTACCCCCTATCTACCAGTCTGGATGACCTTATGTCTCTGGTTATCCAGATAGATAGGAGACAGAGGGAAAATCGGGAGGAACAGGGTACTTCTTCTGTGTATAAGCATAATTTTAGTGCTAAGTTGTCAAACCCCTCTGTGTCTCAACCTCAGGAGGAGCCTATGCAGCTGGGCATTTTTCACCTTACTCCTGAGGAAAAGGCACGGAGGCGGTGTCTTGGGTTGTGTTTGTATTGTGGGGAGAAGGGTCACTTCCTCAATCAGTGTTCCAAGAGGCCGGGAAACGCCCTAGCCTAAATGGAGAAGGGGAGCTCCATTTGGGTGCAGGCGTTTCCTCTCCCCAATCTGCCTCCAAGGTCCTATTATCTGTTAAATTAACCTGGCCTACGGGCACTGTTAAATTGTCAGCCTTCATTGATTCTGGGGCGGAGGGTAATTTCTTGGACGCAGCATTCGCTGCTAAAAATAAAATTCCTTTGGTTGCCCTCAATCCTCCCATGAGAATTCTGGCTGTCGATAAAAGACCCTTGGGATCAGGGGTGGTTTCCCAAAAGACCACAAATCTTTCCATGTGTGCAATTAATCTACACTGTGAGGAGATAGCTCTATACCTCATTGAGGGAGCTTCCTCTCCTCTTATTCTTGGTTTACCATGGCTCCAGAGGCATAACCCTCTGATAGACTGGGTTTCTAAGGGGGTGACTCCATGGGGTACAGGATGTAGTGGGGTTTGTTTTCCCTCTGTAGTAGCCACTACTTCTCTTGAGGGGTTACCCACAGCATATTCTGTTTTCTCTGATGTTTTCTCTAAAAGAGCAGCTGAGACCTTACCTCCGCATCGGCAGTATGACTGCCCTATTGATTTAGTTCCTGGGTCAACTCGTCCACGTGGTAGAACCTACCCTCTTTCATTGCCCGAAGCCCAGGCAATGAAAGAGTATATACAAGAAAATCTTGACAGGGGCTTCATTAGGCCCTCTTGTTCCCCTGCGGGGGCAGGGTTCTTTTTTGTGGGTAAGAAAGACGGTGGTTTACGCCCCTGTATTGATTATAGGGGGCTTAATAAAATCACTGTAAAAAACCGCTACCCCTTACCATTAATCTCCGAACTTTTTGACCAGGTCAAGGATGCTAAGATCTACTCCAAGCTTGACTTGAGGGGTGCCTATAACCTCATTCGGATCAGGGAGGGGGATGAGTGGAAAACGGCTTTTAATACTAGGGATGGCCACTACGAGTACCTTGTTATGCCGTTTGGTCTATGTAACGCCCCAGCAGTGTTTCAGGAGTTTGTCAATGACATCTTTCGGGACCTGCTGGGGATATACGTAGTGGTCTACCTAGATGACATCCTCATCTTCTCTGCCAATCTGTCTGATCATCGTCTTCATGTTTGTGAGGTATTGCGTAGGCTTAGCGCTAATAACCTGTATGCAAAATTGGAGAAGTGTACTTTTGAGGTTGCTTCCGTACAGTTCTTGGGATTTAATATTTCTTCCAAGGGTCTCGAAATGGATCCAGACAAGGTAAGAGCTGTCCTGGAGTGGACCCAACCTTATTCTTTACGTGCAACCCAAAGGTTCCTAGGTTTTGCCAACTATTATAGGCAATTCATTAAAAATGTTTCACTTATTGTGGCTCCTATCACAAATCTTACTAAGAAAGGTGCTGACCCCAGTATGTGGCCTCCGGAAGCTATCCAAGCTTTCGAGTTCCTCAAAAGGGAGTTTAGTTCTGCCCCAATCCTCCGCCATCCTGATACAACACTACCTTTTATAGTCGAGGTAGATGCTTCTGAGGTGGGAGCAGGGGCAATTCTCTCTCAAAGGCACCCGATAACTAATAAGTTACACCCCTGTGCATTTTTCTCTAGAAAATTTCTTCCTGCAGAGGCAAATTATGACATAGGGAATAGAGAACTATTAGCTGTCAAGTGGGCCTTTGAGGAATGGCGGCATCTACTAGAAGGGGCTAAACACCAGGTTACGGTCTACACTGACCATAAAAATCTGTTGTATATTGAGTCAGCAAAGCGTCTAAATCCCAGACAGGCAAGGTGGGCTTTGTTCTTTTCTAGGTTTAACTTTACCTTGACGTTTAGGCCTGGTACAAAGAACGTCAAGGCAGATGCTCTTTCCAGAAGCTTTGACTCAATATATTCTGAAACTGATGACTGTAGTACAATTATTCCGGGTGAAGTCATTGTGGCTACTTTGGAATCTGATCTCTCTTCTTTGTTATCCCCTGTTCAGACAGACGCTCCCTCTAACACTCCTGTTGGGAGATTATTTGTTCCTGAAGATTTCAGAGAACAGGTTCTAAGAGAGGTTCATGATTCCAAGATGGCAGGACATCCTGGTGTAAGTAAAACTATTTCATTACTTACTCGAAGTGCTTGGTGGCCGACCTGTAAACAAGATGTTAAATCTTTTGTGGATTCTTGTCCTGTCTGCCAACGCTCCAAGACTTCTAGAAATTTGTCCCAAGGTTTACTGATTCCCCTCCCTATTCCTGAAAGACCATGGACCCATCTTTCTATGGATTTTATTGTGGAGTTGCCTGTGTCCCAGGGGAAAACAGTAATTTGGGTGGTGGTGGATAGATTCAGTAAGATGGGTCATTTTATTGCTCTTCCTCACCTCCCATCTGCCAAAACTTTGTCCGAACTTTTTATTCAACGTATATTTAAGTTGCATGGTTTTCCCAGTAATATTGTTTCAGACAGAGGTGTTCAATTTGTCTCTAAGTTCTGGCGCGCATTTTGCTCGTTAGTGGGGATCGATCTTTCTTTTTCAACCGCCTATCACCCACAAACCAATGGGCAAACCGAGAGAGTGAACCAGTCTTTAGAGCAATTTTTAAGATGTTATGTGTCCGAAAATCAATCTTCCTGGGCAGAACTGCTACCCTGGGCAGAATTTGCCTACAATAACGCTACTCACTCCTCCACTGGGGAGTCTCCGTTTTTTATTGTTAATGGGTTACACCCAAAAGCTTTTTCCTTCTCTAATTCTGGTTCTTCTGTCCCTTCCGCTAATTCCTCTGTCGAACAATTTTCCATGATTTGGTCCCAGGTACATGATTCTTTGTCTACTGCTACTTCTGCTCAGAAAAGGGCTGCTGATAAAAGACGTAGAGAAGCACCCCAGTATAAAGTGGGAGACTTGGTGTGGCTCTCTACCAAAAACATCAAGTTAAAGGTTCCTTCCCTTAAGCTGGGTCCCCGTTTCATTGGTCCTTACCCCATCACTACTGTTATCAACCCTTCATCTGTTCGCCTTAAATTGCCTGTTAATTTCAAGATTTCTGATTCTTTTCATGTTTCTTTGCTTAAACCTGCCGCTAATACTCGCCTTACTTCTGTTCCCCCTCCAGTGCAAGTTGACGGTCAGCCTGAATTTGAGATCCAGGAGTTCCTTGATTCCCGAATGGTACGTAACAAACTCCAATACCTCACTAGGTGGAAGGGATTCGGTCCTGAGGAGAACTCCTGGGTCTCAGTTGATGACATCAAGGCTGATCGTCTTAGGAAGCAGTTCCATTTAAAGTTTCCTGGGAAGCCTGGGGGTCCGGTGTCCCCCCCTAGAGAGGGGGGTAATGTAAGGAAATCTGTCTTACCTGGGATTGGGGGTGCTGTAAGTTGTAAGACCATCCCGAATTCTGTATCCTGACCAGTGCCTGATATCCGACTACTCTTCTGCTTGTACCCTTCCTGCTTGATACCCGGTTTTGACCCTTGCCTGCCTGACGACCCTTGCTTTCTGCCTGCCACGACCCAGCCTGTCTGACGATCCTTCTGCCTTATTCTTGTCTGTTACCGTGATCCTCGGTCCCAAAGACTCTAGCTACCAGCCGTGCCCCATTGCCTGCCAGAACACTTGCTTGAACCTCTCGTAAGACCAGGTGGCACCCGATTAGGCTGAGGGCTCCTCCCGAAGCTCAAAGGTGGTCAGACCCAGGATTCGAGCACTTGTTCTGGTGTTGGGTGCCGGCCGTGACACACATACATGTATACTAAAAAAAAGAGAAAAAGAGCACATACAAAACAATATCATTACTATTATTATTACTAGTATTATTATTATTAATAATAATAATCATGTGTTGATATTCCTAGACATTTTTTTTACTATTATTACTATTTGTAATATTGTACTATTATTATAAATAATATTATTAATAATAATAATTATCCACACTATTACTATAATTATTTTTTTAATAGACGCTACAGTAAACAGGTTTCCTAAAATCAATTAATCAAAGCTGAAAAAAGTTTTTGATTATAATTGGGATATTACTATCCCATTATGTCCTCTGTATCATCTCATTAGTGTCCCTTTAGATAAATATCTATAGTATTGTAATGCGTTTATTCCTCAATTATATAACTAATGTATTACTTTAGTTTTAGCCAGAATCCTAATATATTCTTATTCTCGCTTGTCCTAATATAAAGCAAGAAGTTGCAGTTTTCCTAATCCATTATATAGCACAGCAAGGATAGATCATTTGTTTTAATCAGTTGCAAGTAGCTGCTGTATAGAAGAAGTGTGTTTTTCCTGATATTGGTCAGTAAGGGAAGGAGGTTGCAGTACTGAGGGAGATAAATACTGATATGCTCAACCATTTCATGAAAATGTTAAAGAAATTAATTTGTTCTCATATCTGGGGATAATTTGATACAAAGGGTTGTTTTCTGCTCAATTATCATTAGCCAGTGCAGGGTTGAAACAGATCACAAATTATAGTTTCCACAAGGGTATGGGGCTGATTAATCAAAGCTCAAATTCAAATTTTTATAGGGATTCAAGTTTTTGTCTGTGCTAAAACTCACAAATTCCAACTAGAGCTTTTGAAAACTTTAATTTTAGAGATCTATTCCATTTTTAAAAATTCAAGTGATAGGGGAAGATATATCAAAATGTAGGATTAGAAGGGTTATTTATCAAAGCTTCAATGTTAGAATTTTTTATACCACAAATGACTTGAATTAACTAGCCACTCGAATGGTATCTTATTTTAGAAAAATTTGTAATGGAAAAATCTTGATTCTTTGTGAAACACAAAGACTTGAATTAATTGAGTTTCCCTCAGGAAAAAAAATGGAAATTGCTCGAATTATTTGAGTTTTCAGGCAAAACCCTACGAAAAGCCTTGAACATCATGCAGGCTATTAACATCTTCAAATGGCTCAAAGGACCTCTGCCATTGATTCCTACATGACCTCAACAGCTTCTAGATTATACATTTTCGGATTCTAGCTATTTCCAGGGTTGGGTATAATAAATCTCAAGAAATTTGATTTAAAAAAAAAACTTACCCAAAAATGTGAGTTTTGACCCAAAAAAAATAGTTTAAAAACTCAAATTGTCATGGAAAACACAGCTTGAACCTTAATAAATAACCCCCTAGATCTCACCACAGAAAAATTCAACCAATTTCTATTTATTCCTAAGGGATTATTAGAAGTTTATTTATCAAAAAGTGAACCCATTGATAAAAATATGGGTGAAGCGGGTGAGTTTTTCTGTGGTGAGCTCTAATTCCACACTTTCATAAATCTGTCCTTTAAGAAATCAGCATCTAAAATATAGCAAATTCATGTAGACATCAATGGGAGTTGGCTTAAGCAAAATGTAAGCAATTAATACGTAATAGGTAAATTTTTGATCGAACAGGTCAATTCGAATCGTACGAATCAAAGTTACAGGGCATACGATCAAATTAAATTCAAAGTTTTTCCAAATTTTTTTTTATTTTTCAAAGTCCACCAATTGACTCGAAATTGGTTCTAGGAGGTTCCCCACAGGCTAAAACAGCAATCCGGCAGGTTTAAGGTGGCGAATGTTTGAAGTCGAATTTTCAAAGAGACAATACATGATAAATTTCGATACATTTTCAAATTTATTTCAAATTGGAATCGAATTTGGACTATTCCCTAGTTGAAGTACACAAAAATGAGCTAGAAATTCAAATTTTTCACTTCGACCTTTGATAAATCGGCCCCATAAGATTTAAATAATTATTTCTATAAATAAGCGTCCTCATGTCTGGTGGTAACTGAATGCAAACATTCTATTTATATAATATTTTTTTGTGATATTATAACATACTGCAAGTTATGAAGTACTGGTGCTCTCCATTAGTGATGAGCAAATTTTTCCACCAGCCATGAATTCGTAGCAAAATTTTGTTTTTCGCTTTCTGTGAATTTTCTCACAAAACAGCCGCAAAAATGTGCTGTGGAAAAAATTGCTGTTTCCTCCTGTAGGCCGCAAGAGCTGAACTCCTAGGGTGCGCGCGGCAGCTGTGTAATTTAAAGGCGCAGTCTCGCTGGTGTGAATTTCAAGCACTATTTAAGGTTCAGTTGGGCTGTGGGACCTTGCCCATGATAGGACTTTGTTCCTGGTGCTTTGTGATCTTGCTATTCTGTATTCTGATTCTGATTGGTAAGCAAGACCAAGCCCTATATAATTTATTAGTTGAGTGTAAGCAAAACCACACTCTATTTGTGTTATGAACTGTTAGTTCATATGTAAATTCAGGGATTTTATGTGGATTCAAAGCTGTAATTTACAGCTATATCAAACTACTATTGGTCATGTTAGACTTCTAGAACTTAGTGATCATTTGTACCATACATAAATTATATATTCTTTTCATTTTATGAAATTCTTCTGCAACAGATTAAGATACTCCTGTCTTTATCTGTATCGTGTGCCACTATTGCCTTTTCAAAAAAAATTATGGCATTTCAATCCTAGTTTGGCAGGCAAACTCTCTAGCTACAGAATAAGGTCTAGTTTTACACTTACTTCCTGGATTATGTTAAACCTTTGACAGACACTAATTGAAAATTTATAAAAGGTGAATATATTACATATACAATATCATTGTTTTGTGATGTATATCTCCTCAACCTGGATGATCCTTTTCTGAAATGATTTATCTAAGTTTCAATGTCTGTTTATCTCTCAGATGTACACGTATACACAAAACAACCTACACTGTACCTAGATATTTTTTCTAGCCATATCAAAAGTGGACTTTATATAGTCTCTTCTAGTGATGGGCGAATTTGTCCTGTTTCGCTTCTCCTGCATGCGTCAATTTTTATACTCACGCCCATTCTGTTTAAATGCATTAAAGTAAATGGGCGCCCGAATAATTTTGATGCACAACAATTTTTATGCAATTGACTATTCTGACATGCGCCAAATTTTTTTGATGTGGCGGAATTTTTTCGCCCATCACTAGTCTCTTCTAAGTACATTTTGTCGCCACAAATTCCCCTTTTATCAGTGTATCCACTCAATTCAAATGCATGTTTCCTCTCCATATCTTTCTTCCATAGCCTTACCCTCACCCAATTTAAATTTTTAATTGCTATAAATTTAATTGAAAATTATATGATATTGGGTGATTTGAGTATGGTAATCTTGCTATACTAGTGACTTTTTTGAACTCACTCTTCATTTCACTGATGGCACTAGCACTTTAGAATGTATGAATTATTTTTCTGAAACCTAAAGGGGTTGCTATTTCCTTGCAACTATTTTTAATTCATATTCTCATTACAAGCTTTCATTTTAATGATTATTTATAATATGGGATTAGGGGTACTAAATTCTTAATTGTGGAAATAACACAAAATATGCATTCTTCTGTCTCTACATTTGTAGTACATGTATGAGATCTGTTATTCCAAAAACCTGGCAATGCCATTTTCCATAGTGTTCTATATTGACTAAGCAAATTTACATCTTTGACCTCTTTACTTTTCTCTGTAACTCTAAAACCGTACCTAGTACTTGATTGAAACTAAGTTAGTATAAATCCATGTATGTATATAATTTGATTTAATATTAATATTACACACAATGGTTCATTGTAATGTATAGCAATCTAATTATTAAAATAATAATGCAACCACAAACTAGAAACATTGCAGGCCTCACTGCACTGTTCAGATGCTAAAATACATTTCAAAAGTGACCTTCAAAACATGATTTTCCTATTTCTGGCATTAATTGAATCTGACATGTGGATGCAGTAAAAGGACAAGACCAATACTGCAAACAATTTTAAACTTTATTATCTGTAATATTTGCATATTGAGGTGCCGAATTACAACTCATTCAGGAGAAGCCTGGCATTGGCAAATGTAAGGACTTCCTGATTATCTGTCTTTGAATGATTGATGAAATGAATATGGAGCCATCAAACAGAATTTAAAATGAACAGTGCTGTCGAAAGCTGTAACTGTTTTTGTGTTTAGTGAAAATAAACATTTATAAAAAGACACGCAAGTTCTGTAGTAATATATTTATGCGCTACATAAGACAGATAAAGCTCTAGCACAAAAAAGTGAACACTATTTTTGTTCAACACTTTCTTTGTTCCAAAATCATGTAAATCTATCTGAAATCAAATTGCAATACTTATGTTTGAGTAAAACAAGGGGAGAATTGAATTTTTATTTCTTTTCCATGTGTAATCCCTGACAAATACCATTACCTTCTTGCCACTTCGGAAAGTGGAGAAACTGTCACTTTTCAGATAAATCCAGTAATCTACCTCTTTCTGATGCATTTTCTATTTATAAAATAAAGGTTTCTTTGGATGTTTTTACTTTTTTTTCCTCTCCAGAGAAGTGTCATAAATCTGATGGCTTCAACCAGTGATTTTTCTTTTTCAGATCCAACAAAGACCTACAGACCAAAAACATCTATGTAAGAGGTTTTCAAAGTGCATTCCCTGCTGACACCCTTCTCCAAGGTAATCCAAAGGAATGACAGCATGTGTATCATAAATAATATTGTTGAAACAGCTTCTTGCTTGGCAAAATGATTTTAGATTCTGTGTACAGCAATATTCAGCTACAGCAGATGTCTGTTTTTGTAGTCCACTGTTGGCAAGGTATGTCATTGGATTTTTGCTGCTACAATTTAGACAATCAGTTATGTATTTTATATTGTTCTGTTTCTGAATGGCATGAATGACAAAAATCAGTGACATTGTTTCTTTCAAATTTCTAATTTTGTCTACTTTGTCTACTAAAGTTTCCAAAGGAGAAGTAAAGTAAACATATGCTGAAAGATACAATATAAAATGTGCATAACATTTATACTACAACACTGCAACAACCCTGTATTTGACAAATATTCTACCTATTGTCATTTTTTAATTAAACATATAAATAATGTATTCAATAATAGTGGTCTGCTTATAAAAATAAGTAATACAATGTAATAGCAATAAAAATATCTTTGCCAAAGGAATTTCATTTCTATACAGTAACTGGGAAGATAGAAACAGAGAGGGCTGGTTGAAAATTGCTTCACAATATCAGTATCTACATAATACAAAACAGTTATTTGTCGTTGAACACATGTAAATAGTTTTTTGTGCTTTTCATGTGTCAAACTAACTGAAATAACCCCAGTGTGTTTAATACTATGATTGGGGATAACAGTAATTCAAATATAACCTGCAAACTGTTATTTCAGTGTAAACTTCCAACTACAATAGATTGTTTTTGATAATGAATGAATGTTGAAATGTCAATGCTTGCAAGCATCAGTCTCTTTTGTTAACTGTGTAGCATATGGATCATATCATAAGAAAATGGTTTGTGGTTCTCTTTTTAAGTGGACAAAATACATTTTCATGATTATAGGAATCCGAACTGCAGTTGAATAACTCAATAACTTGACCTTCACTATACTACATTGAGTTCTTTATTAATCCAACATTCAATATATTCAATACAACAAAACTCAGTTCAAGCACAAATATTTAAGATATCCTTGATCTTGTTTAAAATGGACCTCCTTTGAAGGCACTTATCTGAACCAACACCAACAAGAAAATAGAGGCTGCAGGAATTGCTTCCCTACAGATATTCATGTCAGACTGTCTATTTATTTTTCAGCTATTGCAATTAAGAAACTGCTGATTTTTTTAAAGTTCAATATGACCTTTGATATAGCTTAAAGCAATACATCACGGTTCTACATAATTTTTAAATAAATATAACACAGTACTTATTTGCATTAATACAGCGATGCTTCCAGTATTCACATTTGTATAAAGCATAAACAAATTCCACAGCTTATATTTATTTGCCTTTGGTGGTGGAACTAAATGTGTTCTTGATCAACCACCCAAATCTATTCAACAAGCATCAAGAATCATCAGTGAGATGGAATAATGCCATTTAATTAGTGTTTGATATACAGCTTAATTGGGACCTAATAAGGGGTAGTGTATTTTAAAATCAATTATCTTGTTCTTTTGAAAAAGAGCAACTAATTAGTTGGAAAATCACTACAATTCCCCTTGTTATCCTACACTGTTTAACATCTCTCCCTCTGTTCCTTCTCTCAACTGTGATCTCGGGTTTAGTTACAAAATCACATAACATAAAAGGAAAAGATAAGAGAAATATTTTAATACATATTAAAAGTTGCCCTGCCATAAAAAAATAAAAAAGAGAGATCATAAATATTTTTCCAACATGTACATCAGTTGGTTTAACGGTAAAGAATCTTACACTGCAGCATGTTTTTTCCTGCAGACTGCCCAAAGCTTGATTTCTTTGCTAATGTTTTATAACAATGTATGTGTTATACGGTGATGATGTTATTCAGAAAGCTTTATCATAGTACCATTGAACTGGCCTGGATGTAGAACACTATGGATGAGTTAAAATGTTTAACCTGTACAGTTTTGCTAACAGCAAAAATGTTCATGCATTCATACTAGAATTTTACCATGCATTCTGTTTTAACTGGAAAAAAAACATGTCTGTTAAGCTGGGGGAAAAAAATGCTGAAAAAATGCAGATGTCATGATTATGCGCCCACTTACATTCCATTCAGCTAATGGAATTAGAGCCCTCTCCAGTCCTCCTTCTGCCTTTCTAAGGAGCTGTCTCGGTGCAGTGCTTGGAAGAAATTAGCAACACGAGAGGGCAATGTACTGTATATGCAATTCCAGTTGCCTTAAACATGATGTAATTTAGCCTTCCAATTGACTCCACTGCATTTTGTTGACATTTTGGAATTTCCCAAACTTTTCAGCAGTTTTGCAACTTTCTCAGCAAAGTAAAGCTGGCATTTAAAATAGGCCCTGGCATTTTATGTCTAGACAGCCCCCCCCCTGCCCAATAAGCCCACTAGATAGTGACTGTCCATGACATCTATGGTATTTACCAGTATCCACAGATTGTCAGTCTGTCATACATCAAATGGCAGCCACAGGTAACAGGCATGTCTGTCTGTTAAGCAATGGATAGCATTCAAAATCTTTTTTGCTAATGTTAATAACTGTTTTCTCCTCTGTCCCTCAACCCTGTATGCTCCTGGCTGTCTTCTCCACTCTTCTTAATGCTGCTTCTTAAATCTAGAAATCTGTCCTTGATTTCCTCCATTGCAAACATTTTCTTAAATTAGAGACTCAAATCCTACCTTTAGGAGCACTAGATCATTATCTAGCCCAGTGCTACAGTTAAGGACCAATAACCTAACTTTTATGCAATTTTGCCCTCTTATTTGTGGCTGTATGTTATTCACTCATTTAGAATATAAGCACCAGAGGACAGGGACCACCTTCTTACTGTGTTTGTTACCACATAGTACTTAATATCTGTACATTAATATTTATTTATCATTTATTATCCCTGTGTGAACTAGTGCTGCATGTCCTTGTAAGGCTTTATAAATAAAGTTTACATATATTTCACTTTGCCACATCCATCAATAGGTGCAAGGCACATGAGGGAAAACGACAGACCAAGTTTAACTATTTGGAAGTGCAACGGGTGTCTTTAGACTCAAGTACCTTTAATGAAGGACATATATTCATGCGACAACTGTGACTAACTGTGCAACTGCAGCTTTGCTTAGGCAGGGCCAGGCCTATCAAATGTGGGGCCCAATTGGGACCATTTTGGCAGGGCCCCCAGACGAAGTGTTGCAGACTACTAACACACCAAGTATATAAGAAAATAGGGGCATACAGGACCAAGATAGAGATAGGGGCACACAGGGGAAGAGAGAGAGGGAGGAAACAGGGGCACATAGTGCACAAAAGATTGAAAGCAAAAATGGAGCACATAGGGGCACACAGGGGAAGAGTGAGAAAGCGAGAGTAAATAGGAGCATACAGGGTAAGAGAGAAAGAGAAATGAAGAAATAGGGGCACACAGGGTAAGAGAGAGAGAGAAAGGAATAAATAGGGGCACACAGGGTAAGAGAGAGAGAGAGAGAGAGAGAGAGAGAGAGGAATAAATGGGGGCACACAGGAGAGAGAGAGAGAGAGAGAGAGAGAGAGAGAGAGAGAGAGAGAGAGAGAGAGAGAGAGAGAGAGAGAGAAAGGAATAAATAGGGCACACAGGTAAGAGAGAGAAAAAGGAAGAAATAGGGGCACACAGGGCAAGAGTGAGAGAGAGAGAAAGGGGCATGAGAGAGAGAGGAAGGAAATAGCAGAGTGGACTGGACCAATCAGGATTGGGGCAAGTTGGACCGATACTGGTTGGGAGTGGGCTCAGTCAGGTTGGGAGCGGGCTCAGTCAGGTTGGGGCGTGCTGGGCTTATCAGTATTGGGGATGGACTGGACCTGTGTAGTTGGGGGCAGGCTGGACCTACGAAGTTGGTGGGTGCTAGCCAGTGTTATGTTCTGGGGTAATTCTTGTCTGTGCTCACCCCTGGTGCAGGGCCCCCAGAGGAGCGGGCCCTATTGGGCCCAACTGGCCCAAAAGGCCGAAGGTCAGCCCTGTGCTTAGGGGTTGTAAATGAGGCTTATCTCTTCCTCATTTTTATCAGCTTTTTTTCCATTCTCCCTCTCTTTATTTCCAATACTTTTTAAAATTTCTCTCTGTATATCTTCTTTCATTTTCAGCACAAATCTATTTCATCCCTTTTACTTTTCTTCACCACTTTTATTATGCACAAAATAATTGTGTAACTTTTGTATTTGTGTAAATATTGCAATTTTGGACAATGAAATATTTAACATTTGTTATATAGATTTAACATCTATATAAACCACCCCGCTGACTGGACATTATCAAGTTTTCATTTTCAATTTGACCTGTATGTTTAATTTTGTTAATGACTAAAGAAGCCGCTAACTATAGTAGAATTATTTTACTACCACATAAAACATGTTGCTTTATGTAAGACATTGTTCCCCTTTGCCTGTATTTTAATTTGTTTGGTGAATTTAAATAAATGTATATTAATTCCATTGTCTAGTTTCTCTGAGGACTATTTTAATATATTGTTCGTTTTGAGAAGGATGATACCTTTGTTTATCGGGTTACAAGTTAAATAATACAGTTATTCGGTGCAGAATTTAGTTTAATATAAAATAGTATGGAAAGATCCCAGCGTGATAAAACTATAAAAATAAATCCTCTCAGTGGTGTTTATAACATACTTACACAAAAGCACAACAAATGAAACCAATCCTATAATCATTTAAAAACAGGCAGAAAAGCTCACAGCAACAGAAAACAAAGAAAGATTAAACACCTGTTTAAGGATGATAAATGCAAAGTTCTTAACACATAATTCCTTTTTCTGAGTTTGGTGTGTATGTTTGCCATAGGAAAATATGTTTTTGTTCATTTTACATTATTTATCAAAGCAACCTTTTAAACAGAGCATGTGGAAGCAGTTTGAGGCATTATAGTGAACCTAAATAAACATGGTTGTAACTCAATTTACAGGGGAACATTTATTGTGGTTTTGGAAAAAACACAGAAAGACATTGCTTAGAATAAACGAAGGACATTATTTGTGCATTCTCTTATGGCCTCTTGGCATAAGAGAACGCACAACATTGAACTGCAAACCTTCTATATCAAATCACAGCTGGAATGTGATGGTTTTATGTCGGGGAATTGAATGGCGGCACAGTGGTTACGAGTACTGCCTCAAAGAGCAGTCTTCACTTCAGTTCTAACCAGGACAACATCGTTGTGCATGTGTGTCTGTGCCTGGAAATAATATCGCATGCTGTGGTTTCCTGCGAGTGTTTAAATGCTCACTGTAAATGATAAATGTGAGCCATTTATTCATTTTTGGGTGGTGTCATTTATATAGTGATTGTTATTATATTCATATAGTAATTGAATGCCAACTCTATAAAAGATGAAGCACATTCTTAGGCTGAATGTTAACTCAGGGAGCTCTTTACTATAGTACATTCCTTTGGCTACCCAGTCTAACAAGCTATAGTTGCCAACAGACACAGGGGCCTATTTATTATGCTGTATGTCACTGTAAAAATGGTGTAAAAATCGGCGTAAAATAAATGGTGTCATTTTCAAATTGTGTATGCCTTCAGAATGATGGGTTTGACACCGTTATTATTTGCCGCTTTAGACCATGCATAATCCATTAAAATCAAAGGGGAAAATTCAAGCAGCAAGCAAGTTTCAGGGGAAGTCATAAAAAGCCAAGATGGATGGTCGCCATATTTTCGGATAGCATTTACAATGGCTGCTTACAGGTCCACCGGAATTGAAAAATCAATATAAAACTTGATAAAAATGCAGTTTTTTGCCTGTTGATGTGGGCCAAACTTTTTTTTATAAATCGCATAATAAATAGGCCCTTTAGTGCAGAATAGTGTACACAGGATCATTAACTGCTTGGGATTTAGTTGTGAGGAGGCAGTAACAATCATTAAGATGTAGTGATGGTCGAATTTGCGCCATTTTGCTTTGCGAGAAAATTTGCGAATTTCGCGCGAAATTCGGGAAACAGTGAAAAATTCGCACCATCTCTTTTTTGACGCCGGCGCCTGTTTTCTTGACGCCTGCGCCCGTTTTTTACGCCGCCGAATTTTTGCCGCAAATTTTTGCCGTGAATTTTCGCGGGCGTTTCGCGAATTTATTCGCTAGCTGCGAATTGTGCAAATTTGCCGCGAATTCGCGCCTGGCGAATAAATACGCCCATCACTATTAAGATGCAGTCTCTAGACCTGCACAGCTTTTAAACCTAGTATTTTACACTTTTTTAAAGAAACCATTACATCTAGCTACTTACTGTATAACAAAAAGAACTAGCTATAATTAGGGATGGGCGAATTTGGCCCGTTTAGGTTTGCCAAAAAATTCGCCTCCACGACACCCATTAAAGTCTATGGGTGTCAAAAAATTTTTGTGGCGTGGCGAATTTTTTTTTTTATTTTGATGCACAATGCCATACAAGTCTATGGGCGTAATTTTTTCGGGGAAACAAGGCGCCCATCCCTAGCTATAATAACTTCTACATAGTCAACTCAATTTTTAAACTTTTTAAGACATTTTGGTAAAGCCCAGAATTTTGTTTCAACATTTGATCTGGGGGCAGATTTATCAAGGGACAACATTTTTTGAACTCCCATAACTTCGAAAATCAAATAAAAAAAAAAGACCAATCAAAATTTATTAAAAAAAAGTTTTTTACTTTGGGTGAATAGGCTGTATTTTAATCATTCCAATCGAAGTTTTAGCGCATTTGATCGAATTCGAAACAAAGTATTTGCCCCAAAAAACATTGATTTTTTTTTAAAGTCCACCAAATGACTCCAAATAGGAGGTCCCCCATGGGCTAAAACAGCAATTTGGCAGGTTTAAGGTGGCAAATGGTCAAAGTCGAAGTCAGTACAGTACAAATATCGATATTTGAATAGTCAAATTTTTTTCAAATTCAAATAGAATTTTGGCTTATTCGATAGTCGAAGTACACAAAAATAGCTCGAAATTCAAATTTTTTTTACTTCTAATTTTCACTTCGACCCTTAATAAATCTGCCCCCCAGTGTCTTACATCGTGCTTAACAGCTTAAGATGTTTGCAACAGCAGTCATGCTATAATTAGGATCTTCAAGAACCCATTTTTATCCTTTAGTGTGCCCATCTACTGTTGTAGATGCTTGTGAGGGTTACCCAACACGTATATGGTTTAATATTGTACATTTCGCTATTTTCCTGCAGTAGATGTTTTCTTTGGTCAATGAATAATGGCACATAATTTATACATACATCAGTATATACTTAATAAAGTCTATTCTAATCATTCTACTTATTTAAAGGCAGCAGCTTACTCTTGTATTCAAATATGGCACATATTTAAATCTAATAAGCTCTCCAAATATCAACACATACAATTTTTCTTTAATAAAGCCATTGTATTGCTTTTTATTTTAACTGACACAATGATGTTTATGTTTTTTTATTACTCTACTCTTACACGGTGAATATTTGAAGTCTTATTTCCGCCATCTCTGCTAAACAGTAAAATTGTTACTGTACATCACACAAGAAAACCAAGAATTTCATTTTGGTCTCATAGCCGGCAGGGACAATAGATCTGTATGTATTAAACAATTCTCCCCAGACAACTGTTTCGGGATTTTAAAAAAGGCAGATACAGATAAATAAATAAATAAATCACAGTCTCACAAACCCAGCCCCAGAGAGCTTTCTTCCAGGCACTTGATGTTTTGGAAGCTTGACAACCCAAAATGATGTCCTAATATCAGGCAACTTTGTAACCATGGCACAGGTTTCATCAATCATGTATTTTATATTCATGGATGGTTTGTGTGGACTCTGCTATTTCCACTGCAGTTTTCTCCATTTTGTAATCCCTTGCTCTAGGCTCATCTCTTCTGCTGTTTCCTTCTGCCTTTCTTATTGAACAGTCAACTAGTTTGAAATGCTATGTTTAATATTAATGCAATATACAGGGCAATGCACAATAAAACCTTTCTTTTAAATGTACAGTAGAATCCCAATTTTACTTTCTCAGATTTTAAGTTTTTCTGGAGTAGATGCTGTTTTGTTGTCCCATTCAGGAAAGCTGAGGTTTTTTTTAATCAGATTTAACATTTTCCCAGAATTTACACTTGAGTGAATGATATTGACCTGCAACTCAAATCTAATTTGATTCAAGTTTTTTCTCCGAAAGAAACTTGATTTTCAGGAAGGCTGCAAACAACTCCAAAATGATCCCCCAACGTCACACATAGGCTAAAACAGCAATTTTGCAGGTTTAAGGTGGTGAATAGTCAAATTTGAATTCTTAAAAGGCCAGTACATGATAAATTTCAAAAATAAAATTTGACTTTTTTTAAAAACTCGAATTGAATTTTAACTATTCCATAGTCTAATTTCACTTAAAAAAAATTACAGTTTCAAAATGGGAAATTTGAATTCAAAATTTGAATTTCCACTTTGACCTTTGTTAAAGCTGCCCCTTATAGTTATCTTTTTTTTAAAAAATATTTTCATTTAGCCCATCCAACTTTATGAGGCTGATTTACTAACAATCGGATTTCTATTTTATTTAAAAAACATATTTTTTCTCTAAAAATTTTTTTTCTTTAATTCTCAAAGTCAATGGGAGCTGTGCTGATCCTATTGGACATCATCGCATCATTCAGCCTATTTTTCTTTTAGAACTTTTTATATTTGAAACTTTTAATAACTTTCATGGCATTCATGGTTTTAGAGAAAATGGGGCTCATTTATTAAAGCAGCGCAGCGCATAAGTGGACGCAAAAGGTTGTCTGCGCCATCACAAGCGTGATCGCTAATATATTTGCGTGATATTGCGCATAACACAGAGCTTTTGCGATGGTTTTGTTTATGCGCATTGCGCAAAAGATTGGGCATTTATGTCGCAAACGATGCCGTGGTTGTTAGGGGCGTGGCTGTGGGCGTGGCTACAATGCGCTTGCACTGCGGCCGTCGCAGATTTGCGTCTGTATATGTGCAAAACTGCACCCGGGCAACAGCACCACAATTTTTACGCCTGCCTCTTCGTGGCGTAATAGTAACGCTCTTCAAAATGCGCATTCCTGCCCAGCTGCGCTAGTATATTCAAGATGAACAACCCTTGTAAAGTGCATATTAACCACGCCTTCCACCCAACATGTTTATATTGACCAAGGTTCCTTTAAGGGTATCAGGTAGGCTAAACACCTTTGCAACCAAACAAATATTAGCACAGAAACAAATGCAGATGCGTCTAAGTGAACGCAATATGCGCAATATGTGACGCAACTAATTAAAGCAGCGCATTCATACATGAGCACAACTAATCCTTACCTTTGCGGTATCTTCCTGTGCGCACAATTTATTATAAGCACTGCGACAGCTGATACGCAGTTTCACACGTCGCACCTGTCTTGTGTCTACATTAGCGCACAAATCGCACTGTTAAGGTATCGTGCGCTACATTATTAAATACTCGCATGCGCTGGGCAAATGTCTGGCCACTGCGCTCTTTTTAGCGCTGCGCTGCGTTAATAAATGAGCCCCAATGAGTTTAATTGTGGTTTCGAAAAGCTCTAATTCCAATAAAATCCAACCTTTAATAAATGGGCGTCTATGGTTTCATGGGGTACTAAGCCCTAAGTTCCAAACAAGGAAGCAGGGGATGAATAGAAGAATGAACAGAAAAAAACTAAGCAAGCACTCAACCACACCAATAATAATAACTTTTATTTTATTGGTTTTAGAAACATTTTGACCCAATTGTACATGCATAAAATGTATGTCTTATGGTTTATAGCTCTTTCAGCAGCTTTGTATTCCCAAGTCAACATTTTACATATGGAAGAAAACATAGTAACAAAACATAGTAAGTTAAGTTGAAAAAAGACACACGTCCATCAAGTTCAACCTTTTAACTATTTTTTTTTAACCTACCTTACTGCCAGTTGATCCAGAGGAAGGCAAAAAAACCCCATCTGAAGCCTCTCCATTTTGCCTCAGATGGGGAAAAAATTCCTTTCTGTCTCCAAAATGGCGGACTAGTCCCTGGATCAACTTGTACTATGAGCTATCTCCCATAACCCTGTATTCCCTCACTTGCTAAAAAGCAATCCAACCCCTTCTTACAGCTATCTAATGTATCAGCCTGTACAACTGATTCAGGGAGAGAATTCCACATCTTCACAGCTCTCACTGTAACAAAAACCCTTCTGAATATTTAGGTGGAAACTCTTTTTTTTCTAATCGGAATGGGAGACCTTGTGTCAGATGGAAAGACCTACTGGTAAATAAAGCATTAGAGAGATTATTATATGATCCCCTTATATATTTATACATAGTTATCATATCACCCCTTAAACGCCTCTTCTCCAGCGTGAACATCCCCAATTTGGCTGGTCTTTCCTCATAGCTAAGAATTTCAATACCTTTTACCAGCTTCGTTGCCCTTCTCTGGACCTTCTCTAATACAATAATGTCCTGTTTGCGAAATGGAGACCAAAACTGTACAGCATATTCTAGATGGGGCCTTACAAGTGCTCTATACAGTGGAAGAATGACCGATTCCTGCCGTGAATCAATTCCCCTTTTAATACAGCTCAAGACCTTATTTGCCCTTGATGCTGCTGACTGGCATTGCTTGCTACAGCCAAATGTATCATCTACAAGGACTCCAATGTCCTTTTCCATAATGGATTTGCCTAGTGCAGTCCTATTAAGGGTATAAGTGGCTTGGATATTTTTACATCCCAGGTACATGACTTTACATTTATCAACATTGAATCTCATTTGCCACTTAGCTGCCCAGATTGCCAGTTTGTCAAGATCGTGTTGCAAGGATGCCACATCCTGGATGGAATTAATTGGGCTGGATAGTTTTTGTCATCTGCAAACACTGATGCATTACTTACAATACCCTCCCCTAAGTCATTAATAAACAAGTTAAATAAAATTGGACCCAATACTGAGCCCTGAAGGACCCCACTAAGAACCTTACTCCAAGTAGAGAATGTACCATTAACAACCAACAAAAGCATAAGTAAAGTTTTAACAACAAAAAACAATTAAAAGTAATGATGGGCGAATTTGTCCTGTTTTGCTTCGCCGAAAAATGTGCGCATTTCGTGCGAAATTCAAGAAACGGAGGCAAATTTGCAAAACGGCGAATTTTACCGGCTTCCATTTTTTGGGGGAAATTTTCGCGTCAGCAAATACATTACACTACACAAGTCCAGGGAACCTTAATAAAAGAAAATAGAGTTGTTATAATGCCCTACACATGTGCCCAGTGTATAGTTTATGTGCCATATGTTAGGAAATGTAGGGGGGAACCCGGGAACCCTACAAAAAATTTACGATCTTTTGCACCCTGAAAAACTGAAAAGTCGCCAGCGTTTTTTGGGACTTTTTTTTAGGAACTCCAATCTGCTCTATTGCACTTTGCCTGGTCTGATCTTAGTGAATTTGCGTAATTACGTTCATTCGCCTGTCATTAGAGTGCGAAGTGGCGCTACAGTCTATCTCCTTTGATAGCGAATTACGGGTGAAGTCCCGAAATGCCGTCACTTTGCCTTTTAGTGAATTTGCCCCTATTTGCTACCTGGCCTTTGCAGCTCCAGCCCAGCATCAGCCTGATTAGTTTAGTCAGCCAATCAGGGCTAACTCTGCCCTATATAAGACCAGCCCTTCCAACACTCCTTGCCTGAGCATTGGTTCCCATCCTAGCAGTGCGGCATTGTCCCTAGCTACGGGTTCCTGTTCTAGCCTCCTTCCTATTCTGCCTTGCCTTATCTTGTCTTGTCTGAACCCTTCCCTGTCTTGTCCTGTCTTGATCTGCCCTCCCTTCCCCTTCCAGTTTTGCTCCAGTCCTGCTTTAAACCTTTCCTTGCTTTAAACTTGATGTGACCTTGCCCTGCCCAGCTTTCCTTACTATTCTGAATATTGCTCTGCTCCAAACCCTTCTTCCTGTCTAGTCCAGTCCTGATCTTCACCCTCTCCATCCTCTCCATCCTGTTCCAGTCTGATTCATCTTCAACCTGTTCCCGCCTTCCCTTTATGTGTTCCCTAGGCACATACAGCTCCTGCCTCAAGGATTCACCCTTTCCTCATCACAGCACCCCCTGCCTAATCTTTGACACAGGGGTTTTTAGCATATGGATTATAAAATATTTGACTATATACCTGCATGTAGTTTATTTTTTTCAAGTATAGTTCCTAAAAATTATTGCTTCTAGCCCAGAAAATAATAATCTAAAAAATGTCTCTCTACATCCAATACTCATCAAGTATTGGGAGGAAGGAGCAAGTGTTCAGATAGTCAGTGCTTAGTAGTACTGCTGAGCATTACCATCCAAGTTGACACAGTGATCAATTATGATAACTGTCAGTGAACATTTTTGTTCATTTTAAACTTCTGTAACTTCTGAAAATGCTTCTGTATTCTTCAGTTGAATCAATGATAGAATTAGCCCTTAATTCTATTTACATTTTAAAGAATGGTAACCAGAGCAAAATAAGTGATAGAAAAATCAAATCTATCAAAGCTGCTACCATGGCACACATCATGGGTGTGTAGAAGGGTGGGTCTAAAAGAGAACAATGTGATTGATTTAATAAGAGAATAGTAAGAGAATTGAAGTGGGGGTGGGGTACATGGGATATAACTGTACATTTACTTTGCTTTTTATCCTTAGCACACAGGTCACATTCAAAAGCAAACTAACTGAACACTTATGTCCCATATGTCAATGATTCATACTAAAGGGTAACAGGTTAGAGAACTAAAAGGAGGAGATCAGGCCCCTTAAATGTGTGGTTCACCTTTAAGGAAATAATAGGTTATTATGTTATTGAATGGCCAACTCTAAGCAACTTTTCAATTGGTTTTCTTTATTTATTTTTTTATAGTTAGTTGCCTTTTTCTTCTGATTCTTTGCAGCTTTCAAATGGGCATCACTGACTCCCTTTAAAAAAAACAAATGCTCTGTAAGGCTACAAATGTATTGTTGTTGTTACTTTTTATTTCTGTTACTTCTATTCAGGCCCTTTCCTATTCATATTCCAGTCTCTTATTTAAATCAATGCATGGTTGCTAGGGTAATTTGGAGCCTAGTTACCAGGTTAGCTGTTGAATAAAAAGCTAACTCAAAAACCTTCAATAATAAAAAATGAAAACCAATTGCAAATTGTCTCAGAATATCACTCTATATCAGGGATCCCTAACCTTTTAAACTCTTAAGCAACATTCAGAAGTAAAAGGAGTTGGGGAGCAACACTAGCATGAAAAATGTTCCTGGGGTGCCAAATACGTGCTGTGATTGGCCATTTGGTAGCCCCTGTGTGGATTTCAACCTACATTGGCAGAAGTTGGTGAGCAACATGTTGCTCACAAGCTACTGGTTGGGGACCACTGCTCTACATCATACTAAAAGTTATCTCAAAGGTGAACAACCCCTTTAATGCAACGACTCTGCAAATCAACTCCCACCTCTGTTTTTTTTATTTTACAGCAAATCATTCAAATGGACATGTAGGGCCCTATAGGTATACAGGCCCTATAGAGTTAATCTTTTCACCATTTCCTTGGGTTATTGGGTAGAATCCCTGTTACAAAATAACCTTTACAGTGATAGGCTGAGAGATTTGATGACACTGCTCTGACACACTGCTATATAGTGTGTGCAGGGAGTGGCCTCTTCCTCTTTGGCCTGTGGATGGTGATCCAGCTGGGTGTGCTCAGGGAAGCTTGGGTACAGCTAGGCCCAGAAAGGCCCATGTGCTTTGGAGAAGAAGTCTGGGACCAGGAAACCCCGTGAATGAGGAACAGATATACTAGGGCAGACTTGTCATAGTTGGGCGCATGCGCGGATCAGTGTAGGAAAGACGCAACTTCGCTGAGCTCTGTGATCGAGCGGTTTAACAGCCGGTATATTAGCCTCCATACAGCCTACTACAGCACCGGAGACTAAAGCAGCGGTGACAGGACACGATGGGGAAAAAGAAACTGAAGGAAGCGGCAGGTACGATGTCCCCTTACCTTAACAAATATTCAGCCCTGTCTTCCCAGCGCGCGCAACAAGATGGCGACGAGCTAGAAAGCCTGCCATCGCGCTCACATGTCCCGCAGTCCCCCTCCATCTCAGCTATGACGGGTTCACGGAGCCCGAGTCCGCCACATGTGGATACGCAAGAGCTGCTTAATACTATTCCAGATGCCCCTCCAGTCACGGAGGACATCTTGCTACAGCATCTGAATACTTTAAAGGACTCTCTCACTCAACAATCACCGATTCGGTGGCTCAGGCCCTTACTACAGTAAAAGCAGATATCGCTGAATTGGGCGATCGCACAGATAAAGTGGAAAGCTCCTTAGATGAGCTGATTGAGTCTTACAATGTTTTGACGGAGGAACATAATACTCTACAGGCAGACCATGCTCAGCTCAAATTGCTCTGCGAAGACTTAGAGAACCGCAACCGCAGAAACAATCTGCGCATTAGAGGTATACCTGATGCGGTCAAACAAATGGAGCTCAAGGACTATCTGCATAAGCTGTTTACTTTTCTGGTCCCTGACCATCCTCCTGACCTGTGGCGTATAGACAGGGCACATAGAGCCCTAGGGGCCAGACCACCTGAGGTTAAGTTACCTAAAGATGTCATTCTATGTCTACATTATTTTGAAAGCAAAGATCTCATTATCCAAACTACTAGGAGTCGTCAGTCCATCCCTTTTCAAGGGATAACTCTCCAAGTTTTCAACGATGTTTCACCTATCACCTTGGCAAAGAGGAGAGCCTTAAAACCACTCACCCAACGTCTGAGGGAGAACAACATTCCCTATAGGTGGGGCTACCCCTTCAAATTGATAGCTGTTAAAAACAGCAGGTCGTATGTACTGCACAATATCTCTCAGGCTAAACAATTTTTACTAGCCTTGGAACCGTCAGCCGCCGATGTATCTATACAGCCATTGCGACGACCGATCCCCGACAAGTTACAGCCCATCTGGGACAAAGTACCTGCTTCACCTAAACATGGGGCTCCCAATGGCAGGCCCATACAACCTCTCCCTCAACGACCACGGGATAGAACAACAACCTCCGTCGGAGACCTCCAGATGTCAGATGTTGCCGCTGGACATTGAATATTTTGTCACGCCGCTGAGATGGGCTCAGCGAGGACCTGGACATACTTTTACCTACTCTGATAACCGAGACTAGTTCATACCCCGAGATAGAGTCTGAGGATTATTCATCGACCTCGGCTAAATCTACTCCATTGAGTGTATCTACTCATTTACATAGAAGGATAAGAACCAGTGGACTGTGACTCACAACTCTGCCGTTTGGCATTCTCACTATGATTGCCCATTACAGCTGTGGCCTGCAGATGAGTACACAAAATTTCCACGCTTCCTTCATATTCTGTTTTATTTGTTTTTTTATTACAGTTTTATTGTTTTTGTTTTGCTATGCTCTCAGTTTAGCACTAAGGTTAAATTTATGTTTATTGTTACACTTGTGGTACTTAGACTTGTGTCATCGTACTAGGCAATATAATATGGTGGTGACCCTGAGAGACCAAGCACCAAATATTGTGAAATGTCTGCTTCCAGTGGGGTTCAAAAGAAAAATGTATGTAAATCGTGATGGCTAATTTTGTCACTTTAAACCTTAAAGGTGCCAATTCCCCACTGAAACGGAAATTGTTGTTTAAAGAATTACGCACTTTACATGCAGATGTAGCTTTCCTTCAGGAGACGCACCACAAAAAAAATGAGATCTGGCGATTAGCTGATTCCAGATATCCTAAATACTATTTCGCCTCGAATCCGCAAAAAAAAGCAGGAGTAGCCATCTTATTGCGTAATACGGTTAATTTTACTTTGATACACAAGGAAGTGGACATGAATGGTCATTATCTATTGCTGAATGGTGTCTTGGAGGGGGTTCGGATCACACTCCTCAACATCTATGCGCCCAATAGAGGCCAGATTAGGTTCCTTAACAAGTTAAGTACGCATCTTAAAAAATATCTAGGGGACCCTGTAGTCCTGGGAGGGGATTTTAATCTGGCACTCTCACAGGTTAGGGATGTCTTGAGGGTTAAAACAACTACGCCTTTGAAGGAGTTAGAGCTTTCCTCACAAAGATTTCGTCAAATATTAAGGAAACTCCCGGTCCTAGATATATGGAGAATTAAACATCCCACACTAAAACAATATACCTTCTATTCTCACCCCCATAGTATGCATAGCCGAATAGACTATATACTAATTTCGCCCCAACTTAGTCATCCTGATATTAAGGCTGCGATAGGGCAAATAACTTGGTCTGATCATGCGCCAATCACAGTTCAAATACCATTGCAGGATCTTTGTAGGGTCAAGACCTGTCAATGGAGATTAAATGAATCCTTACTGGGGTCACCAGAGCACTTGAAACTTTTAGAGGAATTTTTCCAGCTGAATACTGGCTCAGTACCAGATTTCTCCACTGTATGGGAGGCCCATAAGGCTTTTATACGTGGTGAATTAATTGCCCTAGCTAGCCAGCTCAAACGCGATAAACAGGTAACACTGGGGGACCTCCAGGACTCTTTACACTTGTCAGAGCGACGATTTTCGAATAGGCCCACCCTACCACAGTTGGCTAACATTACTAGCTTACGCAATAAAATTAAAGATTTACAAACACAAGACGCAGAGAAAACATTGCGGTGGACCAAACAAAGGTACTATGAATATAATAATAGAGCACACACTATGTTGGCTAATAAATTGAAAGACCGTACAACACTTCAAAGACCACTACTGATCGACACAGGACATCGAATAGAGTCCAACCCTAATAAGATTTTAGACTGCTTTAAAGACTATTATGATCATTTATACAATTTACCCACTCCAGTTAGAGACCCTATTCAACACCAGGAGGCCTTTCATAACTTTTTAAAGCAATCTGGACTTCCCATTCTCACTGAACAGGAGCTCAGTCAGCTAAATGCCCAGATAACAGTAGAGGAGTTGGATTCGGTCCTCAAGGAACTCCCAGCCAAGAAGTCACCGGGCCCTGACGGTCTGACATATAAATATTATAAATGCTTTCCCAAACAACTGTACAGCAGAATGTGTGATTTATATAATAGCTATTTACAAGGTGAATCCATGCATAGAGATACTCTGAGATCATATATTACGGTCATTCCCAAGGTAGGACGGGACCACACCAAATGTGCCAGCTATAGGCCGATATCGATCCTAAATGCGGACCTTAAAATTTTTTTACCAAACTCCTAGCGAATAGGCTAAATGAAATTCTCCCTTGACTAATTCATAAGGACCAGGTGGGTTTTGTCCGCTTTCGGCAACCTGGAGATAACACACGCAGAGTAGTCGACTTAATTGATATACTAAATGCAGACAAAAGAAGTGCCCTGGCATTGAGTGTCGACGCAGAAAAAGCGTTTGACCGCCTTGATTGGGAGTTTATGTTCTCGACATTGGACATAATGGGTTTTTCGGGGTCCTTTGTTACGGCTCTTAGGGGATTATATTCTGAACCATTAGCGCAGGTGAAATCGGCGGGCCTGCTTTCTGGGACGTTTCAGATACGCAATGGGACGAGGCAGGGCTGTCCCTTATCTCCGCTGCTGTTTGTGCTGTGCATTGAGCCTTTGGCAAATAGGATACGGCTTAACCCAGATATTAGAGGAGTTCAGGTGAAAGGAAAGTCTTTTAAAGTCTGCTTATATTGTCTCTTTAAATTTTGCTGACAGGCTGCCAGACCAGATAAGCAAAGGACGGTCCTGCACGCAATGTCTATTTTTGTGCGAGCACATGTTAGGCCGTGGGTTCGGGCTTGGAGGTTTTTCCCGATTACCCTTTTACGCCTGCGCCACTACTAGTCACGCCAGGCGAGATTTCGCTGGCGTCCATTTGTTCCCGCGCAAGAGATTTTTTGTGCGCTTGGATGGGAGGAAGATGGATGTCCCGGATGGAGCCATTTCCTGCTCATGTGTGATCCCAGATCATGGATCTGGAAGAAGAGAACCTGGAGGATGGATTCTTCTGATGTTTGCTACAGCTCTTCTATGGACTCCTGCAGAGTGAGATGCCTAGAGTGCTGCTTGCTTGTTTTTTTTGTGGCTGGAAGGACTGCTGGACTAAGTGGGTTCTAATTCAGGACTATTGATCCCCACACAACTCTTCTGCCTTGTTTCTGCACTTCAAGGATGACCTGTGTGGACCCTTGGGAGGAAAGAAAGTTTTTGGCGTATAATTAAGTTGACCAACTGCAACTGTTATTATTTAATGTTGATACAGTATTGTGTATGCTGTGTGTTTTTCCTTTGCAGTGACCATTGTTACCAGGTATGCCTAGGAGAGGATACCAGAAGTGGATGTGATGGTACTGTAAGTTGAAATGTTGGGGATTGTTAAACCATTGTCAGGAGAAATGGGTTTTTTTCCCCCGGGTGAATGTAGGGCACTATAGTATACAGGCCCTATAGAGTTAATCTTTTCACCATTTCCTTGGGTTATTGGGTAGAATCCCTGTTACAGAATAACCTTTACAGTGATAGGCTGAGAGATTTGATGACACTGCTCTGACACACTGCTATATATAGTGTGTGCAGGGAGTGGCCTCTTCCTCTTTGGCCTGTGGATGGTGATCCAGCTGGGTGTGCTCAGGGAAGCCTGGGTACAGCTAGGCCCAGAAAGGCCCATGTGCTTTGGACCAGGAAACCCCGTGAATGAGGAACAGATATACTAGGGCAGACTTGTCATAGTCTCTCTAGGAGAAAAAGGCAGATAGGATAGAGAGAAAGAGCAGCTGAAGCTCCAACAAGGATTTGCAGTAAGGGAGTAGCTTTCCAGAGGCTCTGTGTGTTGCCTCCAGTCAGGGACCTCAGTGAAGAGGGACTGTAGGGTAGAAGCTGCTTTCCTGACAACTTCCAGGAGGGAAAGGTTGTACTGCATTTGCCTGTGTACTCTCTGTGTGAGCCTGCCTTGTTCTGTGTGAACTCTCAATATGCTGTTTTCCTCAAGCTCCTGCATGAGTATTAAACCTGTGGTCACTTGCCTCATGCATAGTAAATAAACTGGTTTCTGTTTTACTGCAAGAACCTCCTGGCGCCCATCTTTTGTTGTATGCACAGTAGCCTGGGGGATGTAGTTGCACTACACCATAGAGGGAACACTTCCACATGGCGAAGGCCCTGACCCTGTTGTGTGAGTCGCAATGTAACCCATGCTTCTACTGCTAGCTGGACAGTTTAACTATTTGTGTGCTATGCAGCCCAAATAGGTGTTACAGACAGGAAACTTTTCAGGGACCATCCTCTCATGAAGGAAACAGATCTATCTGATCATATTTAAGCATGCCATAGGGTACAACCAAAACAAAACTTTAGGGACCATCATTTGATCTTGGTTGTGGTCTAATACATTTTTTTTATGAAAAATGTTTGATCCCCTGCCAACAAGAGATTAGCTCATTTCATAGTACTGGAGAACTACTGAACAGTGAATTGTAGTTAAGGACCACACATTTGCCTTAGGGGTTTGATAGATGCTTCAATCTGGGCTTTGTTTGCTTCTGATTTACCAAAATCACAGGCCTGGTCATTTGACTAATTGCAGTGCCATTTGCAAAAAGGAACATGCATCCTTTGGGAGATCATATTAAAAAATAAAATTCTTTAATTCAGCTTCATTAAAAACGTTGAGCTAGACTTCTCACCTGACGAATTTCATGCCTTTGTATGTCACTTCTTTATATGTATGTTTTACATGATCTCTTAAATGATTCATGTTCTTTTGTCTGAATAATGTTATGCTGTGAGGGCTGGAGTGGAATGTCTCTGGTAATATACTTATTGGGAGACCATGTGGGTGAGCAGGGAGGGGAATCAGAGAAGAGCATTGCAAGAGTCTAATTTTGACTTGCCATTCAATAGTATTGAAAAACTGCTCAGCTGTGTATTGTGTCAAAGGATAAACCATGTAACTAGGACTTTTCAAAGGTGATGCAATTCAGTCTGTGATCTGTTTACCCCACCTACCTATCTAACTAATGACCAATTCATTCCATATTATTGGAGAGGTGCTCAGTTGCTTAATTTGGCCCAACAAAAAACATGTTACACTACTTTAGTTTGTATAGAATACCACACATCTTTTTTTTTTATTCCAAACATCTTTAGTATAAACAGAATTATATAAAATTGAATAATAGAGAATAGCCTCATATTACTGAAGCAGTGATATTAACAGGCTGTATCAAAGGATTAGATGTATTCATAATGTTTGTACCCCTGACTCCTATAGATATGGCTTTCAGTTCAAAAGTTAACAATTTCCATTCATTCTTGACTTTGTATGATCATCTGCAAAGCTCTAGCGCAGTCTCTTAAGGTTTCTGGCATTAACTTAGAGTCTATTTTACATGTTTTTTTCATGTTGATGTACTGTACCATGTTAGCATTGGAAATACTTTGTATACCTTTGATTGACTATAAATATAAATATGTGGGTGACACAGTGCCATTCCTAATGTGCAATTAATTATTATACATAGCTCAAAATCTGTTAAATCATTTACATACCTTGAGAATCCAATAGGCACATTATGGTTGTAAAGTTAGGGCTTATACTTGAAATCCAATATCATCAATTTATATGAATGTTTAATATATTCTCCCTCTCACTTTTTTCTTTTTTGTTGTTGTTGTTGTAGTTGTTTACTGTGGTTTTCTGATTAGATTAGGGCAAGCACTACAGGGCCAGGCCCATCTTAAATTGCACCCTCATGCAGGGATGTACTGGTGGGTGAGGGCTTTATGGTGGAAATGGCATGTCCCACTCATCATGCATCAGGAGTAAGCAGCTTAAATTCAGCTGGACTAAAGATTGGCACAAGAGGTGAGTGCTAGCGCCCCCCTTCTGCCTACCCCAAGTTCAGGCCCAGAAGCACTGATGTTGCAATAAGCATTTTATAATAAAAATAAGTATTTCTTTACTAAAGTATATTAAATATCTATATTCTAGAGTTTTTGCAACATTAATATTTGTTTTGTTTGGTCAAAACACATGAAGAGTTAAGCCTCAAGTCTGTCGCTAAGCATTACAAAAATTATCCAGGAGACCTGGGAAATACTATAAACTGACTGGTTCCTATGCGACCATATGCTGCTCATCTAACCGTGTTCTACATTGTTTAACTAAATCACTTGTTAAATTTGACAGGAGTCAATGTTTACACAAAGTCAAAGCCCGGTACTTTATTATGAAGAATTCTATAGAGAAATCTTAGCAAAAACTCAATTTCTACCAAGCTAGACTGGAAAGCAAATACAACATACTCTTTTGTTGAAATTGAAACAATAGAAAATAGTGTTTATACTGAGTTTTCTTCCTTATTGTCTTCAGTTACTTTGTTGCAATTACATCTCAAATATTTAGCCCTAACTAAGTACTAATCTATTGAAGAGGACTATAACTATTTTAAACCTATATAGCACATTTGTTTAATAGGTATTTAATATTTGTTTACACATGGAAAATCGTATTGCTAGAGGGCAACTGGCAAGATTGAGATGGTTTTGAAAAAAAATGATTTTGAATTTACAAATCCGAATTATTTAATTGGAGAAGGTAATAATATTTGCTTGGGCCATCGTTTGAACAATATAATGTTTGTTTTGCTTCAGAAACATTGTAATTTAGGTTGTGGCAAAACCACATAAAGGTGTATGTAATTTGCACTTAGGCCTACATAGCTACTGTATCTATCTCAGTTACAGATGCACTGCATTTTGGTACAGATTCCTTTCAGTGTAAACTATTTACACTTTTAGCTTCCAATATCATTTAATGTAGCAGATATATTTTAAAACAGTTTGTATTTTTGTAATTACAGAATTGTTTGTGGATATGCAATTATTTGGCTTTCCGTTCCTCAACTTTCTATTTATTTTGGATTTAAAATTCTTATATGGTTGCTAGTCAAATTGGGACCCTAAAAGCCAAATAAAAATTTCAAGTTCAAATTAGTGAGCTGCAGAACAAACATTAGTTGGAGGTAGTGGTTTCAGGATGAACATGTTTTGTGGTTGTCAATAACCGTGAACCCTGCAGCCACAGTCATATGAAAAAGTGTGGGAACCCCTCTTCTTTGGAGTTTTGTTTATCATTGGCTGAGCTTTCAAAGTAGCAACCTCCTTTTAATATATAACATGCCTTATGGAAACAGTAGTATTTCAGCAGTGACATAAAGTTTATTGGATTAACAGAAAATATGCAATATGCATTGTAGCACTATAGTAAAATGAGTGAACCTTTCTCGGATTATGAGCTCCACTCCCAATATTGTGCTCCGGGTGATACCTTAAAATCTTAGGTGTGGAGGCAGGGTGTAGTGTAACTGTATTCAGGGTTCAAATAATTGGGTGCCAGAGGTTCTTAACCATTGAACAGATTTATTGGACATATACAATCCTCAGTGGAGTGTACATAAAAGAGACCATGCAGGATCATACATCAACATGGATAGGCAATGGATAGGCAATACTCACAGCACCTTTGGTCAATATGAGTTTCCTCATGAACGAGAACAATGTATGCATCTTTGAGGAGGTACACCCAGCTTTCAGCCTTTTCCCTAAGTGGAACCTGAGGGTAAACACTACCCTAGGTCTGTGCACTTAGTCCCTACTTCTGGGCAATTAGTACCCGGGATCTTAATCCCACTCACAATACTCAGAGGAGCCTCAAGCTGCTCAGCTAAATATCCTGTCTATCTGTTACTCCTAGAGTGACCTATTAATGTGAGTAGCCTATCCTTGCTAGATTTGACCTGTCTAGGTTCCACTCGAGCTCTGCATGCCTGCTCAGGCTAGAGCCAGTACAAGATGGACACTGAAAGCATGGCTTCAGAGACTTTTATACTTTAGCACAGTGCCATCTACTGGTCACTGTGAGAAACAACAAGGGACACAGCCTAAAGCAGGAATAGGAAACAGTTCCCCCTCCTAACTGTATTTTAGGACCCAGTTAGGTGTCTATAACACTAGGGGACTGCCTGCTAAATAATACTGGGGAACTAATTTACCAGTCCCTTTGTCATAACAAAATTATAACAGGCACATAAATGTGGGCACCCTAACAGATATGTTACATCAATACTTAATTGAGCCTCCTTTTGCAAATGTAACAGCCTCTAGATGCCTCCTATAGCCTTTTATGAGTGTCTGGATTCTGGATGGTGGTATTTTTGACCATTCATCCATACAAATTCTCTCCAGTTCAGTTAAATTTAATGGCTGCGGAGCATGGACAGACTGGGACTCGCACGCTGGGCCCTTTGGGGAAAGAAACCAGGTGATTTGCTGCATGCGACATAGAACAGCCATGTGGGGGAAGTGGTTTTGCCGTCTCCAAAGTAGCAGTTGCTCTTGAATTCAGCCTGAACAAAATGCCACCGGCGTGCTACATGTAATAAAGGATTCTGTACAGGCATAAAGAACCCTGAATGGTCACCCACCCGAGATAGATTTTCTATGATATTCAAGTCGGGGGACTGTGACAGCCATTCTAGAATATTGCACTTCTCCCTCATAAATGACTTTGTAGATTTCAAAGTGAGTTTTGGGTCATTGTCTTGTTGGAATATCCAACCCCTGTGTAACTTCAGCTTTGGCTGATGCTTGAATAGTATCTTGAATTTGTTAATATTGGGTTGAATTCATCCAACCCTCAACTTTAACAAGGGCCCCAGTCCCTGAACTAGCCACACAGCCCCACAGCATGATGAAACCTCCACCAAATTTGACAGTAGGTAGCAGGTGTTTTTCTTGGAATGTGGTGTTTTTCTTCCGCCATACAAATCGCTTTTTGTTATGACCAAATAACTAAATTTTTCTCTCATCTGTCCAAAGCATTTTGTTCTAAAATGACTGTGGCTTGTCTAATTGATCTTTTGCATACAACAAGCGACTATGTTTGTGGTGGTGTGAAGTGCAGAAAGGGCTTCTTTCTCATCACCCTGCCATACAGATGTTCTTTGTGCAAAATGTGCTGAATTGTAGAACGATGTACAGATACACCTTCTGCAGCAAAATGTTCTCACAGGTCTCTGGAGGTGATGTTTGGGTTGCCTGTAACCATTCTCACAATCCTCCACATATGCCGCTCCTGTATTTTTCTTGGCCTGCCAGACCTGGTTCATGGCCTGCAATTTCCTGATTACATTCCTTACAGTTGAAACTGAGAGTTTAATCCTCTGAGATAGCTTTTTGTAGACTTCCCCTAAACCATGATACTGAACAATCTTTGTTCTCAGATCTTTTGAGAGTTGCTTTAAGGATCCCATGCTGTCACTCTTCCAAGGAGAGTCAAACAGAAGCACAACTTACAATTGGCCACCTTAAATACCTTTTCTCATGCTTGGACACACCTGCCTATGAAGTTCCAACCAATTTGGTGTTGCCAGTAATCAGTATTGAGCAATTACATGCATTGAAAATAAGCAAAATTACAAGGGTACCCACATTTTTGCACTGCCAGTTTTTCACATTTGATTTAATTTCATTCAACTGAATAAAGTTCACAAAAAATATTTGTTCAGAAAACACCTCAGTACTCAGATGTTCCTGGGAAATGAAAGACATAACACTGTTATTTTTTTGTTGAAATTTGAGTAAATTATTATGCAGGCTGAGAGGGGTTCCCAAATGTTTTCATATGATTGTATATGTTAAATAGTCCATAAACCACACCTATAGCAAAAAAAGGGGAACTTGTAAATTGTCAGCATTTTATATTAAACCTAATTTAGTGTAAACTCTCCATTGAAACAAAATATACTCCCTATTTATTATAAAAGTAAGACATCCTTGAAAAACTACAGAGTATATGAATATACTGTATGTTGTATAATGTATCTTTCATTAAATGTTCTGCAGAACAGCTTTATTGGTCTAAAGAGATTAAAGTCTATGAAAAAGAATGTGTAATGTGTGTAAGAACCAGACACCTTTAAACACTATCTCAAAAATTTTCTCTTGTAAGCAAATTCCTATCCTGACAAAATAACAATTATATATGTGGTGCAAGGGCTACATTTTTGTTCCATTTATCATTTAAAGACAGATAATCAGAAAGTCATTACAGTGGCTGACACTAAGCCCTTTGTTCGATTGTATCATAATTGCGCACCACAGAGTTCATGCCAGATCTAATGGATAATGAATATATTATTTCAGTAGAAATGCCTTTGCAAAATTTGTCAAGAAATCAGATTTGGTGATTTGCTGCTGTGAAATCAAAGGTCAAAAAAGTTGTTCTGGTTTATTGGTGGATTCTTCTTGTAATTAGGCAATTAATGGTGCGTGTAATACAGAAAGGTTCTAAAATAGAATATAAATTATAACCTGTCCTTTATTAAGTCTAAATTAAAATATTTCTAAATTAATACTGTTATTTATAAAAAAGCTACACCAACCATCTGAAAACATTTTTTGTCAATGTTTCTCAAAACTTTTCTCTTATATATTGACGGAATTAAAGAATGTACTATGCGCATATGTGTTTCTCTGTATTTACATATAGAAAAGGTGGAGTGAAGTGGTAAAGCTTGTATTCTAACAACCTATACATGATTTAGAAAACAAATGAGTATGTGTAAATATATATTTACATATATTGCTGTTGGCTTCTATAGAAACTCAACAGCTTTTACTTGCTGAGTATTTTCATGACTTCTTGCTGGGTTTTTTTTTCTTTGATAAATCCTAAATATTCAAGGATTCAAAGAATACAGAAATTAAGAATCAGAAAGGCATGTGATCTATTATCCAGAATGCTGGGACTTACCACTTAAGGGGTCTTTCCTTAAGCTGGATGGCTGTGCCTTGAGGCTACAGGAAGATTTAAAATACTACAAAAGACTATATGCATGGATATAAGGTATCTTAGCAGTGCTGAGAAAATCTGTGACATTTTGCTTTGCTGAAAATTGCTAAACTATAGAAAAATCAGTGAAACCGTGAAAATGCATTTAAGTCAAAGTTTTTTTTCCACCACATTTCTAATTGTGCATAGAAGTCAATATTGCATTGGAATAAAAAAAATGTTGCCACTTTTTTCACAAATGCATTGGAGTCAATGGGCATTTTTTATTGTGTAAAAATGCATTGTACAGAAGAAGCCCCTTTTGTTTGTGTGTTTGACACATAATAACTAAACCCAGATAACCCACTTATCCCATTTAACACAGAAAATTGTGTCACAGAATCCCATCTAATTAAAGAGTTCACCATTGTGAACAATGGTGCTTTGGTATGCTAATGAAAAGGTTACATGCATTAAATGAGTAAAGATGATTTTAGATAACACAGTTTCTTTATTTTATCCTGAGTCATAACGCATTTAACACACAAATCCAAGTGGCTTCTTCTATAGTTAATGGGTGTTTTTCACAGCTTTTTTTTCACTGAAAACTTTGGCAATCATAAAACAGAATTTTGCCATAATCCATGCAAAAAATGTTGCTTGTACCGAAAGCTTAGTTATATATGTTGTGACTTATTAGTACAAAGAAGGGGTAAATAAATCAAACATTTTATTTTTGGTATAAACACTGACAAAAAAAATTGAAAATGACACTGAGATTTTTTGGAAGGAACCTCCTTGTAGCAGGAAGTAAATTGAAGGGGCATTTGAGGCATTGCTATAAAAAATAAGTGTTTCAGGTTTTTGCACAACTTTGAGATTTATTAAATTGCAATAGGGAAAAATAACAAACTGTGCCGACTTTAGTTGAGTTTTCCTTTATTTGATATCCTGTTTTAACCCAATGAACTTTTCATAGATATGACAAAACAATCATGGTAAAAAATTTGCTGTTGTAGTTTTTTTTTTATATAGTAATTTTTTATATGTTCAGAGCTCACAATAAATGCCAGTGTTAAATTTACTAAATTGCTTATTTTTTCTTTAGTGCATACCTAAAAAACATGCAAATACAAAATACACACATAATAATTATGAGATGTTTGGGGGCCCATTTACTTAGCTCGAGTGAAGGAATAGAAGAAAAAATATTTTGAATGGTCAAATATGGCTACTTCGACCATCGAATAGGCTACTTCGACCTTCGACTATGACTTCGACTTCGAATCGAACGATTCAAACTAAAAATCGTTTGACTATTCCACCATTCGATAGTCGAAGTACTGTCTCTTTAAAAAATACTTCGTCCCCCTACTTCGGCAAATAAAACCTACCGAGGCCAATGTTAGCCTATGGGTAAGGTTTTACATTCGGCAGTCGAATATCGAGGGTTAATTAACCCTCGATATTCGACCCTATGTAAATTTGCCCCTTAATGTTTAAAATCAAGAATAAACACTGAGCTTTATTATTGACTGTTTACATATGTGTTTCTTTTATACCCTTCATGCTTACCTTGTCATTAAGCAGATTAATATCAAATGCATCTTGAGCCAGCATTACTGATGGGCCAAATTTCGCTATGAAAGAATTCCCATAGACTTATGTATAACAAAAAAAGTTTTGCAGTTTGGAAAAAGTCACAAGAAAAAACACTCATTGATTTCAATGCATCTGGAAAATTTTTGCTGTTTCACACCTTTTTGGCAAAGCAAAACAGGACATATTCACCCATCACTAGCCAGCAGAGTATGTATATGGCTTCTCTGCCAGGCTTATCAAAGCTAATACACAAGGGGAAACATTTTCCCGCTCTGTGTTTTTATGTCTTTTGTTTTGTTTGTACAGTATATGTGCACTAGAAAGCTTTTATCTAAATAAAACAGTATAAGAATTTAGAGTCTTTTGCTTTGCTTTATCATTTAATTATTTTTTATCAACAGTATTCATCATTTCATGGGAGTTCTTTAAGCATTGCCAAGAGAATGATGCATACTTTTATTTTTTATAAATATATGATCATAAAGAGGAAAAGCTAACAAAAAATATTTAAATTGAGGTTAGCTGTGGCAGTTGAGCAAAATTTTTCATCAAGTTTCACTATGAAAATGACGCGCATAGACTCTAATGAGTGAAAAAATGTGTTACTTGTCAAAAAAATGTTGTTGTCCACAGACTTGCATTTCTGGGAATTTCCGCAGATTTGTCCACCACTACCCATTACCACTCCTGTTAATATTAAATGAAAAGATCACTGAGTGAAATACATGGGGCAGTAAAAGTCAAACCTCCTCCTGACTAGAGATGGGCAAATCTGACCCATTTCGCCTTCACTGAAGATGTGCAAAACTTTGTGAAACTTGGAGACACCTAAGCTATCCCTGACACCTCTCTGTGTATGTCAGCCATAGTGCATTTCATATTAAAAGAAGCCATCACAGGCAGAGAAGGCCCATTGCTGGTTTTCCATGATATCAACAGCTGCTTGATTCATATGTCTTATCACTGAAGAATCCCACTGATAATGCAAAAGAATTTAGGGAGATTTGTTGCCAGCATTTAGTGCAGATTTCCTGTGGGCATCATATCTCCCCATTTGCCATTACCATTATGTGAATGGGAGGCAGTATAGACAGTTTTGCCTATTTCCCTAGTTGATAAAATACAGGATGGTTTCTCTACAGAAGTTCTAAAAGCCCATAGCAGAGCAGGTCCACAGCATAGAAACATGTAGGTGCTATTGGTTCAGGCACCAGAATCCTTCCGCAGAGGTGTCAGGGAGCGGTAACCTTCCCTTTGTTCCGTTGCTCAGGGGGAAGGCAGGTGATATCAGTCCAGCTTGCAGCACAGCAGTAAAAAGTGACTGAAGTCTATCAGATCACAAGTCAAATGGCTGAGGGCAATTACCTGATCTGTTTTGTAAAAAAACAGTGTCAGACTGGGCCGGTGGGACAGTCACAATATGCAGTTGTTCCGCACTAGTACAACTAGTGTGTTTGCTTCAGATACTCTATTATAGTTTATTTAAACAAGCTGCAGTGTAGCCATGGGGGCAGCCATTCAGACCTAAAAAATTTAAAAAAAAGGCACAGGATGCACAGCAGATATTAGATAAACTCAATTAACTTAATTAATCTATTATAGGGTGAAAATTATTACCGTATATACTCGAGTATAAGCCGAGTTTTTTTAGCATCCAAAATGTGCTTAAAAATTCTACCTCGGCTTATACTCTGTTGGTTATATGAAAGAATAACAGTGACTGCAATATCACACAGCGCCATCTGTTGGTTATATGAAAGAATAACAGTGCGCCCTCTGTTGGTTATATGAAAGAATAACAGTGACTGCAATATCACACAGCACCATCTGTTGGTTATATGAAAGAATAACAGTGTGCCCTCTGTTGGTTATATGAAAGATTAACAGTGACTACAATATCACACAGCGCCATCTGTTGGTTATATGAAGGATTAATAGTGATGGCAATATCACACAGCGCCCTCTGTTGGTTATACGAAAGATTAAAAGTGATGGCAATATCACACAGCACCCTCTGCACATATACTCGAGTATATACGGTACTCAAAAACTGCTTTTTTCCTCTATGACTGTTATTATTTGTGAAATAAAGAGGTTTAAAATACCAACCAGATGTATATTTTAAATACAAAAAAGGGGGTTGTGGGTGCACTCCTAAGGCTAAGTACAATGGAAGTGCTACTGATTTGGCCAATTAATTAATGCACATTCCTTGGCAATTCAGTATATATGCAAGTGCAGAGGTTTTTATTTACAAAGTTATGATCATAACCACGTCAAGGTAGACTGCACACCCACAACCCCCTTTTTTGTATTTCAGATGTATATTTTGCCATAGTTCTACCTGTAAATAGTCAATTCCAATTGGTCTGCCCTTTTACAGTCCTGCATCAATCACTTATTGCTTTAGCTTGTGTATGTGACTGACAGTAAGGCCCTGCATATGTCTCCCATAGTGTAACATTAATGCTGCAATGATTAACATTTGTTACTAACAAAGTAAATATTGTATCACAAAGTAAAACGGACTCCTGTGCTTATAACCTTTCAGTACTTGAAGTAAAAGTTACTTTAACACATTAACCTGATTTTACATTTTCCCCGATTTTAGATAATTCTTTCCTGGTCCCCTGAAAAATGTAAAATGGGGGTTCTACTGTATAAACTATAGTCGTATTTCTGAAGCAAACACACCAGTTTTACCAGTGCAGGGCAACAGTACATTATATTGTCTTTGCTTTAAAACACTTTTATTTTTTGGTGTTACTGTTCCTTTAATGAAAGGCAAGGGGGTATTCATAGTAAGGTAATGGTAATTCTATTATTGCATTTAAGAGGGTTTTGGATGACTTCTTGAACAAACACATTTATGGATCAATAATTTCCCACATCCCTTAGGACATTTTAGCACCTGGACAATCATCCTTTCTATAGACAAGTCCAAAAACTAAAGCTATATAAAACAAGGTTCATTCCTATTCTCCTATAGTTTAAAAAGAAAACTAGAAGTATTGGAATCAGTTTACTACAGTACAATAATACATTATAAAATACCACTTTTACAAAAGTTTGGATAAAACTCTAAACTCTCCTAATTTAAACAGCCATAAGATAGGGCAGAGGCAGATTTATCAAGAGGCAAGGTGAAAATTCGAATTTCAAGTTCAAATTTTTCAATTTTTTTAAGGCCAAAACTGTCAAATTCGATTAGGGAACTGTTCGATTCTATTCAAGTTTTAAAAATTTGAATCCAATTTTCGAGTTTCATCATACACTGGCCCTTTAAGAAATCAAATATGACTATTTGCCACCTAAAACCAAATTGCTATTTTAATCAGTGGAAGACATCCCTGGGATCAATTTGGAGTTGTTTGCATTCTGACATTCAAGTTTTTTTTTTTCGGAGAAAAAACTTGAATCAAGTTTTCAGGACGATCTTATTCACCCGAGTTTTGAAAATTTGATTTCTTTAATACATTTTGATTGGTTGAATTTTTAATTCATGGGAGTTTATGGAAGTTTTTATAAACTCACATGAACTCGCAATTTGAGGTTTGATAAATGTGCCCATTAATGATAGAGCTCTTAACTTTTTGAACAAGAATTTTCTACCATGACTTAAAACTATTAGTAATGACATTTCTTAATTGAGGTAACTACGGTTCAGTGGAAAATGGTACAGGCTGGCGGTTTTAAAATTAAAAAAGTAATGATTCTGCCATTAAGTCAAATTTGTACAAATCAATAGCCGAAATATTCCAGATTTCATTAGATTCATTTAGCAATCTGTAGGGCACTTTATAAAAAGAAAAGAAGAATGGAATCCCTTTTGACTGCAGACATCCATTGAGATAAATTATAAGATTCGTTCTTTCATTTTCAGCTAAAATAATCCAAAACAAATGTTTATACCAGGTAAAACAAATACATATTCAAAACATTTTCAACTTTTTAACACAAAAGCAGTACTGTATGTCTTCTTTTTTTCTGCATGCTGTAAAGTCTTCTCACTTTGATTTCTCATTACTCCATATTAGCATGCCTAAATGATTCAAGGATGCAGTGAAATCATAATCTGTGGTTTAAATGGATTTTTTTGATTATGCTGAGAAATGCAAAGCTGCTAGAAATGTAAAAATATCACAGTTCCCTTTTGAAATAGGGAAGTAATCATGAGCAGGTTTGCAATGCTTTTTAATAAGATGTTTAACCCCAAACTCTAACATTTCCACAAGGGTTAAGGAAATACATTCATACTGTAAAGGAAAGCATGCGGCGTGGCTAGGTTGAGATTTTACTTCCTTCAGAGGAATTCTTGTTGGGTGAGCTTGATGGTAGTAGTGTGGCCAATTTACTCATTTCAATATGAATATGTGTTATGTTGGGTTGATATAAAAGGGTACTGAAAAGACAGGTTAATGTATTTTCACTAAATGGGTCTATGGGTGCTTTAGTGTATATAAACAATTATTCATACAAGTATTAAAGCTCATTTGAACTTATCAATTCTGACCCACTGTGTGCGGGGTGCAAGCAGTCAAACAGATTCTGATGAACTGTATTCACGGCTATTTTTATCATAGGCCAGTGGGTTTACCCTTGAATGTCTATATGGTAATACTTAATCTACTTAACCTGGTAGTATAACTGACAAGAAAGGGTGGGTACCTGTCTCTGTTGCAAGGGGTAATGCTAAATTCCAGTGCCTAGGTCATCAACAGACCTAAATGCAGGTATTAGCTTTGATAAATGTGCCACTCTGCAAAAAAAAACTTAAATGAACATCAGGCAGAAAATCAATACAGAAATCAAACCCAAAACAAGATTGTCAGGATCAGCCCGGGACTTGAACTCTGGTGGTGCTGTTCTGCTCATTGCAGCACTTACCTGATGAGCCACTGGGGGCTCTCAGGGCAGATTCTGAACTTTGGTGTGTATTGTTTTCTGTTATCTGCCATTCACAGTCTGTTTTCCACCCACCTCGTTTACCCTCATGTGTTTCCCATTTCCTAATCACCTTCCCTTTATAAACCCCGCCCTGAGCTTTGCTCAGTGCTGAGTCATTGATTGTATCCTGTTTGTTCCTGACCTGCTATTTTGAATCTGAATCTGAATCTGAATCTGAATCTGAATCTGAATCTGAACCTGAACCTGAATCTGAACCTGAACCTTGAAAACCTTGTTTGTCTTGTTCCTGAAAACCTTGTTACCTTGTTTCCTGAGTGAGTACCTTTGTTCCTGTGTTCCCCATTTTTCCCTCACCATGTGGATTCCTCGATCAGCCATTTTGCTTGTTCCTGCCTTTTGTGTTTCTGTGTTCCGACTGCAATAAACCTACTATAATTTCTTCACCATCATGTCTTTGCCTACAATTACCTATGGCTACACCCCTGGGCGTCCACCATATCCACTCCCCTTGGAGTGGCTATCCTCGGTCACAACGGTTCCTCGTTGTGAACGTTACAGAATGACTCAGCCCAACTACAGGAAGCCTTTGGGAAAGCCCTCCATGCCTTCTGACTCTGTTGTTAAACTGCAACTCCCTTGGGATGGAGAGGGTAAGGCAGAAGACGCCATCCATTTCACTGATGATGTCTGGCAGGATTTTGTCTCCGATGATGAGTGGGAGGATTCAGCCTTCGATGAGGACTGGGAGGATCTAGACTCGGATGAAGATGAACTACAAACCGCTATCTGGCCTGTGTCAGATCGGCCACTTCCAGTTTTTGGGCCCTTGTCTCCTCCACAACCTTCTGCTCCTGTGGCAGCTGCCAAACCCAGGTCACCCTCTTTTTCTCTCAGACCTGAACCCCAGTTTATTAGTTTTTCTACAGTTTCCCAGCACCCTCTCCAGTCACCTGCTCGTGTGCCGGCTCTCCAGTCACCTGCTCGTGTGCCGGCTCTTCAGTCACCTGCTCGTGTGCCGGCTCTTCAGTCACCTGCTCGTATGCCGGCTCTTCAGTCACCTGCTCGTGTGCCGGCTCTTCAGTCACCTGCTCCTGTGCCGGCTCTTCAGTCACCTGCTCCTGTGCCGGCTCTTCAGTCACCTGCTCCTGTGCCGGCTCTTCAGTCACCTGCTCCTGTGCCGGCTCTTCAGTCACTTGCTCCTGTGCCGGCTCTCCAGCCACCTGCTCCTGTGCCGGCTCTCCAGTCTCCAGCTTTGGTGCCGGCTCTCCAGTCTCCAGCTTTGGTGCCGGCTCTCCAGTCTCCAGCTTTGGTGCCGGCTCTCCAGTCTCCAGCTTTGGTGCCGGCTCTCCAGTCTCCAGCTTTGGTGCCGGCTCTCCAGTCTCCAGCTTTGGTGGCCGGCTCTCCAGTCTCCAGCTTTGGTGCCGGCTCTCCAGCTTTGGTGCCGGCTCTCCAGTCAGTCCTCTCTCCTGTGCCGGCTCTCCAGTCAGTCCTCTCTCCTGTGCCGGCTTCCCAGCCAGTCCTCTCTCCTGTGCCGGCTTCCCAGCCAGTCCTTGCTCCTGTGCCGGCTTCCCAGCCAGTCCTTGCTCCTGTGCCGGCTTCCCAGCCAGTCCTTGCTCCTGTGCCGGCTTCCCAGCCAGTCCTTGCTCCTGTGCCGGCTTCCCAGCCAGTCCTTGCTCCTGTGCCGGCTTCCCAGCCAGTCCTTGCTCCTGTGCCGGCTTCCCAGCCAGTCCTTGCTCCTGTGCCGGCTTCCCAGCCAGTCCTTGCTCCTGTGCCGGCTTCCCAGCCAGTCCTTGCTCCTGTGCCGGCTTCCCAGCCAGTCCTTGCTCCTGTGCCGGCTTCCCAGCCAGTCCTTGCTCCTGTGCCGGCTCCCCGAAAGCTGCCTGTGCCGGCTCCCCGAAAGCTGCCTGTGCCGGCTCCCCGAAAGCTGCCTGTGCCTGCTCCCCGAAAGCTGCCTGCAGCCCAGACGGTTCCAGTCTCCGTGCCTGCAGCCCAGACGGTTCCAGTCTCCGTGCCTGCAGCCCAGACGGTTCCAGTCTCCGTGCCTGCAGCCCAGCCGGTTCCAGTCTCCGTGCCTGCAGCCCAGTCTCCGTGCCTGCAGCCCAGCCGGTTCCAGTCTCCGTGCCTGCAGCCCAGCCGGTTCCAGTCTCCGTGCCTGCAGCCCAGCCGGTTCCAGTCTCCGTGCCTGCAGCCCAGCCGGTTCCAGTCTCCGTGCCTGCAGCCCAGCCGGTTCCAGTCTCCGTGCCTGCAGCCCAGACGGTTCCAGTCTCCGTGCCTGCAGCCCAGACGGTTCCAGTCTCCGTGCCTGCAGCCCAGACGGTTCCAGTCTCCGTGCCTGCAGCCCAGACGGTTCCAGTCTCCGTGCCTGCAGCCCAGACGGTTCCAGTCTCCGTGCCTGCAGCCCAGACGGTTCCAGTCTCCGTGCCAGCAGCCCAGCCAGACTCCGTTCCCGTGCCAGCTCACAGACGACTGCTTCTTCCCGAGCCAGTTTCTGTACGGTTTGCCCTGGCCTCCGGGCCTGAGGACCTGTTTGCCCTGGCCTCCGGGCCTGAGGACCTGTTTGCCCTGGCCTCCGGGCCTGAGGACCTGTTTGCCCTGGCCTCCGGGCCTGAGGACCTGTTTGCCCTGGCCTCCGGGCCTGAGGACCTGTTTGCCCTGGCCTCCGGGCCTGAGGACCTGTTTGCCCTGGCCTCCGGGCCTGAGGACCTGTTTGCCCTGGCCTCCGGGCCTGAGGACCTGTTTGCCCTGGCCTCCGGGCCTGAGGACCTGCCTGCCCTGGATAGTGCCACTTTCCCTGCTACTGGACCTGGTAGGGCGGTTAATCCTGTCTCTATCAGGTCTATTGCTGTAGGTGTTGGTATTGCTGTCCTGGCTTTGCCTCTTCCTATTTCTAACGGGTGCCTGTGCTCCTGGTCCACCACCTGTGATGGGTGCCTGTGCTCCTGGTCCGCCACCTGTGATGGGTGCCTGTGCTCCTGGTCCGCCACCTGTGATGGGTGCCTGTGCTCCTGGTCCGCCACCTGTGATGGGTGCCTGTGCTCCTGGTCCCGCCACCTGTGATGGGTGCCTGTGCCTCCTGGTCCGCCACCTGTGATGGGTGCCTGTGCTCCTGGTCCGCCACCTGTGATGGGTGCCTGTGCTCCTGGTCCGCCACCTGTGATGGGTGCCTGTGCTCCTGGTCCGCCACCTGTGATGGGTGCCTGTGCTCCTGGTCCGCCACCTGTGATGGGTGCCTGTGCTCTTGGTCCGCCACCCGTGATGGGTGCCCGTGCTCCTGGTCCGCCACCCGTGATGGGTGTCCAAACTCCTGATTCGCCACCCGTGATCGGTGCCTGTATTCTTGGTCTGCCACCTGTGATGGGTGCCCGTGCTCTTGGTCCGCCACCTGTGATGGGTGCCCGTGCTCTTGGTCCGCCACCTGTGATGGGTGCCCGTGCTCCTGGTCCGCACCCGTGATGGGTGTCCAAACTCCTGATCCGCCACCCCGTGATCGGTGCCTGTATTCTTGGTCTGCCACCTGTGATGGGTGCCCGTGCTCTTGGTCCGCCACCTGTGATGGGTGCCCGTGCTCCTGGTCCGCCACCCGTGATGGGTGTCCAAACTCCTGATCCGCCACCCGTGATGGGTGTCCGAACTCCTGATCCGCCACCCGTGATGGGTGCCTGTATTCCTGATCCGCCACCCGTGATGGGTGTCCAAACTCCTGGTCTGCCACCCGTGATGGGTGTCCAAGCTCCTGGTCCGCCACCTGTAATGGGTGCCTGTATTGATTTTGTCTGTCTTCATGTCCTGGTTTCCGACTCTGGCTGTGATATCTTGGCTCCTAATTCTGCCAATGTTCCTGTTCTGGCTCCTGACCCCAGCAATTTCTTTGTTTTGTTTTCCAATCCTCAAGAAGCTCCTGTTCTCGTTTCTGGCGAGGCTTCGGCCCATTTCCCCAGGGTTTGGACTAAAATGGATGGGGGACCATTTGATCCTGGGATCGCCCGGAGGTCGATCCTCAAGGGGGGGGTAATGTCAGGATCAGCCCGGGACTTGAACTCTGGTGGTGCTGTTCTGCTCATTGCAGCACTTACCTGATGAGCCACTGGGGGCTCTCAGGGCTGATTCTGAACTTTGGTGTGTATTGTTTTCTGTTATCTGCCATTCACAGTCTGTTTTCCACCCACCTCGTTTACCCTCATGTGTTTCCCATTTCCTAATCACCTTCCCTTTATAAACCCCGCCCTGAGCTTTGCTCAGTGCTGAGTCATTGATTGTATCCTGTTTGTTCCTGACCTGCTATTTTGAATCTGAATCTGAATCTGAATCTGAACCTGAACCTGAATCTGAACCTGAACCTTGAAAACCTTGTTTGTCTTGTTCCTGAAAACCTTGTTACCTTGTTTCCTGAGTGAGTACCTTTGTTCCTGTGTTCCCCATTTTTCCCTCACCATGTGGATTCCTCGATCAGCCATTTTGCTTGTTCCTGCCTTTTGTGTTTCTGTGTTCCGACTGCAATAAACCTACTATAATTTCTTCACCATCATGTCTTTGCCTACAATTACCTATGGCTACACCCCTGGGCGTCCACCATATCCACTCCCCTTGGAGTGGCTATCCTCGGTCACAACGGTTCCTCGTTGTGAACGTTACAAAGATGTTCTCCTAGTTTGAAAAGTAATAACCCACCAATGAGCTCCTTGACCTCCCAGTCTTTTGTTTCTTGGTGAGTCGATGCTCTTGGGCCTCAGACCCAAAACAAACTCAGAAGTGCACATTGCATTTAAACTCTGAATTTATCTGTTCAGCTTTCTGGGGAAAACTGCAATTTTTTAAAAAAAAAATTCTTTAAATCTTATTTTTCGAGATTTATTAAAGCCAATGCTGCAAAATGCCTGAATGCGAAAATACACCATCTCGGACCTTCCAAGGTTGTGTATAAGTCAATGGTAGAGGTCCCTATCCTAATTGGAAGTTATGGTGGTCTGTGCTGTGTTTAGCCTAAAATCTAATCATTTCGGCTTTTCGGTCAAAAACACAAAAAAAAAAAAGATTCTGGAAAAAAGTGCAGATTGCGATTTTTCATAGGTTTTTTTTCAGGGTTTTCCCCGAACTCATTAAGTTGAGCTTTTTAAATAATAAATAAGGTCAAATCGGGTATGGGATTTTGGTTGTGGTTTTTTTTTTTTAAATAATGAGATGCATTTGGATTTTATTAAATAACCCTCTTACAGTTTATGGTCTTGTTTAAAGCCTTGATGTTCTGCTGTGATTTACTCCAATTGTAGAAAAAAAAATGCAATTTTCATAAATATGCCCCTGAGATGCATGTCCTTTTAAAAGATGTGATACATGTACAGGATCCATTATCCAGAATGTTTTTACTATGGGAAGGCCATCTTCCATAGACTTTATTTCTCATTTCTTTTTTTCTCTGTAATAGTAAAACAGTACATTGTACTTGACTAGTGATGGATGAATTTGGGGCGTTTCCCCCCCAAAAAATTGCGAATTTCCTGCGAAATCTGCGAAACGGCAAAATATTCATGAAACGGCGCCGGTGTCTCGTCCAAAATAACAGACGCCTGCGAATTTTCATGGCGGTTTCTCAAATTTATTCGCCGGTGGCAAATCGCGGGAATTCGCCACAAATTCGTGCCTGGCAAATAAATTCGTCCATCACTATACTTGACCCTAACTAACATATAATTAATCCTTATTGAGGGAAAAACCATCCTACTAGGTTTAATTACTGTTGTAATGATTTTTTTAGTAGGGATACTCTATGGTGATCCTAATTACAGAAATACTATTATCCGGAAAACCCCAGGTCCCAAACATTCTGGATAATAGATCCTATGTTTAAAGGGGGACCTGTAATCCTACAAAATAATTACAAATTCTTTTTTATTGTGTTAGTCGAACTAAATAAACTTTACTTACACAATAGAAATTATTTACATTTTAATACCTTCAGTCTGGGAATTCATAATCACAACAAGCAGACAAACACCATTTTGTGAATACTGTTATTAAGGAAAGCTTTGCTTCATACCAAAATCTTGTTTATGCACCAGAATGGGGGACCTGGTATCCCTTCCCACAAATATAGGCAGTGTGGAGGAAGGGTGAATGTGAGGACGGCAGTATCATCAAGTTAGAGCAGAATGGGAAGTGTCTGAGGCATTGAGACAGGGCAGGCGATATATGATTGACAGCTGAGATATTCAAACATCGTTATAACAGGTATTAATGCTTTAACAAAAAAAATAACTCAAGTTTCATGTCTAATTTTAAAAGGATGTTTGTCATACAGCTGAGTGGCAGGTCCCTTTAATTGTGCTTTTATCGGTCAAGTATCTTTGTATCAATAAAGTATATGATTTACAATCTTGAAAAATCATCAAATGATTGGAAAACTTAAAATAATAACTGCACGTAAGAATTATTCCCTGCGACAGTTTTTTGATATGTTTTAGGCCCCAATGAGCCACAAATAATAACCCTGCATTCTTAATTCATTATAGTCTACAGGACAACATGGTAAACATTCATATTTAATTCTCATGGTTCTAGTATACTAGGCCCACATATACATCATCTATTTCCACTGTTGCTAATAAAGACAATCACAAATATTATGTCATTTAGATTGAATATTTCTCTGTTTTTTTCATATATTCCCTCTCATAAAATCCTTTCCACACCACCATAATTATTAGAACAATGTCAGAAATCTATTCTTTAGACACATTAAACAGTGCATTTTAAAAACTGAAATGAGTAAGATATACTGGGAAGAGTATGTAATTAAAGCCAATACCAAACACGTTGCTGTCATCTAGCATGGTTTGCAAAGAACAGATGGTACTCAGTGGCAGTCAATTTCTAGTAATACTGTAATGACAATTATAGGGGCATATCCTCTTACAAAGGTGCTCGAGGTAGTTGAGCGTGTAAAGAATCACATTTTCTGCTTTGTGCATCTTTTCTCAATTGTGGAATAATTTTATGACTTGGAACAATAAGGATTTCCAACTTATTTACATTTATGAAGGCTATGTTATTACTTATTTTGGACTACAATTTTACACTTAATTGACTTGTGAAAATGAAAATTATATAAGTAAAATATGCTCAAACTTTGTACCTGGCAGTGAGTTCTGGCAACTATATCTTAACCAAAATTAATTTAATTTACCTAGGCAGTGTGCAAAGTGCTGATTTTTTTTGCACTTTGTGCACTGCCTTTTGCTCATGCACTTGCAAAAAACATTTAGGGAGCCACCCCTCCCCCTTCTGCCAACAAAAAGAGCATGCAAGCAGCAAATGTAATCTTCAGTAGGGTCATAGAAACTAACACTACTGGCCTCTGCCCCCCTCCCAGGGGCCCTCTGCCTTCAGTGTTGCCAAATTGCTGCATCCTTGATGAACAGGATAGAAAGGCATGTAGGTTCCCCACCCCTGTCCCCTAACGTCATTCAGAACTGCAAGTTAGGGAGGGGCAAAAGATGCGGGGCACAACATCATCATCATCATCATTATTTATATAGCGCTGTCAAGATACGCAGTGCTTTACTGCAGTTATAGCAAACAGGGAATAAATGGTGGCTAACAGACAAGGATTACAGAGTACAATAGGGTTTACAAACTAAGAGGTTAGGGTACAATTGAGACAAAAGGATCATATAAACACGTTGTCATTTTTGATACAGCAATGATTAATTAAGGTACAACGAATAGGCCTCTTTAAACAGATGGGTCTTTAAGGAGCGCTTGAAAGTTTGGAAGGAAGGAGAAAGTCTGACAGCTTGTGGCAGAGAGTTCCAGAGAAAAGCAGAAGCCCGAGAGAAGTCTTGTAGACGAGAATGGGCAGAAGTGACCAGAGGAGAAGTGAGGCGAAGATCAGAAGCAGAGCGTAGGTTTCGTGAAGGAGTGTATTTGGAGATTAGAGATGAAATATAGGGAGGGGTTTCATTATTAAGGGCCTTGAATGTGAGTGTAAGTAATTTGAATTTGATTCTAGAAGAGATTAGGAGCCAGTGAAGGGACATACATATGGGAGCAGCTGATGTTGAGCGGCGAGCTAGATGAATGAGTCTAGCGGCCGCGTTTAGAACAGATTGGAGTTGTGAAAGGTGACTTGTTGGAATACCTGTGAGGAGTAAGTTGCAGTAATCAAGGCGGGAGATGATGAGAGACTGAATCAGTGTTTTAGTTGATTCTGAACTGAGATAGGGTCGTATTCGAGCAATGTTGCGCAGTTGAATACGGCAAGATTTTGCAAGTGTTTGAATGTGTGGTGAAAAAGACAGATGAGAGTCTAAGATAACTCCTAGGCAGCGTGCCTGTGTGGTGGAATGAAAGGTGGTGTTGTTTACGGTGAGTGCTATCTGAGGGACAGGGGAAGATCTTGGAGGAAATATGATGAGTTCTGTTTTTAGAAAGGTTCAGTTTCAGGTGGCGCTGTGACATCCAGGAGGAGACAGCAGAGAGACAGTCTGTGACTTGGGAAAGGACAGAATTAGAAAGATCAGGAGTAGACAAGTAGAGTTGGGTGTCATCAGCATAAAGGTGATACTGAAGTCCAAATGACTGAATGAGTTTTCCTAGTGAAGTTGTATAGAGTGAGAACAGCAGGGGGCCAAGAACAGAGCCTTGAGGAACTCCAACAGAGAGTGGGAAAGTAGTAGAAGTAGAGTTGGAGAAGGAAACTTTAAAGGAACGGTCAGACAGATAAGATGTAAACCATGAAAGAGCAGTGTCCCGAATGCCAGATGAGTGTAGAATGTCAAGGAGGAGTGTGTGGTCAACTGTGTCAAAGGCTGCAGAGAGATCTAGTAGGATTAGAATGGAATAATGACCTTTAGACTTTGCCAATAGAAGATCATTGGTTACTTTGGTGAGGGCAGTTTCAGTCGAGTGTGATGGGCGGAAGCCAGATTGCAAGGGGTCGAGGAGGGAGTTGTGAGTGAGATGCTGGATCAGGCGTTTATAAACAAGCCTTTCTAGTAATTTGGAGGCGAATGGAAGAAGGGAGACCGGTCGATAGTTAGTGGGAGAGCTGGGATCAAGGGAAGGTTTTTTGAGGATAGGAGTGATTAGTGCTTGTTTGTATAATGATGGAAAGGTACCAGTAGAGAGTGAAAGATTGAATAGGTGGGTAAGTGCAGGAGAGAGTGCATCAGAGATTGGGTGGAGAAGGCGAGAGGGTATGGGGTCAAGGGAGCAGGTGGTGGGTTTTGAGCTGGCTAGAAGTTTGCTGACTTCATCTAGAGTTGCAGGGGTGAAGGAGTGCAAAGTAGATGTGAGTGGACTGCACGTTGGTCTGAGATTGTTGTCGGACGGTATGATCAGCCTAATGAGATCGATTTTTTCATTAAAGAAATGAGCAAGGTCTTGGGCAGTAACATTAATAGGTGGAGGAGGTGGAGGGGGGCATAGGAGTGAGTTAAATGTGGCAAACAGCTGCTGTGGTTTGGAGGACATAGTAGATATTAGATAAGAGAAGTATTGTTCTTTGGCTAATGATAGAGCTCGGTTATAGCAGGAGAGCATGAATTTGAAGTGGATGAAATCAGGATCAGTTCGTGACTTTCTCCATCGTCGCTCAGCTGATCTACTACATCTTCTGAGGTACCGTGTTACACTAGTGTGCCAGGGTTGGGGTTTAGCTGGCCGGCTGTGACGGGTGGTAGAAGGTGCAAGGGAGTCAAGTGCTGTTGAAAGGGCATCGTTGTAGAGAGAAGCTGCCATATTGGGACAGGAGAGAGTATTAATATGAGATATGGATTGTGCTGATACTGTTGATAATTGTTGTGGTTCAAAGGCATTAAGGTTTCTGTACGTATGGGTAGAGAGAGATGGTTGTGAAGGTGCGGGTGAAAGCAGTATCTGAAAGGAGAGTAGATGATGGTCAGACAGAGGGTAGAGAGAGTTTATTAAGTTGGATGGGCAGCATGAGTGGCAGAATATAAGGTCAAGAGCATGACCCTCGATGTGGGTAGGTGAGTCGGTCCACTGAGAGAGACCAAATGAAGCTGTTAGAGAGAGAAGTTTAGAGGTGGCAGCAGAAGCAGAGTTGTCGATGGGGATGTTGAAGTCCCCTAAAATGAGAGCAGGTGTCTCACTGGAGAGAAAGTATGGAAGCCAGGCAGCAAAGTGATCCAAGAAGGTGGAGTAGGGACCTGGGGGGCGATATATGACAGCAACACGCAGAGAGATTGGAGAAAACAAACGTATGCTGTGGACTTCAAAAGAAGTGAAGGAGAGAGAAGACGGTGTAGTTAGATTTTGAAACCTGCATTTGGGAGAGAGAAGAAATCCCACCCCACCGCCATGACGGCCATCCGGTCTAGGAGTGTGACTAAGTGAGAAGCCTCCATAGCAGAGGGCAGCAGGTGAAGCAGTGTCTGAGGGTGAGAGCCATGTTTCAGTGATTGCAAGAAGGTGAAGGGATTTAGCTATAAAGAGGTCATGGACTGCTGTTAGTTTATTGCAGATTGACCGTGCATTCCAGAGGGCACATGAGAAAGGCAGGGAGGGTGTTGGCTTTATGTGAATTAGGTTTGCAATATTAGAAGTACGTAAAGTCTGAGAGACTGGAAAAGACCTTGTTGAATGCCTGAGAGTAGGAATAAGTGAGGGTACAAATGAGTGAGTTGGACCAGGGTTTGGGGAGACGTCCCCAGCTGCAAGTAACAGTAATAATGAGAGTGAGACAAGGTGTGACCTAGATTTGACAGTGCGAGCAGTGTGTTGTTTGATGGGATGAGAGGGGATAATAGATTTAACAATACAAGATAGTGTGCTTATATTGAGAGAGGGTGATGGGAGCAGCGAAGAGGAGATTTCAATTTCAGGATAGTTTGATGGATGTTGGAGTGCAGAGGATATATGCAGAAGTGTAGAGGAGAGAGAGAGAAAACAACAAAGCCCTGTCCTTACTGGTGCCCCTGATGTTGTGGTCTGCACCTTGTGCCAGATGAAAAGAAATACACCCAAAGATGCAGACCACAGCCAAAAGTGAAAGAAGTGTTTGGAGAATGAAGTTTAGTGGCTGCCAGCTGTTCTACTCCCTGGTGCTCTGAGGGGCAGCAATTACTGAACAAGTATGTATATATGTGAGAATTAAACTACACTTGATCATTATCGACTGGCCAAATAGAAGACTGAAACAGTTTTTGGTTAAATAGCTTTCTTGGGTCTCAAGGGCCATGTATATTTTTAACATTTAATTTGCTTTATGGATGATGTACTGACAGCTACTTACAAATCAAATCAGTAATCAAATGATGAAATTAGATCAAATTTGTTCTATTTGATTGAAATGATAGGAACTTTTGATAGGAAATCAGCTACCACGTATAAATTATCTAACAAAAAAAAAAAACTATTTTAAAGATGCCCTCCCCATAATTTGCAGCCTTAGAGATGATGATTTTTCCAGACATTACATCGCATACCTGTATATAATCTGTTGTCTACAAATGCATGTTCTGTATAACACAGACTTAAATTATGTACTTGCCAGCTCAACAGGACAACAAAAATAATGCCAAAGTAGCAGATGATGATGATAAAGCTGGAAGGCCTGCGCCACCTGCAAGACAAAACACAGTGGATGCTGGCACTCAAACAAAAAGGCTTTTTCATGCACAAGACAAATGCTGTGTACCACAGAGCAACTGATGATGCTTGAAAAAAATCATATTTTACAGAGTCAAATATCTAGGATTGATGAGACGCAATCATTGATTTTTATCTAATTAATCATGTTTGTAACAAAGGTATTTATTTGCTTGATCATGGTTAAAACATTTGTGAAAAATTGTGTTGAGAGCACTTCCAGTTATTAACTCCACCATTATTATTATGTAACACATACAAACTATTTCTGATTCAATACAATGGACAAATACGTAAATGTTTTTTTTTTATGTTGGTAAAGGATACAAACTATATGTCAATAAAGGTTTGTTTATTAATTATAAACTACCAGAAACAATACTCAACTGCCAGATCATCATCAGTGTCATCTGGTACCCCATAACTCCATGATAGTCAGATTGTGGATCACTACACAAGCAACAATGATGTCGGAAACCTTGGCGGGACAGTAGAACAACTTAACTATAGTGCATAATGAATGGAAACTTAAAGAAAAAGGGGTTGATCAAGCTGATTTGAAAAGTGTCTGGCCTGAGCAACTGGAAAAAAAAGGTTACCTAGACTGTATGTTACTGATGGAGAGGTTGCCACCATGTTTGGAAGAGATTGGCAATATGGGAGCCTTTTTTTTAACAACTGTTGTAGCATTGTGGAAAAGCTCTCTAAGAAAGTAGGGCAATGTAGAGATGAAGCGCCAGCTTTCCCATAAGGTGGGACATTCACTAAGATTCGTAGTTGCGCCAGGCGTAACTTCGCCACACTTCACCGCACTTCGCTAGGCGTAGTTTCGCCAGCGCTTCGCAAATTCACTAAAATCCGAAGTTGCGCTCAGGGGTAGCATAAGGCTGCAAAGTTGCGCTAGCGCTGATTTGCTAAACAAAGCGAAGTTACGCTAGCGATGGTTAATTTGCATACGGCGCCAAATTCAAATTTCAATGGAGGAATACATAGAATCACTACAAATGCCTGGGAAACCTTCATAACATCAAAAAAAAATTTAATTTTGCCCTACACATGTGCCCACTGTATAGTTAAGATGCCATGAGTCAGGAAATGTAGGGGCGAAGGAGGGGAGCCCCAAAAAAAATTTGATCTTTTTCAGCCTATCACCCATAATATAGAAAATACGCCAGCGTTTTTTGGGACTTAGAAAAAATTTGAACTTTTTTTGAAGCAATCCCTATCTACTCTATTGCGCTTCACCTGGTCTGAGGTGGCGAAGGAAGTCTAGCGTAAAAGGTAGCATTCAGAACAATGCGTGCGTTAGTGAATTTGCGTAGTTATGTCCATTGCGCAAATTCGCCAGGCGTAAGGGTGCAAAGTAACACTAGCGAATTTACGCCAACGTAGTAACGAATTTGCGAAGTAACGAAAATGCCCAACGCTAGCGAATTGACGCTAGCGATAGGAGCTTCGGCGCATAGTGAATTTGCCCCAAGATATCTGGTTACAACTAGTTGCCATATCCCACAATCTCTCATTTAGTTAACCAAAGTTGCACTCAAAAGCTCACCACTAGATGTCCCTAGTGACAGTCGTCACTCAATATATACAGAAAGTCCCCGGGTTACGTACGAGATAGGGTTTGTAGGTTTGTTATTAAGTTGAATTTGGATGCAAGTTGAAACATATACATTTACTTAGACAGATGTCTGTCTTAACATAGTATTTATTTTACCTTTCTGTGCATATTTATTTTTAACTTTCTGTGCACTGTAGTAGACAACCAAAATAAACTTCACTTACACATAATACCATCCTCTAACCTTACTACACAAGAGAGGAGAGCTCTCAGTTCAGTAAGGACCCAAGCATCACTATCCTGCCAGCAGATAAAACACAACTGACTATCACTGCAAGATAACCACACAACTCAGTGATAGCTCTACATATGAACCCTTTAGGGAAGACCCAACCAGCTGTTACAAGAAAAAGGTGATATGCTTACAACAACTTGAAAAGGAGAAAGCCATTGATCAAGTTTTATACCGCCACCTGTATCCCAGAGAAGCCACACTATGCTTATACTGACTCCACAAGATACACAAAGAAGGAGCCCCACTAAGGCCCATTGCCACCAGAAGAATAAAGGGTTCTGAAAGACAGGATAAGAATTTTGTATTTAATATGCCACATGACCAGAAACCAGGAGGCAGATTTTAGAGGTGGTGAGGAGTGATTTAGATGAAGGATTGATTGCAGTGGGTGACCTCTTAGAGAGAGAGACCTCTTAGTAATATATTACAATAGTCTATCCTGCAGAGTATCTATTAGTATCTACCCATTTTTAAACTACTTTACAAGTTTTTATGAGAGCCAACATACATAATATTGAGTATATTTTTAAAACATATCTAAAAAAACTGAAAAAAATAGTAATGTGATTATTTTAAAAATGTTAAAATCACTCACTTTCAGAGGTACATTGGGATGATGTTGTCTCCCTTCAGAGCTAGTGATGGGCGAATTTCTCTCGCTTTGCTTCACCGAAAAAATCTTACATTTCCAGCAAAATTTGTGAAATTCGCGAAACTGTGAAAAATTCACGGGAAATTTGTGAAATTGGAAAGTTTCACAAAAAAAAAAACCGTGCAATTTGGACATTTTCACAAAAAATCATGAAAATCTGACATTTTGATGAAAAATAGATATAAATCCCAGTGGGGTTACACAATACATTACTATGCAAGCAATACATAGATGCAATACATAGATGCAATTGACTTTGATTCAGTGAACCACATGTTAACACAGTTATCACATTTGTGTGTAAACAGCATTTTCCCCTCCTTTAGTTTATATACTACTCAGACTGCATGGGTACTATAACTTCTTCTACAGCTCTAAAGGCATATGAAAAGAGTATTGCCCCACTGACTGGTGTATAAGATGAAATAAGGCAGAACTGTTATCTCCCTTGCTGCCTTTGAATGTATATATCAAATATCACAGAGTACAGTTCTACTACTTAATTAAGTCAAACACATTCTGCCAAGTTGACACATTGATCTGCGATGATAACTATGTCTCAACACATGTGATTCATGCATCTGGCACGCACCGCTCCCCATTGATTTCATGGAAGTATGACCATGGCCCTGTGTACATGATGAATCTTGATGAATCTTGATGAATCGTCAATTAACATAAAAAATGTAACAGACCAGCTATAATGGACTCACATGTTGTTGTTTTTTTTTTGTTTTTTTTTAGGAAAAACTGTAATTCTAAGAAACGTTCCAAAATCCATGAAATATCTTCCATGAAATATATCAATGGTTTAAAAATAGGTTTTAAAGTAATCTGTCTGTTTATACCTTACTTTTATCTGGGTTTGACTCGTAAAGGACAAGGAAGCTAAATTTACTGAGAATGTAGATATGTTAGGCACCACACAATAAATGTAATTGCTTAATTTTTTCCACTGGCCTGTGCTATTTTTTTTAATGTAATGAAAAAAATGAATGACGTGCCAAGGTGCCATTTTACTTACCTTTCCCAGGGGTGAATAACACCCACACATGCACAGTAAAAGTGGAAAATGTTATTCTACTGAGAATGAGCATGCCCAGTCATGTAGCCTTAGCTTGTCCTTGTAAAGAGTCAGATACTGCATGTCCAATAATACAATACATATGTGTATCATAAGAATACAAATGAGTGGTAGCTAGACTTTAGATTGTAACCTTAAATGAACATAATCCAAGAATAAATTACAATTAAACAGTTATGCAAACATTGCATAGCTCATTTGTGACCTATAAAATTAACTGTGAAATGATAAGATCTAGTAAGTTGATATACTGTAACAGTAGTACTTCTCAGTCGAGTGTATGACCTTGATTGCGATGCATTATTATAATGTCTGACATTATTTTTGTTGACAGAAAGGGTCATGTCTGCAAATGATAATATACTGTCATTAATTTTGCTACCTACAGCATTGCAATGTTATCTGTCCAGAAAGGCCATGACCAATCTGTAGAATATTGAGTTAGCTATGATAAAATGTTGACTCTGCTTATTGTTTTCCCAGTGGGACGATGAGCGCAACCACAATCTCATGAATAATTTTCTCTCAACAATGCTGAAATGGAAGCAGGTAAATCACTACATTAGCATATAGTACTCAAGCGAGTAAACAGTACTTCAGTTATTTCTGCTTAGTATGATTAAAATATGATAGGCTGTTGGAATTGCAAATAGCAGTTCGTTTCTTTTTTTATACCATTAAGTAAAATACCAGTTAGGGTGTTAAATAATGTGAGCCAAGGTAAATACTCCAAATTTGTAATGCTTTTACAGTAGCGTTCACAATATTAAAATTTTATAGCATCTTTTTAATGGGTCAGAGATTTTTCAACCCAAACCAGACACTAGCCCTTTACATCCCAACCCATTGTATCTGGTAAGAAATTTCAACTACTGGCAATAATCTGCAAATTGCATTGAAATTAAAGGGCATTTTTATTTTGCGTTGACTTTTTCCAATGCATGATTAATTTTTTGTGATGTTTTTTTCAATGCGCAATACATTGGAGTCTATGGGCATTTTTTTCTGCGAATAATGTCATCACTGATTTTAACTTTCCTTGTCTTTTAAACACTGATGAAAAGCCATGTGGGTTTATCAGAAGAAAATTATACTATAATGTATATACAGTATACTGTAAAATAATGTATTAAATTGTGTAATACTGTAATGCTATAAAAGCTTTTAAATCTTACTAAAAAGAGCTTTAATTCTTGTAGATGACTGAGAATTAGGAGTGAAGATAGAATAAAAACTCCAATATACATATTGAATGCTGAAGACAACATTCTGAACACATTATCTAATATAAAACAGGAGGGATAAGTAATGTAGCACTGCAAGTGAGTGGTGGCTGGAGAAGTACATGAATAGAAGTAGAGTGGAACCAACAGAACACCTGAAAAATGTGGGCACCATTGGCCAAATTGCACTGATCTGACAAGCTGATCTGATGGTTGGATGACTAGGCAGAAGAGTACTGCACCGGCTCAGTTTTTGGCAGGTGCCCTCAAATATGCACTGAACTGGAATATCATTTTTGGAAAAACACATTTACAGATGATCAAAACAATTGATTGGAAATTGATCAAACTGTAAAAAAATATCTATTTATATTAAATAGTATGCAAGAACAGATGCCAATAATTGAGAATGCATGATGGAAGTATACAGATGAGCGGGAGGGAGACACTATTTTGAAATGTGTTCGTTCTGAATAACCAAGTCTCTTTATAGGAATAAAGCTAGAGAAACCAATGGTTGAAGGGACAGCAAATGCGGGATATAAGCAGACTCCTGAGGCATTAATACAAGTGTTTAGTATAGCAAAGAAAGCCAGTAACATGATGGATAACAGCTGGCAGAACAGCAAGCACAGCTAATCAGTCTGTTTGCTATGCTCCAGAACACAAATGTAAGTGCTTCATAATCAAAGTTTATTTAGCTTGTCATAGGTATACAGTAGAAGATACTGTACCCGACAATGGAGGAACAATGGCTGAATAAGCAGCAACAGGAAGCAGACATGGAGTCAAGAACCAGGACCGGATCAGAACAGGGAAACAAGGCCCAGGACTTGAGAAGCCAAGGTTCAGGAATGTAGGCACTGTACATACAGATACAAGCTATAAAAAATAGTTTTCATTGGGTAGCCAAGTGACATATTTTAGAGAAGATCTGGTTATAAAGTGTCTCATAAGTACTTTACAAATTTCTTAAAGCAAAGACACAGGGAGGCACATTTATCAAGGGCCGAATTTTGAATTCATTTGAATTTTTTAAAACTCCCATAAACTCCCATGAACTCTAAATTAGTCCAATCGAAATCTATTATAAAAATTTAAATTTTTAAGCTCGGGTGAATAGGATTGACTCAAAAACTTGAATCGAGTTCAAACTCAAATGTCAGGAAGGCTGCAACAACTTCAAATTGATCCCTGGATGTCTCCCATTGACTTAAACAGCAATTCAGCAGGTTTTAGGTGGCGAATAGTCAAATTTGAGTTCTTAAAGGGACAGTGTATAATAAATATTGAAATTCTATAAAAATTTTTGAAAAACTCAAATTTGAATAACTCCCTAATCGAATTTGTCAGTTTTGACCATAAAAAAAATTCAAATTCGAATTTTCAATTCGACCCTTAATAAATCCCCCCCTGTAACGAGAAGTACCACTAGCAAAAAAAAGTATGAAAGTTGTGCAATTGCAAAAATTACTTACTGTAAATCTTATACAATAAATAAAGTTCATGAGCTAATTTTTCACTATAGCACTCACGTATCTTTACATATGTTTTGATGCAGTTCTCAGAAAACACTGGAACCATTTTCTTACTAAAGAATAAACATAAAAATGGGTAAGTTAGCATATTATAAAGAGAAATACAAACTCGTGAATATGTTAATGTCAAAAATATAAGACAGTGTTGCACTCATCCAAAATATACTCACTTTTAAACATACCTCAGATGATAACGAAAGTCATTTCTAAAAATACTACGTCGTATGTGTTCTGAAGATTTTTCCACTGATATAATTATGCTAAATTACTAATCTGCATTAAAATGAGTTCACTGATCCTTAGTTTTAAGAATAGAAACTCATTTTAATAATGAAAAAAATTATTACAAATCCCTGAGATATGGAAGCCAGCAAGTCAATTTTATGAACAGTGCATAAATGTAACCATGTCTGACAAATTCTAAGCACTTCAATTTGAAAAACTCATTATGTCATAAAATACCTGCCACATAAAGAAGATTTCCATGGCAGTTTAAGATGGTACCTTGTAATTATTGTCAACCTGACATTCTTATTGCCCAACACTTTACTACAGAGTTGCTGTATTTTGTTACATTAATCTATACACATGTTCCTTGCTATTATTTTAAAACGCCAAAAGGAAAAGGATGAGTGTCTAAGAACATATGTAGAATCATACAATTATGATATGAATTTTCTTTTTTAATTCTTCCTTTTTACAAGTAAAACCATCATTAAATGCAGAACCATAATGCGTAAAATCAAATTAAGACCTCTCAGTATATTGTCCTGTATATTGTGTAGTCTTCAGTAGTTATCCACTTAAAGTTTCAGAAGGGTTAGTTAATAAAATCCAAATTTATCTCACTATTTAAATAAAAAAAACCACAACCAAACTCCCATACTGGATTTTACCTTATTTATTATTAAAAGTGTTTGATTTAATCATTTAGTGTAAAAACTCAATAAAATCAAACAAAATCTTTTTCTGTTTTTTGACTTGCTCAATTTTTTCACCTTTTTTTCCCCGAAAAGCCCAAATTTTTCGGATTTTTTTCTGAAATGGTCGGATTTTTGGACTAATTACAGAGCAGAAATTTCAAAATAGGACCTCTGCCATTGACTTATACACAACCTTGGCAGGTCCAAGGTGGCAGATTAGGTCTTTTTGCTGTATCAGGCTTTAATAATACTTGAAAAATTTCAGTAAAAAAAAACAAAAAAATGCCCCACCAGAGTTTAGTAAATAACCCCTTTAGTGTTGAAATTAGCAGAACTGTAATCACTCTGTCAGGTACCATGCAGGTTTCTGCACTCTTTTTCAGAGAGCAGAGACCAGCGGCTAGCCATTTGAATAGAGCACCTGCATAAGCCAGAGCTCTATTCAAAAGTTGTAAGCAGGGAGTGGCATGTAGGTGTCCCCTCTACTGCCCCCGACCCCTGATTTGAGATTTATGTTGCGCAGGACAGATTGGTTCGCACAGTAAATATATTTGCCCTGTGCATGGTTAAATTTATAAAGCTGAATAAGTGTGTGCAAACAGAATTGCGTTTTTTTTTTTTTTTGCACAATGCGAATGTCTATAAGAGAAAATATTCCCAAAACAGTTTCGCAAATTGTGAATTACGTTATTGTGAACACTATTTTCACACTGTGTGTGTCTATAAGAGCTTTTTAAATATGATAAAAATCGCAAATTGCGAATATTATGTGCACACTCTGCATTTGAATTACGCCACAACTTTGGTGGCGGAGAAAATATTTGCAAAACAGTTTCACAAATTGTGAATTTAAGCTACTGTCAACACTATTTTCACCACAGCAACCTCACACAGTGGGCGCACTCACGCAAACACCCTTCTTATTTGCGAGCCATTTGCAAAAGTTTATTCTCAATGAGAATTTGCAAAAACCAGACAGACGGGCACCGCAGTGCAATATTTTAGACTTCAGGAAAAAACATGGGCCGTACAACTATTTGCGAATAAATATATGCTTTGCAAACTTTATAAATGATTCCCAGAGTGTGCACAGAAATATTTGCAATTTGTGATTTTTGACATATTTAAAAACTCTTACAGACATTCACATTGGGAAAAAACACTCTTATTCAGTTTTATAAATGTAACCCTGCGCAGGGCAAATATATTTTGTTGTTACCTAAAACATTTCATTTTTGCTTGTCAATGTTTCTGTAAATTCCCTTTCATTCAGAAAAGATGCTTGTGAGGGGACATGATTACCATATAGTGCATTATAGACAGATAGCGGGAGAATTATTTTTCCATAAAATTGATAATCGCACCAGAGGCCATCCCTTTAGAATAGAGGAATACAACTTTAATTTGAGCAGCGTAGGTGGTTCTTCAAAGTGGGCTTGATTGATTTCTTGGACAAGCATAATATCTTAGACTATAGTGATACTAAAATCTACAATTAATATAGATATTGGTATATATAGTTTGTTAGTATATGCAGGGGTTGGTGTGAGTGTGTGTCTGTATGGATGCTGGGGTTCATTTCAACCCAACTTAGCTATATAATTATGTAACTAACTATATAATTATGTAACTTTGTAAGAGTGGGCTATGCAGTAGCTAAATTATCTGTAGACTAGTTTGGAGCATGGCCTAGGTTGGTTTGGACAATGTATTGGACCACATATTTATTCTGCACTGGCTATAGTAAAGCCCAATTTCCCCAGATATTTTATTTTATAATTTATATACATGAATCCCCTTCTTTGGATGGCACTAGTACTATAGGAAGGAATTCCATGCTGCTCAACTGAGAAATAGTGATGGACGAATCTGACCGGCTAAAATTCTTTGAAATTTTGCTGAAATGGTCGACAATTTTTTCACCCATTGGAATCTATGGGCTTCATTTTCATGGCTAACTTGGTGAAAAATGTTGGTAATTACTACAGAGAAACAATTACTGCAGTACTTATAATGTTAGATCAAGGAAAGTCTGGAAATCTGTAATTTTGGTATCAGGAAATCACAATGGGAAAGAGGTTTGAAATACAGCATTTAAGAATTAAAATGTGAAAATAGCTTTGTTTGACACCTTATGCACAGCTACAATCCTATTATAGAAGGGGTAATCTAATAATGTATTGTAGGAAGTAGCCTTGATTCATAGGGGTCAGTGTTAGATACTAGAGATGCTTTAGTAGGCAGATTTACATTGAAGAAAAAGAAAGGCTCAAGGGAATTATTTGTTGAATTCATTCAGACTAGTTTCCAGAAAAAAGTATTTAACATTTAAATACTGCACCCAACAACCCAAACCTAAAACATGTATTATCAAAAGTTCATATCATAGTGTTTTTTTGTGCTCAAATATAGCAAATAAATGTAATTAGGCTATAAAAATAATTAAAGGAACTTTAACAGACAGTACAGGATATAGCATAATGAAGGCTAAATTCAATTTCCATTAAAAAAAAAACTATTGTGCTGTAGCTCAAATGCTTTAACATGAACCCCATTGACCCACCAATTCTGTATGTTTCGCTCTTTATCAGATAATAGCAAGGAAACAAATGTAGTTTGCAGCATTTTTCCCCATTATCTTTGTTATGCTTTTCCCTATTCACCTGTTCATCATGTCTCATTAAACGATCACTGAAACCGAACATTCTCTTAGACTGGAACGGAAAAGGTTTAATTTAAAATTCCTTTTACTTTTACTTACTTTTAGGTTGTTTCAATGACAGCCTGCAAAAGATAAAGTATGATTAAATCGCATATGACAAGTTTATCGCCTAGTGGATGGCGCATATCGTGCAACCGTAGTACATTTTAAGAATTATGTACTAGGAAAACCTCATATTAAAGTGCATAAGTGTTGATTAGAAAGCATATGGTATGACTGAATGCTTTTTGCCCCTTGAAACAGTTACAGCATAAAACTATATATACAAACAAATGGAAATCAGTCTAAAGCCAAAATATGATAGGAGCTAACTGAGTTGTATATTGCTGATTAAAAGATTGGAACATTTTGTATATCTGTTTTGTAGAACATCTAATTCTGTAATCGTGGAAAGAAGAGATAACCATACCAAATAGCAATCTTTATTTTTCATCTTTATTAAGTAGAAATGCTGTGTATTGGTTCTGCTGAGAACATTTGTGCCATATTAAAATGATATAAATGTGAATTATTCATCAAATGTTAAAAATTATTTCTCAAGCAGCATATTTTGGAACACAGCATCTTCATTATACTCAATGTCTAAAACGAATGTGAACAACCATAGCATATGTTGTTCACTGAGAATAACAAAAAATGACTTGTAAACAAATGGGAAAATCTACATACTTTAACAGTTGCCTTTTTTTTTTTGCAGTGGACTGTTGCACTTTCTGTACTGAAAGTGAGCATTGTAACATAGTAAAATAAATATAATATAGATGAATATTAATAAATTAATAACTGCTGTTAAAGGTTTTTCCTTAAGAGGGAACTATCACAAAAATGAAAATGTAATATAGGCTTCAGTATATTTTATATGAAATACCGGTAAGAAGTTTTCTAAATATAATAAATTTAATATTCTGTACCGTTTCTAAAGTACTGTCTATCTTCACTATCCCTCTCTCAGCATCTGTTTCTCTTTATTCTCTCTTCATGCAGGAGTTGGGTGACAGATAATCATTGACAGTTAGATCCAATATATCTTACAGGAGAGCTACTTTTGCCTAGAAGATGTATTAGAGCTGTCTCTATTAAAATCACCAGACATTATGGCTCTCTACAAGCAGGAATTGTGCAAAAGGCTGTTATTTTGTTAGATTTTGCTTGTGCTGGAAATCTGGAATCAGTTATTGATTGAACTCTAATTCATCTTCTAGGAAAGGAGCCCCCGCCCAGCGATATTGGATCTAACTGAATCACAGAATGAAGAGAAACAGATGATGAGAGAGGGAAAGATAAACTTGACCATTTTACAAATAATGTATAATATTTAATTGATTGCAATTAGAAAGTTTCTTATTTGATGAAACTTATATTACATTTTCATTTTCGCAGTAGATCCCCTTTAAGATGATAGCAAGTTTATTCAGATCAGTCTTTAGGAGGATTACCATGGGGTCTGTATGTATTTTTCAACACTATGATGTTTTTAGGGTCAGGATATTTTTTCTATAGTTTTTTCTGCAACATTGTAGCACAAGAATGGATGGTGTATGATTCCAGTAATATGGAATGCATGGCCTTATCATCCTTCCGCTAAACAGAATATTATATTTAATATTATATGAGACACAAAATATGTTCCATGTGTGTACACAGGTGCTACTAAAGATTTGTGAATATTTAAAAATGAAAAGTTGATTTAGTGGATTGGGACATGATTCGCATATAACACTGAACTTTGTCAAATGGGAACCAATAGAAATGTGGGGATTCATTTACTAACTGCATATTTATATGAACTGTAGCATCTATGCCTCTTACACATTGGCTTTTTATTGCCAAGTAAAAGCACATATGTTGCATTTAGATGCTTTTTCAAAACACAACTAAGTGCATTTTTGTGAGTACCTTCTATTATATTGTCTATTTTAAATGCACATCAAGCATAAGGAAAGGCAGCATGTTGAGTCTAAAAAAGTAACTATGATGAAACGCAACTCTGAAATGTTGAAAAACATGGATGGTGACCAAACCTTGAGCAAGTAAAATGCTCTATGTAAGTAAGAATTACCTTCTGTGTCCATGCCGACACCATTCCGCAATCCAAGATGGCTGCGCCCAGTCCTTCCACGAGGTTCTTCCCGGGCGCAGCGCCAGCGTTGGAATGGACACCAGTGCCTGAATGGATGCCAGCATCAGAACGCCATCATAATGTCGCCAGCACAATGACGTTATCATGTCCATCTTTTGGCGCCAAAGGAGGCCTATTTATGGAGCCTGAAGGTCTGCAAACATTGCCCAATTATAGGTTCTACCATGTGAGTTCCTGGGTGCGTTATTGTGTATTCTTATTGATTCTGATCTTGACCCTTGCCTGTTTATCATCTATTGAACCCTTGCCACCTGAACTGACCTATTTGCCTGGACTTTGACCATTCTTTTGCCTAATCCTATTGTACCGCGAACTGTGCTGGACTAACAGCTTCCTCTTAGGTCCGTTACTCCAGACTGAGCCTTCGAGCCCTTACACTCTTATACTATATTAATACTAAGATTATGGGGCACTGAACCCTGTAAATTGCTTTAATTCAGACCTTCACTGTTTGGGAAAGGTATGTGTGGCACAGCAACTGGAAAACCCTTGGATTGAAGGTACATTGTAAGAAAAACGAATGGACATTCCTCCTAGCAGTAGAAGTGTTATTGGAGAAGTGTTATGTATTTAAGTTACATTACCCTTTTAATAGGGGAAATCAATAAAAAAATATTTTACCCCAACCCCAGGCCCCGCTCCCAGCACCTAATACTGTCAAAGTGCCCCTTTATGTGTAACTGATATAACAAAGTGGTATTGCAGAGCAGGGTTGACAGATGATATCTTGCACTGTTTTGGATTTGCTTTTGTCAGACCGGATAGCAGGAGCAGGCCCAATTGAAGTTAGGTCTCGGATTGGCCTCAGCTGAGTATGCTCTTCGGCTCTTCATTGCCAATCTGATACAAGAGGAAGTCACTCAAGATAGCACCTGCCAACCCCACTTCACTCTTCATTTTTATACCAGGTACATAGATAAGGGGACATTTGACAGTAACAGCCAGAGTGGAAAAAGAAAACTGACCATCAAGGTCAACCCTTCAATGTATCACACTACATCCTATTGTAAGGCACCTTACTAGAGTGCTCACTGGTTTCCTGGTCCCTCTGTAGTTGTGGCATGCCCATCCCATGATTTCATGCCTTCATCCCCACCCCAATGTCACCCCCCTCCCTCTTTCCAGTTTCTGAAGCAGGGAGAGGTGGCAAGCCAACCCTAGTATACCAAAGCCCTAAAGCTGGAGCAGAGAGGGTGCAGAAATACTTATGCTGGAATCTATTGAAGTGCAGCCTTTAAAGATGAGGCAGGTCATCAAAAGGTTCTCCAAATTCTGTTTATCTCGGATGCTGCAATACCTTTCTTTGTTATTGTCTATGTGTTTAAATGTATCCGATTCAGTTTATTAAAATGGTGATTTAAAACAAACCTCATTTTCTATTCTGATTTTGTTTTATTTCTGATTACCTATTTATATTATTTTTTTTTTAAATAGATTACATTTAAATGTTTTTTTTGTATTGGGGTTTCAGCTATGATATAATTTTCTTTTCTTGATGGTCAAATTATTAGTTGCCTGGAAAGAAAGGTTGGGCAAAATCCCTTAACATTTATACACAGAGAAGCAGATTAATGAGGTGAAAGACAGAGTTGGACTTTATGATAAAGTGAATGCTGATTATTGTGACAGAAATAAAAAGACTATATTATGGGATGAAGTGAACAAGATTCTAGTTACAGATTGGATGCAGCTTGATAAAATTGGCAAGAGCGGAAGATGGACGTGGACCACAATGAATGTTAGTAAGTATTTGCATTTTCTGTCTTTCTGTCTCTTTTTATTATTATAGAGGCAGTCCCTTTTTTTTAACTCTGTCTATGAGAATTTTTGCCTGTAAATCATCTCATTTTTTAAAACTGACAAATTAAGATGTAAGGCAATCAACTTACAGTATAGGCACAAATTAGTGTGTTAGGTTTGTGTATGGGGATGTAATGCTGTTGCTTGGTGTAAATAAACCAGTTAGATTTAATAACCATATAGGGGCACATTTACTATTGGTTGAATATCGAGGGTTAGTTAACCCTCGATATTCGACCCTCGAAGTTAAATCCTTCGACTTCGAATATCGAGATTCGAAGGATTTTAATCCATCGATCGAACGATTTTCCTTCGATCAGAAATTGGTTATAAAGCCTATGGGGACCTTCCCCATAGGCTAAAATTGGTGCTCGGTAGGTTTTAGTTGGCGAAGTAGGTGGTCAAAGTTTTTTTTAAAGAGACAGTACTTCGACTATTGAATGGTCAAATAGTCGAACGATTTTTAGGTTATTTTTTATTCTAATCCTTCACTCGAGCTAGGTAAATATGCCCCATAATGTTAAGTACAATGTGCAAATTATATATCTCATCCACCATTTAATACCACTGGATTACCTGCTTGCCTTCTTAGCCTGCTCTCCATAAATACTGTGCTGAATTCAAGAAGCACTGTATTTATGGCATATATGCAGGTCTTTGAACAACACCTACACCTACTGTATGGTCATTACATTTGGGGGGGGTGCAAAACACATGAACATTTAGCACTTTGCACCCTGCACATTGTAAATGAGACATAAGGTATCATTTTGTGGATAAGAACAAAGTGGGGGGGTGCATGTCCAATTAAAAATATCTCTGTGAGTAATAGATACATAGGGGCAGATTTATCAAAGGTCGAGGTGAATTTTCGAATGAAAAAAATTCAAATTTCAAGCTATTTTTTGTGTACTTCGACTAGGGAATAGTTAAAAAAAATGCAAAAACTCTAATATCTAAATTTATCATGTACTGTCTCTTTAAAAATTCTACTTAGACATTTCGCCATCTAAAACCTGCTGCATTGCTGTTTTAGCTTATGGTAGACCTTCTAGAACCTATTTGGAGTCAATTGGTGGACTTTGAAAAATCAAAGTATTTTTGGGGAAAAACTTTGAATCTAATTCGTTCGAATGCGATATTCCTTCGATTCGTACAATTCGAATTTGGCCAAATACCAAATTCGACCAATTTGGACCTATTTGACCAAAAAAAACCTTTGACTTAATTTTGGTTGGTCTTTTTGAATTCCAATTTCAACGTTTTTTCAGTTCGAAATTTGACCCTTGATAAATATGCCCCTAAAAGTGGCCATAGACGAAAAGATCCGCTCATTTGGCGACATCGCCAAACGAGCCAATCTTTCCCCAATATGCCACCAATGGTCATGGCTATATCAGGGGTAATCTGATTACGATGAGATCGCAATGGGCTCTGGCGGGATCGGTCGGGACAACATCAAACTTGTCTGATCGACCAAACGACCGATCTCCGCCAGACGAAAAATGTCGGGACTCTCAATATATACTGTACATAAGCTGTTGATGTCTGCTTATAACCATATTACCTAACTTAACCTGTATTTCCAAGCCTGAAGCTAGGCCTCAGTCACTATTCCCAACACTCAAAACCTAGCTCCAAGTCCATCTCTCACACTTGACTTATGCTTTACTTTTATCTCCTCCTTCCTTTTCCAGCTGCCCCTTAGGGCTGGCCGACCATGCCAACATTGTGATTAGGCATATTCAAGCCAACTGCTATCGCTTCGCCACACCACTAACCTGGGGCAGGAGGGAGGAATGCTGTCTTTTCTCTATGCTGTCCAAGTAAAATGGCCAACCTCACTCCCCCTCTGTTCATAGCCTCTCTTACCCCTTCTACCACTAACAGACCTACTGAATTACTTGTAATCCCACATCCCAACCATTTTAGGACGCTCTGTGTCCCATCTGTGTTCAGAGGATGAGCACAGCCCTGTCAGTATGGTGGGATAAGTTAATAAAAAGGGCACTGCAGGGAAATGCAACTATTTGCACATTTTTCTGTGAAACGGGACTGATTTGCTCATCACTATTCACCTGCAAAATGATATTAAAAACTCAAACTTTTCACATAAAAACAATATTTTTCAAGTCAGGTTAATGCTGACATTTTTGCTATTATTTTACACTATAGATTTGGCATAATCTGTCAATTGGGCAAGAGTTAGAAGGTAAAAACATTTCTGTTGTAAAGAGTGTTGTAAAAATGCTGCATAAAAACAACCCTTTTTACACCAGGATTTAAAGATGTCAATAAATCCTATGTCATTTAATGATCCACTCTGCAGAAATTGGTTGGCTAATTTTTTTGTGAATCTGTGCCAAATGTTTATCATGAATTTCATTCTATAATTTTTTTTTCTGTATTTCACTTTATTGTTGTTATTATAACAACCCAAAATCAGAATAACCAGAGGGATACATTTCTGTTGTTATTCATATGAAGTAGTTTAGTACTTACGTTTCTTTTCAGACCCTCTCTCTAGGTCTTACCTACCACCTATTCTAATAGTCTAAATATCTTTCAGACTGGCATTTAAACCACCGACTGTTAGAATAGGTGGTAGGTGAGACCTAGATTTTAAAAAGGCAGTGTTCATTTTAAAAAACGTAAAGCATACAAATCACTGGAATATGTACTCAGGCGAGACTCACTGAAGCCAGTTTGATCATCTTTAGAACACCATGTTTTGATATAAGTAAATATTTTGTCCCAAATGTTTAGATAAAAATGGTAAAAATCTACACACACAAATCTTTAGTGCTGCTTAAATTACATTAACCCATTGCACTAAGTAGTAAAAAAATGAGCTAAAACTTTTGTTAATTTCTTATCGTGTTATGAAAATTAACTTTGCCATGCTTAAGGCTGTTTCCTATTAATGATTCAATATTTCATTAAGAATACTTCAGAGTACAAAGGTATCATATGCAAAACAATATGTGTCCTTACTACACCTTTTGGAAAGTATTGGTATATTCACATTTTTCTCCCGTCCATACAGGAAATACTGATGAGATAACGCAGAGTTCCAGAAATGTCAAATAACCTCATGTTAATAGGGTGATAATGAATCACTCTTGGTATTTTTTAGACCCTATTCAGGTTTTAAAACATTTAGGACTGGATAATTATCACTCTAACGACAAGGAGCTAGTTGAGATCCTGGTTGTTCCCTTCTTATATGTATAATCAACCATAACTTTTTTCTTAAAGGTAACAAAAATATTATTGTAATAGGAGCATTTACAATTAATCATCAACACTGTCCCAATATCATTCTGTAGATTTGTTAAACAGGTATGGAAAGAAACATAAAATAGTATAGATCAAGATAATTATGCAGAAAGGTCTCTTAAAATTAAGAGACAAGTTATTTGGTAGATTTCTTGTCCGTAAGTACACTAGACAGGCAGGTGGTGAAAGTCTCCCAGCTGTCCCTAGTCCCTCTAGTGATATTTTATATATTTTTAATTTGTACATCAGCATTGGGTGTGGCTTTCATCCAAGAGACTTTTGTACCTTTAAGCTGGGGCTATGCCAGTATGATTGTATCTCAGTTGATAGGGGTGAGTCTATAGATTTATTTACACATAATACTTTATTCAATTAATATTTGGTAGTATTTTGATTCTGATTCTTTAAAACTGGTCCAGTAAAACCACTTTTGTATATACTGTAGTTTTGTGTTCATGTTCAAATTGCGATCTCAGTTTTTCAAACCTGTTGATTTCCTGCAGATTTTGTAGAAAGTGCATAATATAGAGGGGTTCTATTTTTATCTTGGTATGAGCGCTTTGGCTGTGTTGAGTAGGATGGGTATGAGTGATTTCTATATTTACTAATAGGTAATAGTGCTTTATGTAGGAGTATTTAGAGGGGGTTGTTTGATAGAACAATATCTAGTGGTCTAGGCCTAGCTCCGGTGAAAAAAAGTAGGGTAACTAAAATTAGTGTCAATGGGGAAGGGTTATATATCCAAGTTCATGATTTAACAAACGTGTCCCATGATTGCATTGTGTATAGAAGTTTTGAGTTTCTTTTGTCCCTTTTGTGTATTCTATCTCTTGGTGGTATCCACTGAATTGCCAAAAGGAGGGGTTACAGCTGATTCCTGATCTATCCTTATCCACATCTTATTTTAAAATCCCATTCTAAGTTTTGGTTTAGGCAGCTTTTTACATTTTCCCAATGGCAGAGACCCAGGCCTCCAGCTGCTGTGAGAGCTGCAAGTTTAATGTAGGCTAATTTAGGGTGTTTCTGCACTCAGTTATATCTTATTTTAAGACTTTTAAGTTTGAAGTAGATGTAAAAATCTAGGAATTCCTTTCATTTTAAGTATGTTAATCCTGCCCAGCCATGTGACTGGACCACTCTTTCAGATCTTGAGTTACTTGGTGTAGTAGGTCATCACAGTTTAGCACAACATTAACTACAAGGGATATTTTAAGTCCTAGATAGGCGATATAAGTGTGAGCTACTTTGAAGGGAAAGTTTTGCATAGTAGTCAGGAAGTCGTTTAGTGGAACAGTAAGATTCAGGACTTGCGATTTTGATTATTTTTGTTTATTTTAAAATTACTCAGCACTTAACACTTTAATTTCTAGTAACAAATTAGGGATGGATATGAGATGAGATAGATATCTGAGAAAAAAGAGGAGGTCGTCCATGAAGTTCATCTTGTATTCTGATTTTTTCAGAGTCCACAAATATTTGGGTTACAGCGGATGTTAAGAATACTTTTATAGATGGGACAAATAACAGGAGTGAATGGGGACAGCCTTGCCTGGTGCCATTTTGTACCAGTAATGGTCTGGATAATGTGGCATTTATTTTTAATTCTGCTGTTTGGTTCATAAATGCTTATTAGTATTGTCTTGTGCTTTGTGTCATAAAACAACCCTACCTGATTTCTGGGAGAATATTTTGTAGATGAGGATGCTACAATTTTGGAATATAATTTAGTGTCTGTTTGAGTGTCTGAGTGGTAGGCTGCTTCTGTAAAGTGGGGGATTATTTACAATAAGAGAGGTATAACTATTTGGCCTGGATGCTTTAATATATATATATATATAGAGTAGACAAGAAAAAAGGCAGCACTCGTTGTATCAAAAAGTGAAAAAAGTGTATTAAGTTAAAAGTTAATTACATGACCTGTTAATGGCAGAACATCTTTCCGCCTGCGACGTTTCGGGCCTGCAGCGTGCCCTTTCTCAAGCATAACAGGATAATGTCAGTAACACATGCCAAACATTTAAACATCTCAACAGGAAATGACATCAGGCTCATTAGCTATCAGCATTTTTAACCCATTCTCTGCCATCCCTGTTGTTACATAGAGTCATAAGCAATTCACCTCTGGGAATTCCAAAATCAAATCTAACACACCTACTGCATGTCATGCTGTTACATTGTATCACAGAAATAAATACAGATCATAGTCCCTATTTAACCCGGATGGTGCCAGTGTCTTCAACCTATGAATCCACCACACCTCCCTTTGCTTTAATTTTAATTCCCTATTGCCTCCAAATTTGAGGGGTGGAATTCCCTCCAGAACCATATATTTTAATTGGTCTGCTACATGGCCAGCCTCTAGGAAATGTTTGGAGACAGGTAGTCTCATGTTTCCCAAATTGATGGAGGATTTGTGTTAAGATATGCGTGACTTGACCATCTGTGTGGTTTCCCCAATGTATATGAAACCACATGGGCAGGTCAACGCATATATCACATATTTGGACACACAAGAAAAATGTCCTCTCAATGGTATCTTTTCACCCGAGCTGGGGTGTATAAAAGCTTCTCCTTTAATGACATGTGAACATTGTACACATCCCAAACAGGGATACATCCCAAATTTTCTCCTTCCTAGGAAGGCATCACTCCGCTTACATTGCGTTTTAACCTCAGTCGAAGTAACCATACCACCGATAGTTTTACCCCTTCTGTATGACATGACTGGAGGGGCCACAAATTCTCCTATTTGAGGATAAGCTTTACTTAGAATGTGCCAATTTCGGCGTAAGACTTTCCCTATGTTGTCACTGGAATTACTAAATTCAGATACAAACGGAATACGTTTGTTAACCGAATCTGTATTCTTCCTGCCTGTCTGTTGTGTTACATTGCTCGCAATCTTCTTTTGTGCCATTTGAAGCACTTTCCCAGGGTATCCCCTATCCATAAATTTTTTGCACATTAATTGACGTTGTCTCGCCCTTTCTTCAGTGTTGCTTACAATTTTGTCAACCCTCATCAATTGGCTAATAGGTATAGACTTTTTTGTATGTGGTGGATGGTTACTATGGAAATGGAGAATCTGGTTACGGTCGGTGGGTTTTGTATATACTGATGTCTCTATCCCATTCATGGAATTCCTATAAACAAGCACATCTAAGAATTGTATCTTCTCAAAATCATAAGACAATGTGAATGAGATTGAAGGATGCATCGTTTGCAAAAAAACGCGAAACCGCGACAGGGACTCAGCGTCACCCCGCCACAGCAAAAAAATATCGACAATGTAGCGCCACCAGGCAATCACATGCCTGGTGTAGTCTACACTGCAGTATACACACTTACCATCCGTGTACCCGAAAAATTCATCATATCATTTACAAGCATTGGCCATTATTGCGTAAAGCTTATCCCACTATTCCTGATTTTCAGGAGCCATCATTATTATCCTATAAACGTGTACAGAACCTCAGGGATAGATTGGTCAAGACAGATCTTGGCACCCAGAAGGTGCAAACACAGAGGGTATTGGCTCCCCTAAGGAATGGTATGTTCCCGTGTGGGAGATGCAATCAATGTTCCAGTGTGATACGTACCAATGTGTTCACGCATCCACAGACAGGAAGGAAGTTCGAGCTGCGAGGACATTTCACATGCGACACGGAGTATGTAGTTTACATGCTTAAATGCCCATGTGGCCTAGCTTACATTGGGGAAACTATCCAACCCATACGTGATCGCATTAGTCAGCACAAGTCCACGATCCGGAAAGAGGTACTTAAGTTACCAGTTCCATCTCATTTTCACTCAGCACGACATTCCGTAGCAACCCTCAGATTCCTTGTGCTGGAGTCTATTGCCCCCCCACGTCGGGGGGGCAATAGACTCCTGCAACTCCAGAAACGAGAAAAATTTTGGATACATACTTTACAAACATTATACCCTAAGGGGTTAAATAGAGAGTACGACTTGCATGCTTTCATATAGTGAGGCTATTAGTTAATCTATGCAGATAAAGGGTAGGTGGGGACACAGCCACATCCTTAGAATATATGAGGTAATAACGTGTTAAATGATTCTATCACATGTTTTGTGGTTTATGTTCGTATTATGATACAATTGATTAATCCATTGGTTGTTTCTATGTATACACTTTGACGTTAATGGTCTATTATTTTGATTTTTTCAAGAGGTCATATACCACGCTTGTAATTTATACCACCCCCTTGGGGGCGTGTTTACAGCTGTAACCTGTTATAAGGATGTGAAATCATTGTAAACTTAGATTGCTTGATAAAGAAGCGGGAGCTTCGAAACGTTGCATATTCATGCATATGTATGCTGGATAAAGAATTTTCGTTTTCTTCACAAAGATAAGTTGTCTGGACTTTTTTTTGATAACTATAAATTGTGTCCTTAATTGGACTAAAGTAACGGACTGGTGCATACTCCACTCCATTTTGTTTGGATATATGATATATTGAGTGTAGAGGAGGCACCCATGTCCCAACCTACCACTTTGCCGAGTACACAGGCTGACATATTTGCCTACACGGAGGTGGAAGCTGCAAGTATAGCTACTCTGACGAGGGGTTCACGGGATTTCTTGCATACAGCCCATCCAGAGGCACGCATTTCACATGCGACACGGAGTATGTAGTTTACATGCTTAAATGCCCATGTGGCCTAGCTTACATTGGGGAAACTATCCAACCCATACGTGATCGCATTAGTCAGCACAAGTCCACGATCCGGAAAGAGGTACTTAAGTTACCAGTTCCATCTCATTTTCACTCAGCACGACATTCCGTAGCAACCCTCAGATTCCTTGTGCTGGAGTCTATTGCCCCCCCACGTCGGGGGGGGCAATAGACTCCTGCAACTCCAGAAACGAGAAAAATTTTGGATACATACTTTACAAACATTATACCCTAAGGGGTTAAATAGAGAGTACGACTTGCATGCTTTCATATAGTGAGGCTATTAGTTAATCTATGCAGATAAAGGGTAGGTGGGGACACAGCCACATCCTTAGAATATATGAGGTAATAACGTGTTAAATGATTCTATCACATGTTTTGTGGTTTATGTTCGTATTATGATACAATTGATTAATCCATTGGTTGTTTCTATGTATACACTTTGACGTTAATGGTCTATTATTTTGATTTTTTCAAGAGGTCATATACCACGCTTGTAATTTATACCACCCCCTTGGGGGCGTGTTTACAGCTGTAACCTGTTATAAGGATGTGAAATCATTGTAAACTTAGATTGCTTGATAAAGAAGCGGGAGCTTCGAAACGTTGCATATTCATGCATATGTATGCTGGATAAAGAATTTTCGTTTTCTTCACAAAGATAAGTTGTCTGGACTTTTTTTTGATAACTATAAATTGTGTCCTTAATTGGACTAAAGTAACGGACTGGTGCATACTCCACTCCATTTTGTTTGGATATATATATATATATATATATATATATATATATATATATATATATATATATATATATATATATATATAGATATATATATATATAGATATATATTTATGTGTGTGTGTGTGATTGCTTGAAGAAATTCTTCTTGGGTAAAGGAAGCCTCTAGATTTTGTCCTATGTCCTGTGAGATTCTCTTTAGCTTAGTGCTTTTGAGGTAGGACTTGTGAGCCTCATGTTTTTCTCATGTGTTTCTCCAAAGCAGAATTGGGTTAGGGAGTTGATAAATAGTCTTGTAATATATTTGCAGCAGTTTCCTCTATTTCGGGAGTTTGGTGGACTATTCAGCCCTGTTTGTTTCTTATAAAGAGGATACGGTTGTGAGTTAGTTTTTTTCTTCAGGGTTGAAGCCAATGGTTTATTGCATTTGTTACCATGTTTAGTTGTATAGTGTACATGTGTCTTTTAGTTCTTTATGTGCTTGAGTTAGTTCAACTAGAAATTACTTTGCCTGGATATTTATGTTGCATTTCAAGTGTTATTTATTCAAGTTTGAGGTTTTTCTGCCTTTTTTTGGCTCCCTCCCTCTAATATTGCCCATACTTTCATATCTACAGTTTTATTTTCATGAAAATAATTCCTTATCACACTGCTAATGTTTTGTTTGATGGTAAGGCCTTGCAAGTCTCCAAAAATAGTGCTTGGGAAGTGTTGTAGTGAGTCACCAGTATATTTCCTCATACAAAAGTAGTAGGAAAAATTCTCTAAAGAATTTTTGCCATGGAGAAAATTAGCCTGGAATGGGTGATGTGTTGGGGCAGATTTATTAAGGGTCAAATTGAAAATTTTAATTTTTGATTTTTTTTATGGTCAAAACTCTCAAATTCAAATTGTGAATTATCCAAACTCAATTGGAATTTTAATTTGAATTCGAATGTCGAGATTTATCATACTCTGGCCCTTTAAGAACTCAAATTTGACTATTTGCCACCTAAAACCTGCTGAGTTCATGTATAAGTCAATGGGAGAGGTCCAGGGACAAATTTGGACATCTTAGTAGCCTTCCTTACATTCAAAACATTTTCAGAGAAAATACTCAAATTTAGTTGAATTTGATTTGAATTTGATTCGAGTTTTCGTGTCAGTAAAATTCATCCAAGTTTTAGATATTCAATTTTTTTAATAAAGATCCCCCCAGCTGAATAAGATATATATTAGAATTTAATAAAGTTTAAAAAAACTCACATGAATTCTAAATTCGACCTTTAATAAGTGTGCCCCTTTAAATGGCTGATTTATCTTTATAATGGAAGTTTGCCAGCCTGAACCTGGAAAAAATTGGAGAATTCCTCCACCAGGTGGAGAGGTGAATTTACACAAATGCTCTTAGTGAATTTTATAATTTTCACTGGAGAAAGTTCACCTGCAGGAGAGGTGAATTTATGCCAATGCAAAGAGAATTTTCACCACTGTGAAGTTAATTCTCCAAAAATTGGGGGGTTATTTTTCAAAGATTGAGTTTTAGAGCTTTGTGAGCTTTTTTAAACCTTGAATGAACTCACAACTCAAATGGCTTATAATGTAAGAAAATACTTGAATGTAAAAAAAACTTGAATCAGTGAATTCCAGATGAGGAACTTGAAAACTCAAATTGATCGAGTATTTGCAAAAAAAAAAAAATCGATATGCTCTAATTGATTGAGTATTTGAGTGAAACCACGTGTAAAAGAAAATACATATCCATCGGGAAAAAGTAAACCATATTACACAGCATGATGAATAGACTCCTATCTGTAAATTCATAAAGAACATTTATAGTCTTTTATTATAAAACATATATTTGGTGAAATAAGTCATAAAGATATTTTTCTGTAAAGGTAGGGGTTAAATATGAATGATGTATAATCGGACTGGAATTGGTATTACAAAAAATCTTTGTGGAACCATGCAGAGATTTGACAGAGCAATTTCTGTGCCTTTGGTTCAGGCTCACAAGAAAGCTTCCCATTTACATTTGTAGAAAACATGCACTGCTAAGATGAACATAGATTCAAACAGTAAATTGGATAATATAAATCATGCAAATCAGCCGCTCACACAAATCTAAATCAGAACAGTAACGTCATTGCCAAAAGTACAAGAATAAGAACATAGATAATCACTTGAATAGACCTAGAATATACATAAATAGTCACTTGAATACGCTCAAGATGTTAGTATTGATCTTCTTCTTCTTCATATATAGTACAGGTATAGGATCTGTTATGACAGATACTTGGTACCAGGGATTTTCCTGATAATGAATATTTCTGTAATTTTGATCACCATAGTTAAGGTCTGCTAAAAAACATCAAGTATTAAAGAAGACCCCCTTTAGGAAGGCACCCCTTGCCACTGTGGGGTTAACTTGGCACCAGCCAGCAGTTAGCCTTGGGTATTGCTTATTGACATAACTCACATTTAGTTAAATTGGCCCTCCCAATTCAGTTTGCACAATATTATGTGAACGTGAAAATAAAATACAAGTAGATTAAATAATGCACCCTCACTTGACAAAGCCTTAGATGACTATTGGCTGTTTGTATTGAAAAGTACTATTTCACCTTGTCTAAGAGCTTGATCTAATAAAAATGGAACTCATTTGTCCTTAATTATGTGATTAGGCTTGTATTCATGTTATATTGTACAATAACCAGACTCCAAGGAAATGAATAGACAATTATGCAGGACTCGGATCATGCTTTTAGTTATTAAATAAAGACGATGTGCAGTGTAAGAAGTAGTGTTTATAAAGGAAAATACTTTATAGGATTGAAATGTATTGCACTCTAACCTCATAACATAAAGACCTGAGCACAGAGGAATACATTTCACTTACAGCAAGCAGCTTGCAGTAAGAAGTTAACACTGTGCTGCTGTTCAATCATGTCAATTAATACAATTAATTAGTAATAACCCTTTCATTGCTTGTGGGAATACAAAATTGCAGGGATTCTAATTTAGACATATGTTAGTCTAAGCCTCTGAGTCTCGGAAATAATTACCCCCTTCTTTAGGGAGGTCAGTGATTAAGTCAATGCAAAAATGAGACAAATACATGCGGAAAATCTTAGGGATGTGTATGACAGCTCAACGTTATGGCACAGCCTAATGCTTTGACATTAAATCACATTGATAGATTTGTTAATGTGCCTAGAGCGCTTTATCTAAGGGAAAAATTATGTAATGATGAGTGGTGCTACCAGACATCAGAATTAATAAAAACACATCTTGGAAGAAAATTTCAAGCATACTAAAGGGTTTTAACATAATTCAAAACAACCTTGTTGACATTACTTACTTTCCTCTGAATTGTATTTTGTCTTTAATAATGTAGGTTTTTTTTTTAAATCCACAGCTGGAATACAATTGTATACACAATAAAAATGTACTTAACCCTTTTCACACTGAAGCACTTTGATTAAAGTGCAACCTGAAAAAACATAAAGATCAGCGCCGACACACTGGTACTTTAACATCAGTGCTGCAGGTTTTATGAGTCCTGGAATTTATGGGATTAAACCTGTCTATTAAATTGGCAGTTAACGTTATCAACTTTTAAGTGTATTACTGAACATGATATTTTGAGACGCTTATTTTTATTTTATTAATATATATATATATATATATATATATATATATATATATATATATATATATATATATATATATATATATATATAAATCCTATCCTGTGTCATTCAAAATATCTGCCAGATGCTGATATGACCTTCCTAGTAAGGTTTTAAAAAGCCTGTCACTCACTCCCTGTAAGTGCCAAAGATCTTAAAATTGACTATAAATTCTTTGTTGCTAGTCCATGGGTGGTCCCTCTTGCAGCCAGTGCAGCTATCAAAAAAGAGTCCCATATACTGTATGTACATATTTATGATAGGGGCAGTGGAAAGGGGTAGGGGAAAAACAAATACTTATCTTACCAGTTTTCACGTAAGGGGCACATATACGAATTGTGTTTTTTTGACAATTTTTTCGCTAAAAAGACAATTTGCAGCAACATCGCCGATTTACTTAAAGTCGAGTAACATACTTCATTAATGAAATACTTTATCTCTGGAGTATTTTGACCATTTTGCTAGGCGGATTTTTGCTCCAACGAATGTGCGAAAATCCGATTATTTATCAGAGTGTGAACGTTTCCCTTTACCCGTTACCCTTTTCGCTAAAGTCTTTTGGTCAGGTTCTGACTAGCAAATTAATTCAATGACACTACATACTACACTACACAGTGACATGATATTGTGTATTCCAATAAATCTTTAAACTTTAAAGTCAAATGATTGTAAGTGTTAAACATATTTTATTTACACTTTTTTAACCTCCTGTTTTGTGCACTTAAGTGATGCTTATGACCATTTTCTCACAAATAATTTTTCAGACAATACTCAAATCAGTCTAAATGAACAATATCATCTTAACCTATTGGTTGTTTGTGGTTCATTGCAGTCATTAACATATGTAAATGGTTTGTCCATGCATTAACGCCCTCGGAAATGTTAACCCCTGTGTAACAATTTGTTTTAAATAGCTTATCAATGTTGTTGTTCAACAATTATTTTTCTCAGTGTGTAACTTTGTTCTTACTGCAGCTGACAAGAGAATGTATAAATAAAAATCATTTTTATTTTTACTCTTTCAAGTTTGGATACCCTTTTTTTAAAAAATGTGTAGCTCATGCCACATTTGTGTAAGGGTGACTCCTGGCTTGCTCCCTCCTGTCTGACCTCCTGACTAGACTCCTCCAGGCTTGCTTCCTGGTTAGAGCCTTGGCAGCACAGTATAATTTCTATGAAACATAGATATTGGCTTTATTAATCTATAGTCGTGTCTATTTTTGATTTTTTTTTGGTCATTACCAGATAAAGTTAAAGATAGTGGGTTGTTTATAAAGTTAACAGTTATTTATTTTGTTTGTAAAAAGTTGTATTGTTTTTTCCTGAATGCTAAAATATTGCACTGCTGTGCCTTTCTTTCCGTTTTTGGCAAATTCGCATTTCACCAAAATATTTGCAAATGGCTTAAATGAGATGGGTGTTTGCGACTGTACAAGGTCATTGTGCTTTGACAGTAATTTAAATTTGCAATTTTGTCCAAAACTGTTTTGAGAATATTTTCTCATCCACCAAAGTTCTAGAGTAACTCAAATGCAGAGTGTGTGCATAAATATTCCTAATATGTGATTTTACCATGTTTAAAAAGCCCTTATGGATAGACTCAGTACAAATTAATTTGCCCATTAAATACACCACTTATAAATATAACCATGTGCAAGGCAAATATTTTCACTCTGCGCTGCTCGAAGTTTAGAAATGAGCCCCAGTGATGCTAAAACAACTTTAAATGAAAAAATGAATATTTTCAATTACCTTCATAGCTTGGGCTGATTGTGGCAGGTTCCACCAAATCATCCAGCCATAATTCTATTAAAAATAGATCTAATGAATTTTGAATTTCATTAAACATTACATCACAACCCAACATTTAATAAGACAGATACATATATTTACTAGTGCATTACATGTGATATAATCTATTTTTCCAAACATTTAAACTGCCAGTGTAGCCTATTTATGGAACATCTCTTTAAGAATCTACATACTGGGATAGTAAAATATATTTATATCCAAAAATGTATTACCTTCACCAGTCTCCACTACCTCTACATCTCCTTATTGTGTGCCTCTGGGGCACTAGGTGCAAGCGGTTTCACCTCAATCCGCTCTTCTTCCGCTAGCTCCTGCTCTATAGGGCAGCTTGTCTTCTTTATGGGAAAAAAAAAATTGTAGCACATTCTTTACCTTAAAGCATAACCATTTTCTATATTTAAAGCATAACTTATTTTCTAGGTCCTGTTGCACCTGAAGCACCTAATCTAGGTCCCTCCTCTTCATATTGCTCCACATCCTTTGAAGGATGTGGAGTTCAAAGCTGCACCCAAACTTTCTCCTCAGTCTTCTTTGCAGCCTTTGCATTATTTGCCTTTTGTATCTCTGCTCATGCTGCACCCATATAAGCACATTATAAATTATAATTAAATTATAAATAAAAAGCAGACCACTTCATATGCAGATTGGTCAGTGAGTGACCCAAGTCCTGGAATCTTGTCACATCCACAGCAAGACAAACAATAAAATGCCAGAGCAGAACATGTGACACGGTAAGGGAGTCAACCAATGTAACATTGTAAATTAAATAATTTTTATTTGAAGATTTTAATGTGTTATGATTTTATATTGAGAATGTAATATTTATTTAGAATTAAATAACAGAATTCCCATTTTTGTTGCACTACAACTTGTTGCACAGGGAATCCTTGCCAAACAGCTTGGCTCAGTGCTTTACAACATTATGTACTAATGCAATGTTTTCTGCAAAAGAAAAGCAAACACCCCCAAGGGCTTTTTCAGAAGCATCCTGCTCATTTCGACTAAGGGTACTGTAGAAGGAGATGCTGCTGAACTGGGGCCCTCAACAGGATCAGAGATGGGATTAACATCTGAGGAAGAAAGAGTGTTAGGAGTTACATTATTAGTCAAAGAAGATGAACTTATGTGGTGGGAGCAGGATCACCAGTGCCTTGACCAGGACCAAGGACAATAAAGGATGTCTGTCTTGCTTTTATGTTCCTTGGCCATTTTTTTTAAAAGAATTGACCACTTCCACCAAGTTCAGTAACATCACTAATAAATATATACATATGACCTTTATATACACACTAAATTTAAATTTACATTAGCGTAAGTAGGCTAGCGAATTTTCATGCCGAGGAACATTATTTATTTTTAGACCAATTTCTTTTCTGCTGTTATTTATTCTTATAAATGTTACAGTAATACTAATTCATTCTCTAAGCAACAATTAGGTACATGCATTACTGTATAACAGGGTGGTGCCTCGTCTAGAAGAAAAACAGTTAAAGATTTACAGTTTAACCATTTGTTTCTAAAATGTAGAGTAAATGCTTTTGTGTGTCACAGAAAGATGATTGCTGTTAAAAGGCAATCACCCTTTTACCGAAAGCTTTTGGCCAAAGTCTAGAAAATGTGTCCTTTTAAAAAGATGGCAACAAATTACATTTAAATTTATGTTATCTCCACCTTATTTCCACCTTTATTTTTGAGTACTTATACATTAAGATATTCTGGCTCCAGCGGAGTAAAAGACATATAGGGTTAATGACAGAGAGTTAATGAGTGAGTGTGGTAATTTAATTCAAGGGAAAGCCAAATAATATAAGTTCCAACAGTCCAAAAAGAAGGTGAGAGAGATATGTGTTAGACTCAATGATTCGTAACACAAATAACTAATACTGTTCCTTTTAGTGCAACATGATAACGATATGACAAATCAGTGATATATGGAGAACTAGTGACATCCAGGAACGGAATCGGCTTCTGCTAATAATTATGACAGATAATGTTACATTATTGTTACAATGTTACTTGTTTTTAAAAATTTTTGTATTATGAATGTTCATCAAGAGCTGGTGCTTTTTACACACATGGAAGGTATGTATATTTAGTAAAAATATTTTATTGGGTTCTGTAAATGACATTGATCTTGTGATAATGCTCAGCTGTTGGCTTCCAGCCAGTTTGTAGTTATAAGGCATGTTTATGGTTGATTTCAACCTTAGGGTAGGCCGAATATCGAAATATCGCTCTTTTATTAATACATTTTTCTATATATTTTCAAGACCTGAGAGTGCTGATCTTTTTGGTGAATCTTTATGGAGAGCGCCGGCTTTATATATATATATATATATATATATATATATATATATATATATATATATATATATATATATATATATATATATATATATATATATATATATATATATATATAGACACATACAAGAGTCCTCTGCACTCAACCCATTATCAATATATTTAAGACAGCGACATTTTGTGCATACTGCTACTAAAAAATGCCTTACCCTTTAAACAAAACAGGGATTGTTTGTCCATATATTGCAATATATTTAAGCTGGCCAACTACGTCAAAGTCATCCCATATCTGGCCAGTCCTACGCTTAATTTTCATCTGATTCATTAAGAATTCTATTGCTTCATTATACATTTTACAAAGGGACTAGGTTTTACCTGCAACGTACTAGCTGCTTTCAAAGTAAACCTCCATACTTGGCTGCCCTTTTATTAGACACCAGTGGGATCACCTGACTATAGCTGGGAAGGGTGGGAGCTACAACATAGAGCTGGTCACTGCTCTTGTATAACTATAACAAACAAGGGAAAGTTGTGCTCACCACTATTTTTTAAAAATATTAGGCGGGGGTGCAATGAGGCTGTGACCACAAAATACATATAGACACATACAAGAGTCCTCTGCACTCAACCCATTATCAATATATTTAAGACAGCGACATTTTGTGCATACTGCTACTAAAAAATGCCTTACCCTTTAAACAAAACAGGGATTGTTTGTCCATATATTGCAATATATTTAAGCTGGCCAACTACGTCAAAGTCATCCCATATCTGGCCAGTCCTGCGCTTAATTTTCATCTGATTCATTAAGAATTCTATTGCTTCATTATACATTTTACAAAGGGACTAGGTTTTACCTGCAACGTACTAGCTGCTTTCAAAGTAAACCTCCATACTTGGCTGCCCTTTTATTAGACACCAGTGGGATCACCTGACTATAGCTGGGAAGGGTGGGAGCTACAACATAGAGCTGGTCACTGCTCTTGTATAACTATAACAAACAAGGGAAAGTTGTGCTCACCACTATTTTTTAAAAACATTAGGCGGGGGTGCAATGAGGCTGTGACCACAAAATACATATAGACACATACAAGAGTCCTCTGCACTCAACCCATTATCAATATATTTAAGACAGCGACATTTTGTGCATACTGCTACTAAAAAATGCCTTACCCTTTAAACAAAACAGGGTGAAATCAGATGAAAATTAAGCGTAGGACTGGCCAGATATGGGATGACTTTGACGTAGTTGGCCAGCTTAAATATATTGCAATATATGGACAAACAATCCCTGTTTTGTTTAAAGGGTAAGGCATTTTTTAGTAGCAGTATGCACAAAATGTCGCTGTCTTAAATATATTGATAATGGGTTGAGTGCAGAGGACTCTTGTATGTGTCTATATGTATTTTGTGGTCACAGCCTCATTGCACCCCCGCCTAATGTTTTTAAAAAATAGTGGTGAGCACAACTTTCCCTTGTTTGTTATAGTTATACAAGAGCAGTGACCAGCTCTATGTTGTAGCTCCCACCCTTCCCAGCTATAGTCAGGTGATCCCACTGGTGTCTAATAAAAGGGCAGCCAAGTATGGAGGTTTACTTTGAAAGCAGCTAGTACGTTGCAGGTAAAACCTAGTCCCTTTGTAAAATGTATAATGAAGCAATAGAATTCTTAATGAATCAGATGAAAATTAAGCGTAGGACTGGCCAGATATGGGATGACTTTGACGTAGTTGGCCAGCTTAAATATATTGCAATATATGGACAAACAATCCCTGTTTTGTTTAAAGGGTAAGGCATTTTTTAGTAGCAGTATGCACAAAATGTCGCTGTCTTAAATATATTGATAATGGGTTGAGTGCAGAGGACTCTTGTATTTGTCTATATGTATTTTGTGGTCACAGCCTCATTGCACCCCCGCCTAATGTTTTTAAAAAATAGTGGTGAGCACAACTTTCCCTTGTTTGTTATATATATATATATATATATATATATATATATATATATATATATATATATATATATCTTGGTTATAAATGTTTAACAGATGCTAAATCCAATAAGAACATTCAGAATCTTACAGTAGCCACAGATAGACATACTGTAATTGGTATCAGCAGATGTATTGTACATGGTTTTGTGCACTTAATCGGATACTCAGTGCGTTTGATGTATACCATATGGTTTGTATTATATACCCATCTAGATATGCAAATTTACTTTTATTTTTACTGAAATATAGTTTTCCCTTTCTCATTCTTCATAAAGAAACCTATTAACATATCACATTTAGAGATATGAATGTTTTTTTTTGCCAAAACAGCTGGCCAGGGTGCTGGTAAAAATAAGATTCAAATGTTTTCTTGTTTTTTCTGCCATACTCTCTGTCTATGTACATACAGTACATATACTTATTTACAGCATTCAGTAATTAAAACAAGCATTGGTACATGCTTATTTATCATAGTATTTATGCTCCTTAAAGGTGTGGTTCATCTTTATAGTAACTTTTATTATGTTATAGAACAACCAATTCTAAGCAACTTTTCAGTTGGTTTTCATTATTTATTTTTTATAGTTTTATAGTAATTTGCCTGAAGCTAAATTGTCCATTTAACTCAGAATGCAGAATTTCTGCCTAAAGGAGTAGAGAAACCAATGGATGAACTGCCTATCTCCATTTAATAACTACAAACAAAATTAAGGGGTAAAATTATAAAAGTTGTGCACAGACAAATGTCAGTTTTGCAATGTAATGATCATTCCATTGAATGTTATTTTAAAGGGATCCTGTCATCGGAAAACATTTTTTTTTTTCAAAACGCATTAGTTAATAGTGCTACTCCAGCAGAATTCTGCACTGAAATCCATTTCTCAAAAGAGCAAACAGATTTTTTTTATATTCAATTTTGAAATCTGACATGGGGCTAGACATTTTGTCAATTTCCCAGCTGCCCCTGGTCATGTGACTTGTGCCTGCACTTTAGGAGAGAAATGCTTTCTGGCAGGCTGCTGTTTTTCCTTCTCAATGTAACTGAATGTGTCTCAGTTGGACATGGGTTTTTACTATTGAGTGTTGTTCTTAGATCTACCAGGCAGCTGTTATCTTGTGTTAGGGAGCTGCTATCTGGTTACCTTCCCATTGTTATTTTGTTTGGCTGCTGGGGGAAAAAGGGAGGGGGGTGATATCACTCTAACTTGCAGTACAGCAGTAAAGAGTGATTGAAGTTTATCAGAGCACATGTCACATGACTTGGGGCAGCCGGGAAATTGACAATATGTCTAGCTCCATGTCAGATTTCAAAATTGAATATGAAAAAATCTATTTACTCTTTTGAGAAATGGATTTCAGTGCAGAATTCTGCTGGAGCAGCAATATTACCTGATTCATTTTGAAAAAAAAAAATTTCCCATGACAGTATCCCTTTAAAACCTGCTTGAAGAACATATTTTTGATGAAAAAATAAAAAATACTTTTTAAATAAATTGTGCACTTGAAAAATGTAATAAAAAAACATGGTGAAAAGAGAAATTCCACATACTTCACATTTTTATTCTGTTAATCACATTCTTTGTTCGTTACTTGCTATACAAATGTGAACCGTACAACTCTACCGGAACTTAAATGGCAGTCCCAAGGACTGGAAACTGTATTAAGACTTCTGAGTCAGACACAAATGCAGGGAAACATCTCATTAAATTTAAATGTATATAAAACCTTTTACAAGTTTTTTTGGAATTACAGTCCGTTTTTTACAGATTTGAAAGGTGTTTCATTTTCTATTGTAGTGTCAGAGGGGCAGGTTAAAAATAAATAAATGAAAGTTAATGAATTACTATAATTAAACAAAGACTCATTTAAGGATTATTTAGATTAATGGTATGAAGCATGTGATGTTTCTTATATTTATACAATCAAGACATCTTGGAGCCAAGCTGTAATGTAGTCACAAGTCACACTGATACAACAAGGTGCCTTTCTATATTTTCTTCTTCTTCTAAATGAATAAACATTGTGCCTGTTCCTGGTTTGCAGACTAGTCGTTTTCTGGTGCAGATGATCCCCTTAGTTGTTGTCTGTTTAAAGCAGGAAGTAAGTATAGAGATTCATAATGATAACCTACAAGTGTACTTTGTTGCACTTTGTTACTATCTAACTTGATACGCACAAAGTATAATTGGGAAAGGCGTCATGCTGCTGTTAAATTTTATCCTTTATCTGCAGGTTTCAGATTCCTAATTTTATTTTTATTTCCATGGATAAAAAATACTGCCAATAATGCTAACATTAGGAAGCAATGAGAAAAAAAATCAGGAAATAGAAGCTCTACTGTGTTAACATCGACACTATTTCAGACTGGTTTCTGTTTTGCTGATTTATTAACATTAAGCATTACAGACTCTCTGTGACTTTTTGTTGCCCCTCTAATTTTCTCCAAGTGGCCGAAAAGCTTCCAGTAATGACAGATACAAACCCTCTTATAACTGTTTAAATAATAAATGGATGATTATAGCTCTTGGGGTATATCCTCGTTTTATTTCCTTACATAATGCTTCCTTGAAAAGAATATTGCTTTTAAGATCATTGAATTAAGTCCAACTCATTGAACTAATCAAGACTTGCTCTGAATCAAGAAAGAAGGACATAATGCTGAATCCTTTTGACTTTTTCTTTTTAAAATATTGATTTGGTTCTTAAAAGCTCATTAGCTTAGGTTATGGTGAATTAGATCCATCAGCCAGAGGGCATTAATATATTGTAGCAGATTAAATGATTCAACAAGATATCACAGTCATCTTGTCATTAAAGTACTAGTCTACAGTCAAGAGAAAAAATATAAAATCAAATTTTCCTGACTGTATATAGATGAAATTGCATACAGGTTTTTTTGGTTACACCATATAGTGCCATTATTTTAAATTCCTCCATTACTAGTCAAGCTGTAGTTAACATACATTTAATATATATATATATATATATATATATATATATATATATATATATATATATATATATATATATATTTGCAAACCTGACAGATTGGTATTTGTCTATATATCGATCAGACAGACATAGTTGTTGGCCCCATACACAGTTAAATATGCTTCCAACTCAGTCTGTAGGTGCTAAGTTGCCCGCTTTTTTTGATCCTCTTGAGGCTCTTATTTATTTCCCTCTCTGCAACATTCCTGTGAACCTTGTCCTTCCTCTGATCTTGTCATTGCTACCAATGTTTACCATGCAGGGCCGGGTCTAGGGGTAGGCAGAGCAGGCATGTGCCTAGGGCGCAAAGTTTGGGGGGCACCTGGCACGTACCTGAACTGCTGCCTACCCCAGTCTGGTCTGAATCGTCCTGCTCTCTGTGCACATAAGTAGAGGTGGACATGTGTGGTGACGCGCTGTCAGCGAGCATGCGTGCACTCGTATACGTTCTCGCACAGTGGAAGGGGTGACGTGGCCAGTCGGGTTGATTGGGGCACCTGGCCATTCTGGCCTGGCCCTGGTACCATGATGGATGATTCTGCTACCTTCCCAAAAATTATTAGAATGCTTGGAACCTGGGGTTTTCATACCTTAAGTCTACTAGAAAATCATGTAAACATTAAATAAACCCAATAGGCTGGTTTTGCTTCCAATAAGGGTTAATTATATCTTAGTTGGGGTCAAGTACAAGCTACTGTTTTATTATTACAGAGAAAAAGGAAATCTTTTTTAGAAATGTTTTTTATTTGATTAAAATGGAATCTATGGGAGACGGCTGTCCTGCAATTCGAAGCTTTCTGGATAACAGGTTTCCGGGTAACAGATCCCATACCTGTATCAGTCGTACAATGAAAATATATACATAATATATATAATAGCACAAAAAAATTATAGCATGTACATAAATTAAACACAAAACAGATTCTTATTCTGTCTTATCCTTCTTAATGCCTTCTAGATGGACTTTTCTTTGCCTGACATGCAGATTTTACACAATTTACTAAGTAACACAATTTTTCTAAGTAATTTTGTAAGGATTCCTCAGGGTAAATTTAATTTATGGGTGCAAAATCCTTTATAAATTCTACAAATTAACTCTGTCACTGCAATATGATGTAAAATAACACATCATCACAGGCTTTAATAAAATATATCCTAATTATATTATACTAAAACCCAAGAAGAGGCTTGTGTAAACAATGGATTCCTTTGTAATAAATGAATCCCCTGGCCATGTACACATTTCCTTATACTTGCACTGCTTTAATCAATAAATCACATTTTTTGTCAACTAACACTTTGTGATGTGTATATTATTATTTTTGATCTTAAAAGAGATGCATGGTTTGTAGCGTTCACTTCCTGAAGAAGGCCCGAGTATAGGAGCCGAAACATTGAAATAAACCACCACTTTTTGTTTGTATAAAAGACCTTAGAGTGTGGTTTATAATTGGTAATATATATATATATATACCACAATTTACCTGCATGTGAATGAATGTTTACCGAGTGCACCATATTGGGTCTCTGTGAGTATATATACATATATATATATATATATATATGTGTGTGTGTCCATGCTGACATCCTGATTATTTTAACCCCTTTTTCTAACCGCACATGCCATTTGCCCCTATACCTATCCCATACATATTGCTCTCTAGCGCATCCAGCCCCCTGTCGGCAGTAATATATCGCTGATTTATTTGGCTTCCCTGGTGCGGGACCGATTGTTTGCCTCAGAATATAGACATTGACACTGTCAATGTCTCGCATGCCTCTATCGTTTGCCTCTACTAGCATTTTCTACTGGAGCAACAAGCATGCGTAAGAGCCAGAAACATTACAGAAACATTACAACAGATGCAAAAATGTTTGACAGTACGCACAGGGAGCTGCGCACACTGCTGTCGCTTGCGTTCTGTTGTCTTCGGTTGCTAGGTAATGGCTCAATAGAGACGGATCGGCATACACAAGTCAGATACGCTGAAGCACACACCCACCTCTATACTGCATTAGGATTGGGTAAGAAGGTCCCCAGGATGTTTTCTATTGGATGTTGGGTTAAAGGTAAATGATGTGGCTTTTATTTGGCATGGTGACACTTTCCCTTCTACACGTCTGTTGATATATTTGTTATGCCTATGGTTCTGAAAGGTATAGTTCAACCAATCCCTTTTCTTTCATTGGGTTTAGGAAAAAATCAGCCTGTTGAGTGCAGTGTTTTTCTGCTATTTTATTAATATATATATATATATATATATATATATATATATATATATATATATATATATATGTACTTGGATGCCATTGCCTAGTGCTAAATATTACATTTATTATTAATAGATGAAGAGTAGCCCTTTAGTTATGTATAGTGATGGGTCAATTTATCCGCCAGGCGCGAATTCGCTGCGAATTTGCGCGATTCGCCGCCGGCAAATAATTTTGCAAAATGGGCGCTAAAATTCACTAGCGAATGTGCGCCGGCGTCCAAAAAAACGGGATGCCAGTGCCGTTTCGCAAATTTTTCGTCATTTCGCAAATCTCGCGGGAAAATCACACATTTTCCAGCAAAATGGTGCAAATTCGTCCATCACTAGTTACACTGTAACAGTTAAAGGGAGTTTATGCCAACCAGGAAGAATGAGTTATTAGGTTAAAACAATAACGGGATTACAAAGAGAAAATGTGCATTAAGGGAGGCTAGACGACTGTTTTAATAGGATCGTAACAGAAAAGGGTAAGCATTTGACAGTTGTAGCTGTTGTTGAAATGAATGAATGAAATGTAAAAGAATTGAAAATAAGCCTGAATACTTGTTGTGAATTAATATGGTTACTGAAATAGCACTCAAATGTCATTAAAAATATAACTAGACCTCCTGTTGGGATTTTTTTGTTGTTGTTGTTTTTCTTTTTTAATTGGAATACTCAGATAATCTGTTTTACAGAATTCCGACTTTAATTAGTAAAAACAAATGTAAAAACTTTAAATCTGTGCCATAAACATTGAAGCTGGTTTTATATTGCTTATACAGCTTTATACCATAAAACTCACTTCTTAAGGTTAACTGCAATATGTAACTTCTGGTGTGTTTATTAAAGTGCATACACCAGAGTTACACTGCAATTGATGAAAAACATTTATACAGTACCTCAGTAGACTTGACAAGGTTGATTTAAGCTAATAGAAGCAAAAAGCAGTTTTTTTATATACAATCCGGTATGGTTAGTAAGATACTGTAAAACAGGAGCTCATTTATAAACTTTGTGCAGTGATTGTTCTTAAGAGCAAACTCACTAAAGGTCGAATTTTCACCTGCGAAGGCTTTGCCACACTTTGTGACACTTTGTGACACTTAGGGGCTGATTCACTAAGGGTCGAATATCGAGGGTTAATTAACCCTCGATATTCGACTGGGAATTGAAATCCTTCGACTTCGAATATCGACGTCGAAGGATTTAGCGCAGATAGTACGATCGAACGATCAAAGGATTATTCCTTCGATTGAACGATTAAATCCTTCGAATCGAAGGATTCGAAGGATTTAAATCCAAAGATCGAAGGAATATCCTTCGATCAAAAAAAGTTAGGCAAGCCTATGGGGACCTTCCCCATAGGCTAACATTGACTTCGGTAGCTTTTAGATGACGAACTAGGGGGTCGAAGTTTTTTTTAAAGAGACAGTACTTCGACTATCGATTCAAAGTCGTAGTCGAAGGTCGAAGTAGCCCATTCGATGGTCGAAGTAGCCCAAAAAAACCTTCGAAATTCAAATTCAAAGTTTTTTTACTTCGAATCCTTCACTCGAAGTTAGTGAATCGGCCCCTTAGAGACACTTCGTCTGGCAAAAAATTTGCTACCACTAAGCTATTTCACTAAAATGGGATGTTGCTTCTCAGCAGCCAAACGCTGGCAACGTTTTTCTAACGTTAATTCGCCAGCGGGACCATTTCATAGTGAACTTTCACTAACGTTTGTTTCTGCCTAGTGAAACTTCATTAGTACACTTCCGCTTAGGTCAATTTGAATATGGCAGGTACTTATAGGTCACATAGACGTCTTTATTAGAGATGTTTGAGAAGTTGCTTGAAGTGACCACTTGTTCAACGAAAGAACATAAAGACAAATGAGATCATCTAATGCCCAAGACATGAGCCGACCCTAAAACAAATGTGGAATGCCCCTCAAATGCTTAAAAAAGGTTAAAACATTTTAACATTTCAATAAATGTCCAATAAATTAACATTTTAATAACTTTTCGGCATACGGGATATGATGTCGCTGTCATAATATTGAAGAGGATGTAGCTTCATTTTATCAGTTTGCCAGGCCTAAGCTGGCAAAGGAAACTCTGGCTAAAGAGGTAACGTTCTGTAAAATTCACACTTTCGTGATTTTGTGGAGTACCGATTGTTTGCCTGAAAATTTGCCTGGCTATAGTGTGCAAAACTGTGCTAACTCCCTCCTAAGGGAGGGAGTGGCTAACACAAGGTTGGCAGACTGGGGGGGAGACACTGCACTGTGGTGTGTTTTTGAAATGTATTAACATGAATTTTTGTTGTGATTAAAATGCACAAATTAACTTTTCAGTGAGAAGCTGTGCCTGTTTCTAAGTTATATGTAGCTGATTGAAATGAATATGTATAAACATCTCCACTCCCACAGACATTTTTTGCTGTTCAATTCATATCAGAAGTTTTTCAGCAAAATGCATTTGGGAGTTAAAACATGCTAAATCATTAAAATAAATGTTACCATAGTTTTTTAGATGAAAATCTATACCCTATACCCTGTCACGCTTTGGTATAGTGAGAGAGAAGAGGTGGAGTTTCCTCTTTGGCTTCTGGTTGCTAACCTAGCCGGATTTTCCAGGGAGCATGGGTGCAACAAGCCCAGTAAAGCCATGTGCCCTAGCGGGACCAGTACCTATATAGAGAGAAGTCGGGGAGCAGGGACCTTGTGAATGAGGCTAGTAAGTAGCAGGAATATAAGGTTATAGTCAGAGAGGGAAGAGAAAAAGAGCAGCGTTGTGCTCCATCAAGGAGGTGTAGCATGGAGTAGCTTCCCGGGCTGTAAGATTTGCCTACAATGAATGGACCACAGTGGATAGGATGTCAGGCTTTAGCTTCTCCTCCCTGACCACTCCACTTGATGAGATCCAGACCACGTGTGAGGTATTTCTGCCTAGAGGTATGCTGTACTGCTTCGATTACATCCTTTGATTCTTCTGCATCTACCTCTGAAGCTCTTTGTGAGCCCTGCCAGCTCTGTGTGATCTATGTGTGTGCCTACATATATTCTGCAAATGTGTAATGATGTAAGTACCCTGTGGCAAATAAAAGTTTATTTTGTTTGACTGCAAGAACCTCATGGGACCCAGGAGTTACACTACACCATACCTGAAATCTTCCACTTAGCGAAGGCCCTAGCCTGAAGTATGTGAGTCACATGTAACCCATGCTCTAAGCATTAGCTAGACGTTAACTCATTTTGGCCTGTATAGGCCAAGTTAGCGTTACATTTATGTGCCATTTTCTCCCTTACTCCCCTCATTTGCCATTATTTCTTGCTCTTCCTCTTTTTATTTAATCTACCTCAATCTCTTACCCCCCCGTCTATTGTCCTGAAAGAGAAGCAGCATTGTATTTTCCTTTTGTGTCATACTGCAGGATAACACTGTTGTTTGTTCAACACTATTCTGTCATGCCAATCGGTTTAGATGCTCAAGTCAGTGATATGATATTTGAGCGCAATCCTCAGTGTCAGACTGAGGTGTGTGGTACCACCTGGGGGCCCCTTACCACCATCACAAGCTCCAGTTCCATCAAACTCCACAACCCCTTGCTGCTCTTGCTACATTTTCTCCTTGTGGCCACAAGGTGGAGGGAACTTTCCCAGAGGGTGAAGTGGACATGGGTTGACTGGGGCCATGGGGCCCACCGGGTTTTCCTGCCGACCAAGTCCAACCCTGACAATCCTGCTCTGGACAGAACAGTGTCAGGAGTAAAAAGCAATATTTTCTGATTCAAGATCACATCACACACCTGCAGTTCGAAAAGCATTCTGCCATTCAAAATAACATTTCAAACAGTGGCTGGAGTGACAAAGCTAAATAGTGTGCAGGAGCACTACTGACTGTGCTCTCTAAGGTTGATGTTTTAATTATGCCCCCTATCACTGTCTTGAAAAGTGGTTTAAAACATTGACAATTATGCAGCATATCAGTGTTCATGCCTGTGAATAAAATATAAGCTATAGCCGGCCATATTGGAAATTGTTTCTGAAGACTAACTTGACATGAAACCATATTATCATTCCCTAGAATGATTGGAAAATGTCATTATCTATACACGTGTATACAGGCATTTAAAACTAAACCAAATATACACTATATCCTTATCACGTTTTAAATTAGTAATTACCCTCCTTTGATTTCAAACATTTTTGTCTACCTTTGACATTAAAATGTCTAGACTATATGTATATGAACACATATTACATTGAATCCTTCATTTTATCTTAAATACATGCTTTTAGGTAAACTTGAAGATAAAAAATATATATTATAGTAGGATTTCAACAAAATGTCAGATGTTTTCGTGTAAATGGAATATCTTTCTCCTAAATGCGCTTGCTTTCCAATCTCCTACCTACATTTACTGAACTCTCTGACTTCTCTTTCTAATTTCATATCTCCCTCCTACTGACAGGATCTGTCTTCTATTTCAGCCAAGAGGCTTTAGGGGGTAGTGAAAAAATTTTAATAAAAATTCGTGCTAAAACAGCAACAGGTGATACGATACCATAACACTTCTTAAAAAATTATATATTAAAACAGCAGCGTCCATCACTGGCGCAGCTGGTTCGTTGTAAATCCAATGTAAATCAATTTTAGATATGAACAAATTGTATTTTTCACCAAAAACCATACAAACACAGCATTCTTTTTAATCTGCTTTTTATTGTTAGCTATTAATAGATAGAATACATCTGCACCGTTGTAGTTTAAAAGCCATCTGTAATGGCAGTATTAACTTCTATATCATTAGATCAGGTTTAAAACAGTAAGCACATTGTAAATAAGAAGAAGAGGAAAAGTTTATCTGTGTTTGCTCAGGTCCTTGAATATCTTATCAGGTTTTGTGTTCTTGCTCAGTAACAAGCAATAATGAGAGTGTAATTTCTTTTTACAAGAACCACATCAGTGTGGTCATTTTGGTAAAAATTTGAAATCCTTTTAAATTAAAAGCAGGATAAATAGTGCAGATTGAAAAGCCCATAGGCTCTGTGTTGTAGAGATAAGATAATTGGTTTAACCACATAATAATTCAAGGTATAGGAAACTGCTCACATGGCAAAGAGAATATGAGTTTATTGCAAACACTGAAATTAAAAGAAATCTTGTACCACAAAATGCTGATTCTTTTGCATTCATTTTGACATTAACGTGAATAGTATTTTTTTTTTCAATAAAGGACCATTACACCATTGTTATTGTTCCATTTGGACGTGTGTACTGAAAACACTAAGAAACAAATATTTATAACTCCCCTTTGATTTAATTCCCAAGCATACAAGTGCATTCAGGTGGTCTGACTTGCAGTTTGACCATTGTCTAAGCTGCCATTGTGTCTCTAAAAAGGAAAAAGTCTTCTTTTAACCTTTCTCTTTTTTATGAACCAATACCTTTCTTTGAAAGGGCACGATCACCCACCTGCATCGATATTCTCACAAAACACCATCTTTAAAAGACAAGATGCATTTTATGCATGTTCCAATTTTAACTTGCACCAGTTTTTTTTTTGCTGCTGCAAATTTCCCACAGCAAATTTTCACGAAACCTTTCATGGGCACGAAATGCAGACATTCACCATGAATCCATGCCTGGAGAATAAATTCGCTCATCACTACTCTCCAGTTTGTAGTTTCAACAATCTGGTTGCTAGGGTCTAACTAACCCTTGCATCCTTGCATTGATTTCAATAAGAAACTTGAATATAAATAGGGGAGGTCTTGAATAGAAAGATGAGTAATTAAAAAGTACTAATAACAATATATTTGTTGCCTTACAGGGCATTTGTTTTTTAGATACGGTCAGTAACCCTTATTTGAAAGCTGGAAAGAGTCAGAAGAAAAAGGCAAATAATTAAAGGGTAACTATTGTAAAATTTAAATTTAACATACTGAAATACAATCAATTAAATATTTTGTATTATTTCTGAAATAATCAAGTTTATTTTCATTATCCCTCACTCAGTATCTTCTTGCAGCAGTTGAGTGTCAGATATTCTTTGAAGTTAGATCCAATATATCTTATAAGGGGGCTCCCTTTCCTAGTAGATGAATTAAAACTCAATCAAATAACTGATTCCAGTAGAAGAAAATCTAACAAAATCACTGCCTTTTGCACAAATCCTGCATGTAGAAAGACATGATGTCTGGTGATTTTAATAGAGTGAGCTCTAATACATTTTCTATGCAAAAGGAAAACATTTCTTCATGACCGCAATGTTGATTGGAATCATCCCTGGATCAACCATTTGACACTCATTTAACATGAATTATATTATATTATGCATACTCTTTGGTTTATACTGTAAATATTGAGTTACAAAACTGTGATCATGTTAATTTACAGACAAACTTGATCACAATGAAAATTTTATCATTCCATTCTTTTTATGAATTTGAATATTTAAAAAACTTTAAAAAGCAAATAGCCTGAATGTTGAAAATATACAGGTACCTCCCATTAACTTTTCATTCTAATTTCCATTGCTAGAACTATATTTATAAAGTAGTGTAAAATATTTTGCAACACAAAATAGTGTAAAATGTGGTGTAAATTATAAAGCTACAATGCTCTTTTTCTTCCTGATTTAACGTTGTCCATTGCTATTGCAAAGATCAGGAGACCGATTCAAATAAAAAGTACAAAAGCTGCAGTATAAAAATTTTACAGTTCAGTTTAATAACTAAATTTGGCACTATTATTTTATACTATTCAAGACCTTAAATTTAAGAAACTTAAGGTACAAGTTCAGTAATTTAAGAAATGTTGGTATGTGTAAATGTGTAAATGGGTATGAATTAATGGCGGCTTTTTCTAAGCAAATACTTTTTTATTAAAAGTCGAGCTTAGTTTTTTTCATGATTCAAGGAAAATGCAACAAAAAAAACCCCTGAATACTTCAGAATATTCCTGGAGGACTGCAGGATATATAAGAAGTTTTAATCAATTTACTTTTAAAGTTTTGGATCCTTCTTATGGCTCTTTAGAGTCAAAGGTGCGCTATGGTAAACTCTTTGAAGGAAGTTAATGGGGCAGCATGGTTTTTGTTTGTTTGTGTGTGGAAGGTGTTTGGTTCCTTCTCAGTATGGCTGCTATCACAGTATGCCTTCTTCAAGATGGCGCTAGAGCCAATAAGTTCTGCCTATGTAAGGGCGAGATCAAGCCATAAGGAAGCAGCAAGACCTTTTGCTTTGGCGAGTGCCAGCCCTTCAGTCAGTCCTCCAAGACATATTCCTGACTATCTGCTGGTAAATTACTCCAGGTTGGAGGCTTGCAAGTTCTTAAGATCATTGGTAGAAGACTGTTTCAGACCTTTGGGTTCTGTCAGGCTATTGGATAGAGTTTTTCTCTATCCCAAAGCAAAGGTTTTTTGTTATTTCTCCGGTTCCAAGGTCTACAGAGAAAAGAAGAGCCTTGGAGAAATATCTAAGGCTTCTTTAGTTCAACAAAGCCATTATTCCTGTCCCAGAGAAAAAGGTTTTTACTCCATTCTATTCCTGGTGAAGAATTATTTGGGGGCAGGAGGCCAGTTTTCAATCTTAAAAGATTACACTTCTTTATAGTTCCATAAGAAGTTCAAGATGGAGTCTATTCATACCATCATTCCAGTGGTTCAGGAATGAGAGAAACCTACATGCATGCTCCTGTGGTAGTTTCATCAACCTTTTCTACATTTTGCCACTGCAAATTTTCATTATGTTGCCTGCCATTTGGACTAGCGTCTGCTCCCAGGACCTTCAAAAAACTCCTTGTTCCACTGATTGCAGAGCTCTGCAAGGAGGGTATAAAGATATGGCACTAACTAGATGACCTCCTTCTGTTGAACAAGGATTCAACTCTTTTTCTGAAGCAATGGGATCAAGTTCTTTCTTTTCTCTCAAGCCACAACTGGCTACTAAACCTGGAGCCATCTCAATCACTGGGGGCACTCTTTAATAAATTGGTGTGAGAGGCCCAGAAGCTGATGCAGATGGTTTCACTTCTTCTCAGGGAGGACTGGGTCCCAGCCAAAGATATTATGTCAGTTTTGGGTTTGATGGCTTCAACGATTCTGGTCACCAAATGGGCTCAATGGCACATGAGTTTGGTTCAGCAAGTGTTTCTTTGGCAATGGAACTGGTATCAGAAAGATTAATCGCAGAGGATTGTCTTACCACAGTTTCTGAAGGAGGATCTCCATTGGTGGTTGAATGTCTCAAAACTTTTGAGGAGTCTTCCCCTATGTCAGGATTTATGGGAGATGGTGACAATGAGAGAACAAAAGGTGGAGTTACACACACCGGGGTCCTTTAAAAGTGTAAATCTTTATTCATCCATATTTAAAAGACACGCAGCATGGTTGCTTAAGTGACAGCAGACAGGTCGTCCCTAGGTTGGGGTGCTCTCCTTGATTCTCACTTGGAGCTGGGAGTTTGAAAACCCTGCATTGGGGATGTACCTTCCAACATTTTGAAGATCAGGGAGGTCAAGGGTCCCCTTCAGTCAATTGCTCACCTGTTGAAGGGGAAATCCGTGAAGATTAAGATAGATAACACCACAGCTGTAGCCTACACAAGGAGACAGGCGGGGAGGTTAAGAATGCTCAGCTTCTGCAGGAAGTTTCTCCTATTCTATGCTGGGTGAAATAGAATCTGGAATATCTGACAACGGTTTATATTCCAGGTTTGCAGAATCAGCAAGCAGACTTCTTAAGTACCTTGAGCAAACATGAGTGGCATCTCAACCTAGCTGTGTTTCAGCAGCTTGTGAGGAGATGGGGCTCAATCTGATGGCCTCAGAATGCAATACCAGAGTTGTCTTTGTTTTTCTCATCCTTGGTCAGGAACTGTGGATAGCCTTCTCCAAAGATTGAAGTTTCCCCTTGTGCACCGTTCTCCCCAGAACCTCACATGCTAGCTGTGCTTCTGAAGATTCAGAATGTATACGTCAATGGAAGAAGCACCTGTCTCAATTTTAAGTTTTTATAGTCTGTGCTGGGTTTATTCCAAATATCCAACTTTTTCGGGCAAAAACCGAGCAATTTGAGAAAAAAGCCAGAAAAATTTGAGCAATTCGGGAAAAATTCTAAAAAATAATATAAATATAATAAGCTAAAATCGAGCATGGGAGTTTGGTTGTGTTTTTTTTAAAATAAAATATGAGATAAATTCATCTTTGAGTTAATAACCGACTCTATAAACCTTTCTCTTTTGCATTGGTTGAGTTTTTATTGCCCATCCTGTTTTTTCCTCATCTCAGGAGGCAAGGATTTTTTTTTTTTACAGCTTTGGAGGAGGAGCTTTCTAGTCGGGGTATACACCCAATGTTTGGAAAGGAAAATTTCAGTAAGTATGAAAACAAATGTCCCTATTCCACCCTTGAAAATTATTAAATAGGCCTCCACATTTCACTCCAAAATTTTACTCTACACCAAAATTGAGGTTTATAGCTATGCATGATTTTACACCATGTAATATGGTAGTAAAGTCTTGCAATAGCATGCCTTTATAAATATAAGTAGTAAGAACTCTTGAGAAAGGGCCTTTGATGCCCGAAACATGTTGTGTGGACAAAATAAAAGCTTAATAGCAGTTGATGATCTGCCTACTGTAAAATTCCCAAACCCATGATGATTTGATACATGAAATTGGATGCCTAAGACAGAGTATCCTGGGAACCATTACACAGACAACACTTAGCAACAATTGCAGCTGACTGTGAGTAACATATATAAGTAGTAAGAACTGCCTGTTTTTAGAAACTTTAAAGTTATCCAAAACCAAATAACTGAGTATTGCTTGGGATTATTTAATAAATTAAACTATTTATGATAAATACAGAATTGCATAAGTTGTATTTAGCGAAGCATTGAGAAGTTTAAGTCTATTAAACTGAAATTGGTATCTTACTTTGGCACACAGTAATTTAACCTAAAGATAACACTTTTATCCCCAGAGCTACAAGATGTTCTTTCTAAAACTATAAAATAGTTAAGATAAGAGCTGCAATTTCATCATTTTTAATGTAAAATGTCTCCTGTGGGTCTTTGGGAATCGCAGGCAAAACAGCTAATATGACTGCTGTTCATGAAATACTCCTGATGCCTGCTTCAAAATTTAGGATGAGAAATTAAACAACAAATTGCATTTTAAAGTCATCTAACTTTTTTCTACAGGTTAAAAAAGGAGTCATCTCCTGGAAATGATGTCAATGAAATACATTGCCCATATTAAGTGGATGACAATTTTTTTTAAAATTGACACCATTCCATTAATGAGACTTAATTAAATGGGATCTAAACCCAAAAAATTTATGTAAATTTACTCAGTGTTGCCCTCAAAGCACTTTTCCATTCTATCTATTTTTAGTGGTTTCTGGGATATTAGCTGTCTTAGACTGTCATTACCAGGGTCTCAGCTGAAAAGCAATCTTTGAAAGGCAGAGAGTCAGAAACATGTCTTTGCACTTTTTATGTGCTTCCAGTAAAGTCAGATAACCCTAATGTTACTGACTCTCTGGCTTCCAGAAAGTGCTGTGGAGCCAAAAGCCTGGTATTAGCAATGTTAAACTGACTATTAAACCCCTAAAAAGCAGTAAGTTGCAAAAAATGCTCAGAGAATGACTTTGAGTATGGACAAGCAAACTTTTTTCACCTTGCACAGGTGAAATTTGACAAAATTTGCAGTTCCAACAGTGGTAGGAATATTTGAAAACCCTTGCCTGAATTTCACAATGTGTTCTGTTTTGTAAGAAACAAATGCAGCCTTTTGCACCAGAAAAACAATTCAGAATACAAGCTTCAGCTTTGATAAATCTACCCCTAATTTTTTAGGGTTTAGACTCTTTTAGATCCTTTTAAATTAGCCTTTTAAAGGCTGATTTAAAAAAACAACCAGGCATGGTGCAATGCTGCAAAACTGGCATAAAGCACAGTGGGGGCTAGGTAATAAAAAGGCACTAAGTTTGCCAAGGAGCAGTAACCCATATCAACCAATCAGCAGGTAGTATTTACTGATCACCTGTTTAAAAGCAAACAGCTTATTGCTTGCTTTGGCTTACTGCTCCTGGGCAAATGTAGTGTCTTTTATTACATATGGTGGATTGAGTTTTGTTCCATTTGACATACCTTACTCACATTGCTTTGTTTCACTCTGCTCTTCTACTTACTACTCTTCTGTCAGTAATTCATTTCTGCCTCCTGTGCTGGTGGAAGATACAGGAAAGAATGGAAGTGAACATTTTGAGGACTATTTCCTTTTTTTCAAAGGTCTGGTTTTAGTGGTTTTTAAAGTTTTTCAAACCATGACTAAACTCACAAACTCTGAAACTACAAATGTCATGAGATTTATTAAAAAATCTGAATAAAAAAGTATGAATGGAAAATTACTGTGAAAGAAGTGTTTAATAATACATATACCTTGAAAACCTCTAAAAAAAATTCTAGACAATTCTGGACAAAAAATCCAAATTTAAAGCAGTCCCATTGACTTCTACGGACCTTTTACAAGGAAAAGTTTTGTATTAGAGGTTTTTGTGGTTTTTACACTTTACACTATAATCTCAAATTTTTAGAGCTTTTTTAAAAAAAATTAGAAAACCACAAAAAACGTGAATTCAAATTTGTTAGTAAAGGAGCCTCATCATTTTCCATAAATCTGGAGGCTAAATTACTCAAATGTTTTAATGAACTGAAAAAATAAAGTTGACAGCTTTTTCTTGTTGAGTTTTCTTGTCAACTTCTATTACATTTTTTTTAAATTAATAATGACTATTCAAGTTTCATAAGAATATTCTTTGAGTATTTTCACATTTGCATTATTTTTTTGCATTCTTCTCAGTTTTTTTCTTAAAAAGCGAAATTCAAAGTTGGTGTTGTTGTGTGTACTTCTGTGATTAAACAATTATGGCATTGAATGGTGTTATCATTCAAAGTTTTCATTAAAAAAACAATATAAGTGCATTTATTAAACAAGTAGAAGCAAGGTTGTCTTAATTAGTCACAAATATTAATTTAAATATTAATCCTTGATAAAGCATTCTATAATAAGGTGTCACATGGAAGGTATTTGATGGCACTTCCAGATTTCCATTCAAAGTTGACTATTATTTTTCAAAGGACATGCTGTGTGAATTTAGTTTTCTATATTACCAGAATATTAAATAAAAGATAGAGAACCACATGCCATATAATGGCAATTGATTTAAATTTGGTAGCTTCAGACTAATTGGAACTTTAACAAAATTATCAGATACCTATAAAATATGTAATTATGGTTTATGAAGAAACTCATAACTATTCCAGGGAGCTAATGTATTACCCATTTTGGGATTATTATTTTTTTCCTCCTGCTGAGAAGTTAAATGCACACATTCCTTGCTAGGTAATTTGCTTGCATTCCTCTGAATCAACATGTTATTGAATTTGATGGCCCTTTTCAGCTTCACTAACAATGCAGTTATATAATCTTCAAGCATATTAGTATAGCTTCTTTATGCAACACTTCAATACACCATTTCTTTTGGCCATTAAAAAACTGATTGAGCAACAGCTTTTATTTTCTCATTTCTCCAACTAGATAAATAAATGCTAAGGTGAATTAGGAAAAAATAAAACTATATAAAAAAAGATATCACAAAGCAGGCAAATCTATTTCAGTTTCAGTAAAGGTGGGATAGATATATAGATGAATGCAGTATTTTCTGTTTGAATAAAGCCAGTTGCTTTTTGTCACCATAACAATGTTTTGTTGGCCATAAAAATATCAAAAACAACCATATCTTGATATCTTTCTGACAGCTTTGCCTCCCTCTACTGCTTTGTAATGAAAGCTGGCTAGCACCTGACAATTGAACTTGAGATAAATATTTTAAATCTAGCATGCAAGAGGTTCACCAATCAATCCTCATCTTCAGGAAACCATCAGAGTGAGACAGAATGCCATTTTGAATCGGTTCAGCAAAGCAGAACCAAGTCATATCTTTTGTGGAATGCAAAATAAAAAAATAAATAAATGGAATGTAATACTTTTTGAATACATGGTTTATATATATTTTTTTTTCTGTTCCAGTGAATGCATCTAATGTGCGTCCTAGTGCATTAATACTATTTCTAATTTTTCCATAAACCATATTTTTTGCATTCATGTTCACAACCTTTTATTATGACGGTATGCTTATAGATAGAGCTTGTTTCTTACAATAATGTATTCTCAAATAAATATATATAATTTTAGAATACAATATATATATATATATATATATATATATATATATATATATATTTTTTTTTTTTTTTTTTTTAACTATATAATGAGTTAAAACATAGGCTTAAAATACCAATTTTACATAAGGTGAGTAAATACATTCACCAAATATGGCTAAATTAGAATAACATAATGACCTAGTAGATTATTCAAAATCTTGTTTTTTAAATGCAAATAATTAACATAGCATATGGGCTTGGTAAGTAGCTGCAATGAAGTCAATCAATAAAGTAATTTGAATATGTTAAGGGAAAAAGTTAGAATGGGGAGGTGTTTGGGGGAACAAAAATAATTGCTCCAGGTAAACCCAGTTAGCAGGCAGTATTTAGTATCTGTTATATGAAAGCATATAACTGATTGGTAGCTAAAGATTACTATAGCTAGAATAATATTTGTTCTTATACCATATTATAAATATATTATATAAAATCACCAGGAATGCCCAATATTGACCAAAATGTTTGTGGTGCATAAACATATGACTGTAGTTGTTTTTTTAGTTAGTATGCAGTTATTGATCTGTTTTGTATGTTGACATTACCACACATCCTACAATTTATTAAAATAAACTAAAAAAAGTTTGACTTTTTGGGATTTATAATGTAAAAAACGTCAACAATTCTGAATGTGAAAATACTCCTGTGAAAACCTGTTGAAAACATGTAGAAGTCAATGGCAGATGTCCTTTTTACAACTGGAAGATCTTTCTTTGATTCATGGTTTTACAGTTTTTGGCGCTGACTTTTGTGCGACAATACCAAAAAGTTGTAGTTATTGTGCAACAACTCATAAAGGTGTGGGTTTAAAGACTTTACTGTGACTTTTCCTATTTGTACTTTTTTTGTTTGTATTTTTTAATAAATTTCAGGACATTAGTGGTTTTAGAGAAAGTGAGTTTAGTTGCAGTTTCAAAAACCTCTAATACCACTAAAATCCAACCTTTGATAAATAGGCCTCCACACGTCCAATACCTGTAAAAAAATTGTACAATTGCGGGGTATGTCTAATTCTTACTAAATGAGCTCAGCTACTCCTTGCTTTCTGCAACTCACCATTCAAGTCAGCTGCTGAACTATTTCATATCATTGATAATTATACAATTGTGGGGTATGTGTAATATGTTTTATTGCTTTTACGTTTATCTAGCAACTTTTTTACTAGCTTCAGTGAAGGGTTGGCATGTCTATTGTATCTGACATCTGACTCTATCCTATTAATTGCTTACTTACTGATGTTCTGTTAGGTAACCAGGACTAGGAGATTCTTGTGTTTTTAAACTTGTCTTAATTAATAAACTGCCCGCCCTCACCCATGTGACCCCCTTGATGTATATCAGGACATTCACTTTAGGGGAAGCATGGCAGGAGTGAGCATGTCAAGAGACCTATGGCAGATTTAACAACTTAAAGTCCATTAATTTAATGGACTTCAGGTGTTTAACAACATCTTTTCCAGACCTGACACAATTACAATCCTGCAAACTTTATTCACATAAAGCCAGCACCCTCTCTGCCTTTCTCATGTTCCCTTTGGAATGCATCATCAATCTGGAATGAACTCACAGCAATCCATGATTTCTTTAAATTCAAATCTCTTCATCTTCTGGCTGTTGTTGAAACATGACTCTCTCCCACCCACACTGCTTCACCTGCTGCCCTCTCCTATGGAAGCTTCTCATTTAGTCACACCCCTAGACCACACCAACTTCTCTTTCCTTCACTAACTTTGAAGTCCACATCATTTGTGTGTTTTCTCCAATCTGTCTATGTGTCACTGTCATATATCTTCCCTACTCTACTTTCTTGGATTACTTTGCTGCTTGACTTCCACACTTTCTCTCCAGCGAGACACCTGCTCTCAGTTTAGGTGACTTCACCATACTCTCCCTACCCCATCTGACCAAAGCTTGAAAGGTTTGTCAACAAATGTCTGATCCAGCATCTCACTCACATCTCCCTTCTCGACCCACTGCAATCTGGCTTCTGCCATAGGTCACTATTCCATACTCATCCTTCTAGATCTCTCTGCAGCCTTTGACACTGTTGACAACCCGCTCCTCCTAAACATTTTATACTCAGCTGGCATTTATGACACTGCTCTTTCATGATTTACATCTGACTATTCCTTTAAAGTTGCCTTCTTTAACTCTTCTTCTACTACGTTCCCTCTCTCTGTCGGAATTCCTCAAGGCTCTGTTCTAGGCCCTCTGCTATTCTCACTCTATACTACTTCGCTAGGAAAACTTATTCAGTCATTTGGACTTCAGTATCACCTTTATGCTGATGACACCCAGCTCTACTTGTCTACTCCTCACCTCTCTCCTTCTGTCCTTGCTAAAGTTACAGACTTTCTCTCTGCTGTCTCCTCCTGGATCTCACAGCGCCACCTGAAACTGAATCTTTCAAAAACAGAACTGATTATATTTCCTCCAAGATCTTCCCCTGTCCCTCAGATATCACTCACAGTAAATAACACCACTTTTCATTCCACCACACAGGCATGCTGATTAGGAGTTATCTTAGACTCGCATCTGTCTTTTTCACCACACATCCAAACACTTGCAAAATCTTGTCGTATACAGATGGTCAACATTGCCCAAATATGACCATATCTCAGTTGCGACTCAACCAAAACACTGATTCAGTCTCTCATCATCTCCGGCCTTGATTACTCCTCACAGGTATTCCAACAAGTCACTTTTCACAACTCCAATCCTTTCTAAATGATGCTGCTAGACTATCTATTCATCTATCTCACTGCTCAACATATGCATTTCCCTTCACTGGCTCTCAATCTCCTTCAAAATCAAATTCAAAGTAATCACACTTACATTTAAGGCCCTTAACAGTGAAGCCCCTCCCTATATTTTATCACTTATCTACAAATACACTCCTTCACGCAACCTTCACTCTGCTTCTGACCTTCACCTTGCTTTTCCTCTCATCACTTCTGCCCATTTTCGTCTACAAGACTCCTCTCGGGCCTCTGCTTTTCTCTGGAACTCTCTGCCTCAAGCTGTCAGACTTTCTCCTTATTTCAAAACTTCAAGTGCTCCTTAAAGACCCACTTATTTAAAGAAGCTTATTCAATGTACCTTAATTAATCAATCATTGCTGTATCATAAATCACAAAATAGTTTCTATAATACTAATGTCTCGATTGTACCCTAACATTTAGTTTGTAAACTCTCAAATGTAGGCCCCTCTAATCCTATTCTATTCTGTAACCCCTTGTTTGTTATTCACCATTTATTCTCCGTTTGTTATAAACTAAGGTAAAGCACTGTGTATCTTGTGGGCACTAAATAAATAAATAAATTAAATAAATGACGATGATGAACTTATGTAAAACCAAGAACTTAAACCAATTGCTATTGTAGTTATAATTAATGATATGCATACTTCATTTTCATGGTAGTCGTAGGTATTTAAACTTCCTTTACAGCTTTTTTAAACACTGAGCAAAGCCCACGACCAGAAACAATGCATTAATAATCAAAAACTAGTATTGTTTATGGACATTGAATTTGACATAGTCTGAAATAAAACATCAGGATGAAAAGATGCAATGTAAGGGGTCACCTGTGTAACTGATGTTTCTTGAAAGTGGAGGGGTATGTGTGTGTGTTAGGAGGGTATTACAATTTACTATACTGTTAAGCATGCATGTAGTTTTCCAGAATATCATTAACCATAGCCTTTTGACATAAAGAATTGAGCCTTTCAGAACACAGAAAACTTTATTATACTCATAGAGCAAGCTTTTACTTTTGATGTGAATGTTGCAAGCTCAGTGCTATAGCCTGCAGCCATTTGCTCTTCATTAAACTCGTAAAAGCCAAAATAAAACCTTTGAGATAGGAGCATAAAACTAAAAACATTTACTACTCTTAAGATGTTGTTTATCGGCAGTCTTATATAAGGTATTCTGCTTAAAAAAGTCATAAACTATTAAATCATTGCATCTAACACACTGAAAAGAAAAAGTCACACAATATGTCAGCAAAGATTAAGATGGTACTGTAGCAATGCAGAACGGCGCAGTTATCTGTTCTATGCAGTGATATAGTCAGACTGGCAAAGGAGTTAGCCTCTGAAGGTATCTTCTAATATATGTACATTACACTGTACATAGAAGTTCTAAGAAAAACAAGGGGGAGGAAGAAAAAGGGGAAGGACTAGAAAAGAAATAGACTGCAAGGTTAAATATGTATTTATTTCATGTGTTAAACTATAATACTGTAATACTGTATTACTGTGTTATGGTATTACTTTGCAGATAATACCATAACTAAAATCAAGCCTAAGATCCCAACAATGCACTTAACCATTGCTCTGTCACCTTAGTGCGTGTCGTTTTGACGAATTCCCAGTGCTGTAAAAAAACAACTTTTAGCCCTCTTGCTATGACAACATTGTTAATATATTTTTAGTTTATGGAATTACATTTGTATTACAGTGAAGCTAATACAGGTATAGGAGCTATTATTTGAAAACCTGTTATCCAGAAATCTCTATAATTTACTAAAAGTATGTTTTTTTGTGAAAATCGCCAAAGATGAAGCAGACAATTAGATTGCGAAAAAGCTCAGTGCAAGAGAAATTTAACCACGTTTCAAAAGGTGAATTGACGCCGAGGCGAACGATCGTTGTGACAAAGTCTTTTTTGCCAGGTTCTACCTGGAGAATTGATAAGGTGAAGCTACATCTGCAACATTATTATGTCAGTGACATCATATCCTGTATTCCAATAAAGTCATAAAAAAGTCATAACGCTGCCATTTTTTCATATTTTAATGTGGGATTCTGTTTACAAGTAGCAACTGTTAAATATATGTTATTAACACTTTTTTAACCATTTGACAAAGTTTTGCTTGTTGATAAATATGCATATACGCTACAAAATAACAGCGTAGATGTAGTTGCATGAAGTATGGTGGAGCCTTCAGAAGGGAAAATTCGCACTTAAGTAAATTTGCCCCATGGATGCAATTTTTTGATCAAATAATAATTGATAAATATGCATATACGCTACAAAATAACAGCGTAGACGTAGTTGCATGAAGTATGGTGGAGCCTTCAGAAGGGAAAATTTGCACGTAAGTAAATTTGCCCCATGGATGCAATTTTTGATCAAATAATTCAAACTATTAAAACAAATTTCCTTTTTCTGTAATAATACAGTACCTTGTAGATCCCAACTAAGATATAATGACAAGCAAAACCAGCCTATTGAGTTTATTTAATGTGTAAATGATATTTAAACAGACTTAAAGTATGGACTTTTAAATTACAGAAAGACATCTTATCTTGAAAGCCCCAGGTCCTGAACATTCCCATAACTCCCATACCTGCAAACAGCTTTTCTATTTATTCTATCATTGAACCTTGTGCTAAAATCCGTCCCATAGATGTGATATTAGGGATGCACCGAATCCAGGATTCAGTACGGGATTCAGTCAGGATTCTGCCTTTTTCAGCAGGATTCGGCAGAATCCTTCTGCCCGGCTGAACTGAATCACGTGACTTTTTGTCACAGAACAAGGAAGTAAAAAATGTTTTCCCTTTCCCACCCCTAATTTACATATGCAAATTAGGATTCCGATTTGGTTCGGTATACGGCTTAATCTTTCACAAAGGATTTGAAGGTTTGGCTGAATCCAAAATAGTGGATTCGGTGCATCTCTATGTAATATACAGTAAGTGATCTGACCAGTGAGTAAATTAAACAGAACAGAACCTAGCCCAAGAAATGCCACTTTTGACCAGGTGTAATGTTTAGTTTTGCCTATAAAATATACATAACTTCATGTCCTTTTGTCAAAAATGTATACTTTTGCCAGCCTTGAGTTCAGTCACAGACCTTTCTGAATCAGTCCTGGTTTAGAAAACTTTTCTCCACTAATATAACTGGATATACTACAGCACATGAGGCTTTCATCATTAAGATTACAGAGAATAATAATGTAATGGTTCTTTCAGAATAAAATGCTTGGAACTTTCCCATATAACAAGCTTACATGAAATGGATAAAAAAAACTATATCATGGATTTTTTATGTTTTTCACAGTTCAAAAACAGTACATTTCTAATGTCATTAACATAATTATTAATATTTGAATTTTTGTAACTTAAATGTTGAATAATTACCTGTATGATATATTTAGAAAGTATATAAAATGTAGAGTATATTTGTGTTATATAAACAAGGCATTACTTACTCCTATAAATGTAATTGTGCATTTTCATTTTGTGTCCACACATCTTTGTTTATATACACATACTGTACTTTTTTTCTGCTTTAGTTTATACAGAATTATCTTTTTTGGGGGGCTATTTACATAGTCTTTGATGGATTTGTAAATGTGCCCTTTTGCAGGTGTCCCGATAGACTTATGTTATTCATTGTTGTGAATGCCAAATGCCCTGTTTCCTTTTTTATGACAAAAGTATGCACAAATCTCACATACAGAGACTTTAATAAAATATACTTTTGTCAGTTTGTGGACCAGACTGTATGATGCATGTGTTGCCCACCAAAACTAAATGTGATTATGGTTGCTCAACCTCAGATGCAATCATAGCAAAATAAATTATTGAAATTAAAAAATGAATCTACTTCTAACCTGATGCAATGCAGCAGTTATTCTGCAACTATAAAGAAAGGGCAAGATTAAGCTTGAAATGTTGCCTGACCTAAAAAATTCAACTTTTTGCAACAAATAACTGCTGCAGCTGTGTTTTTTCTTGTATGTCTATGTAACTCCTGGCAAAGGTTTCTGGGCTGCTTTGCATCCAACTCACAGGTTATACAAGGTGGTTGAGGAACACACAATTTCTACTATTCTGGAACTACAGTATACAACAGCTACCCAGTGAGCGGAACAAGTTACGATGGGTCCATTCCCTGCATTCACTTCCCTTTGACATAAATGGTTTGAGGGAGAAGCTTTGCTATTTTAAGAGATTTCCACCTGACGCAACCATATTCTGCTGTAGTCACTGGGTTTCCTATTTAGGTGAATAGGATGTTGCTGAAAGGTGGAGATATTTCATTATGTGTCAAAATATCTGTTGTAGTGATGGGCGAATTTGTGCTGTTTCGCTTCGCGGAAAATTTTGCGAATTTCGTGCAAAATTCGTGAAACGGCGAAAAATTTGCTAAACGTCTCCAGCGTCTGGTTTCTGACGCCGTCACCCGTTTTTGACCCCGGCATCCGTTTTTTTTTTACGCCGGCGCCCGTTTTCAAATTTTTTTGGAAAATTTTTTTTTGACGCCGGCTAATTTTTGCCGCGAATTTTCGCGGGCATTTTGGGAATTTATTCGCTGGCGGCGAATAAATTCGCCCATCACTAGTCTGGTGTCCTTAAAGGAAAAGGAAAGTCTTTTTCCACTTGGGGTTGCCAAATGTTAGGCACACCCAGATGATTGTATTTACTTGCCTGAAACCCCGGGCCGGTGCACCTATCAGCAGAAAACTGCACCTGCCCGGGGTTCTCCCAATGAGCACCATGGAGTGATCCTCTTCCAGCTTCTTCAAATTTCCCAGGGCAGACGCATGCACAGTAGAATGAAATAGCCAACTTTTTAGTTAAAGTTCGGAAAAGAAAGAACAAGCCGGAAGAGGATCGCTTTGTGGTGCTCTCTGGAATAACCCAAGGCCGTTGCAGCTTTTTGCTGAATGGAGCACCGGCCTGGGGTTTCAGGTACGTATATACAATCACTTGGAATAAGACTTTCCTTCTCCTTTAAGGCTGATTTAATTTTTCCAACATTTTGCATCTTCTCTTTAATTCTCTTGTAGCTCTTGTGTTTATTACAAATACTTATCATAAGCAGTTAGGGCGAGGCAAAACCAAAAGTCTTCTCTGATTGCTTTTCCAGATAGCAAATGTTTTCCTATAATGAAAAGCATGCCGTAAAACGTATGAAGGCTGTATGTGTAAAGTGCTAGTTCCAGAGACGTGATTCTACAAAAACTGTCTATCTTGGTTGTTATTATTTACAGTATATACTCCAGCCAGTAACTTTATTTTTATGTCTTACCGGTAACTGTTCATATTAATCCCTCATGGGTATACAGAAGGCTATTTGTTGTACTGAAGGTTCTGTTTTTTGCATGACCTGATTTGATAGATATTTTTTCTTTTTGTATTTTCAACTTTTAAACTGTTCAAATCATAGATGACTTTTGATTGTTGAAACAACTAATAAACTCAAATCATATATTAGCACAGAGAACCTAACTGGTTTTGAAAACCGGAAATTTGGATCTTAAAATAACAGACAGCGGCATTTTTGCCACCCCTGGTACCAGGTGGAGCGCTGCTGCCTGAGGTGACAGCCTCAACTCGCCTCATTGGCGAAGTACCCCTGAGCACATGACCAGGCAAAATGACCTGAGATGGCTGCCTACACACCAATTTTAAAATTTAAAAATACACTTGCTGGTTCAGGAATTTAATTTTGTATGATAGGGTGAATTATTTGCTATGTAAACAGTGTAATTTAGAAATAAAAACGACACCATTCAAATCATGACAGAATCCGTTTAATTAATTCCTCTGTAGCGGAAGGCACCAGGGACTACATTACCAAGCAGTCTTAAAGGCACAAACATTTCGGGGGTTATTTACATTTTTCTCATATATTACCAGAAACAAACTCAATCTAAATTTGTGGCATCATGCGTCAAAATAAAAAGACACGTGTTAAAAAAATTTCGCTGCGCGACATTTTTTTGATGCCCATACATTTTAATCGGTGTCGGTGAAATTTCGCAGGTGGCAAATTTTTGGCAAAACAAAACAGGTCAAATTCGCCCATCCATATTAGACAGCCATGAATTTGTGGTGAAATTCCAAAAATTCCTGTTGAAAAACTTGCAGAGAAAAAATGCACATAATAAAAATCACCTCTTGACTTTAATGTATTAGGACAAAAAAGACGCTATAAGAAAAAAGGCCCATTAACTTTTTAACGCATTAGGATAAAAGTCACTTTAAGAAAAAAAGCCCATTGACTTTAATGCGTTTGGAGCAAGAAAAATTGTCATGTGCGTAAAAATTGTAGTGCGTAAAAACGCCCGTTGACTTCAAGTTTTGAGACAGATTTGCTCATCACTATGTAAATGTTTATGTGATAAAAAAAGCAAAGTTGATCGCTTGTATTGCCTAACTAGAGATAATTACCATTGCAAGCTTTCCGTAAAAAACATTTCCAGATTTGAATGAATCTGGACCTGTAAAATTTATAAAGAATTCCCAGTTCAAATTCTTTTCACAATCCAGTGCACATGACCCGTGGTTCACTCACTAACTGGATTATAAAATTCTAGTATACGATATACTTCAAGAAGAAAGTTTAAAAGCTTTTATTTACAACATTTGGCTTTGATCTGTGACAATTGGCACACAATTGTGACAAAAGCCTCACTGTATGTCCTAAATAAAGGCTTTAAACTTTCTGTTGTGTCACATACTAGAGTTATATTGAAAAGAGGTCACAAAAGACTGGTGGGGAGTTGGGAATTTTAGCCAACATCATTTAAGAGAACTTACACTTTGTGCTTTGACTTTGCGATGTTTAAAACTTTGTGTATGATAAAACGATGGTGTTTGAATCAGTGGAATGGAATGGAGGAAGTATAACAAGCTTATGATTTCTGGGTCACTGTAAAAGTGGTTGGGATAATAGAAGCATCCTGGGGGAAGTGCAGCAAGAATCAGAAGTAAACCTGGAATAAACAAAATATAGTTGCTGGACAAAGGAAGGAGCCATTATAGTTTGGCAGCAGTGAAAAAAGACCATAATATAGTAAATAATTCCCTTAGTTAATAATCTCAAACTTAAATTAATAATAACATCTAAGAAAATGTCTCCATAAATCAGGAAAATACTTGAATGCATATGTGTCTTATTTTTGTCTGTGCACCATTATAAATAGACTCTTAATAGTTTAATATGAATTTCTCACCTCAGTAAGGACATTACATTGGATTATTATTTGCCCTTAAAATATTTAGTCCCCCAAATTAGTATATTAGCAGAATATTGGGCCACTTTAGGCCACAGCAGACTGCTGTCAATCTACCATAGCTTTATTGTAGATCAAGGATCTCATTATTTGTTCTTTGCAATTTGCCTAATGTCAAAGTGGCAATTCTTCTCTTAACAATGAAACATTCAATTAACCTTGTTCAGATAACCTCCGCAAAATCTATACTACCTAAATGTTCACTTGAAAACCATGATGTTCATTTGAACACCCAAAATTAGCTGATTAAAGTCAATGTCAAATTGACTGGGATGACAAGGATGCCACTGTTCACTGAGGTGTAAAAATGACATGAAGGATTATTATTCAGAGTTATAAAACCATAATCAGTTTTTGTTAGATCAAAAGTGTTACAGGTAATGTTAACAGGATCGAATAGTATAGTACTATACGATCCTTATCATATTAAATATGATCAAATCTCCAGTATTCCTGTCTAATGCATTTAGGCAAAATAGAGCATAAAAAAATTGACTCTAGCGTCAAAATAATTTTGACGCCCATTAACTTTCCACTGTTTTACAAATTTTTTTGCTGTTTCGCGAATTTTTCGGTGAAATGGGACAGCGAAACTGTGTTTTTTTCACGTAACATTTTTCAAACATTGCACGCTGCATATTAACTATTTTATATAAAACATATTTTACTATTATTTACTATATTGTTTGTACTAAACATATGAGCAGGCAAGCCCCTATGTGAAATCGAATATATATAAACCCCCAAAAGAGGGAATACGTATAGGGAGCGATCAGCGCCTGTGGCAACAGAAATAAAAAACAACAAAAATAGCGCAATACGTTTGCAATGTAGAATATCACCCCGTGCTTGCACTGGATGTTAAGTGAATATGTTTTCCCCTTTTCCTTCAGGTGGCTATTAGTGAATGAAAGTGGCAATTCAAGTGAACAGAGGGGCGGAAGAGTGCTTTTCCTGTAAAAATAGAATATATTCCAAGGATGCAGGTGCCTCCACCTTCTATATAAAATGCCTACTTACAAACCACTGGCGTGGTATAATGCGTTTAATATGAAGCTCTCTCAGGTTTTCTCCTCCAGTGTTCAACTCCGTCCAGGTTCCCAAAGTAGGAATACAAACCGATGATAGTGTAACACCGTTTATTTAAAACATAATTAAAAGCAATTAAAATTTACACTCACATTTCCCTTGCGGGTTTTTGCGCATTGAGTCCAACAAACAGTTTTTCTGGGGTCCCCAGAGGCAGTCCTGCCAGCTCGCTCCAAAAATCTTTTCTGCTCTTTTCTGCCCCTATGTGGACGATAGCCTTTGGGAGACCCTACTTGGAAGAACACCTAGATTTTATGCAACTAAAACTTGCTTTCAAGTCTGGAATACAAAAATATTCACCTGCTTTGAGGCCACTGAGTGCAACATTCAAGGGGTTGGTGAGCAACTTGCGAGGGGACATGATTACACTTTACAAAAAGCATTTGCCTCTCTCCTTAGCTCAGAGTTGCCAAAACAGAGTTACTGTACTGTTTAATATTGCTTGAGAAACAATCATAGAATACCATACACTTCTGTGTAAAGTATTGCAATAAGCATTAATTTAACAGGTTTTTTTTTTATTCCTTGTTTTGAGAGAAAAAAACATCTACTTTGAGTTTCTTACAAAAATGATGCCTTGGGGAAATTAGTCTACAAAGCGAAGTGCTAATTGAGTGAATAAGCTGTTTGTTGTAGAAATCATATCCATATCAATTTGCTGTATTTAAATTATTGTATACACTTGAGAACAAATGGTGAGCTTATTCTACAATGATAGTTTTTGAATGTTTCAGTAGGTATGAGACTAACGCTCTGAAGATATAAATTGATAAAACCTAGTCTGTGGAATTCTTAAGGGATCTAGAACAAATAGAATGTTGATGTTTAAGTTTGATTTGATGTGAAGAACTATAAGGAGAAAATAAACATGAAATATCTGTATTATTTGAAAAAGAGAACTGGTGGGATGAAACATGTGACTGGATTGTGAATTTAAATGGTTACACCCTTTTTAGGAGGGACAGAGGGATTAAAAAGGGTGGAGGAGTGTGTTTGTATGTAAAGCCTGAATTAAATCCATGCGCTAAATAAATAACAATAGCTGGCACTGGTGAGGGTGTAGAATCACTCTGGGTAGAGATTTTGACTGGGCAAAAGGTAACAAAAAGAATTATCATTGGTGTATGCTATAAACCACCTCGTATAAGTGTCGAGTATGAAGCCCAGCTACTCTTGCAGATACAAGCGGCTTCACAGCTGGGTCAAGTTGTTGCTATGGGTGACTTCAATTATCCAGACATTGACTGGGGAAATGGGGTTGCTAAGACAGAAAAAGCTAGTAGGTTTGTAAATATGCTGAATGACAACTTTTTATTCCAGCTCGTTCAAGAACCTACTAGGAATAACTCTCTTTTGGACCTTGTAATAACTAACAATACTGAACTCATCTCTAACATTTGTGTGGGTGAGCATTTAGGGAATAGTGATCATAACATGGTCTCCTTTGAGATTCTGTTGCAGAAGCAATTCTATAAGGGAGTAACTAAAACACAAAATTTCAGACGTGCAGACTTTGACAGTATAAGGGCATCTCTGCAAAATATTAAGTGGGAAATGCTTTTCACAGGGTTAAACACAGAACAAAAATGGGAAGTCTTTAAAATGCTGCTTAATAAATATACTTGTCAGGGGGGTCAGCTGGTTGATGAAAACAAAATAAAAGCGCAGATTCTGAACTCATATTTTTCATCTGTCTACAAAAATGAGGAACCAGTAAGTAGTGATGGGCGAATTTGCGCCGTTTCGCTTCGCCGAAAAATTCGCGAATTTCTTGCGAAATTCGCGAAACGGTGAAAAATTTGCGAAACGGTGCCAGCGTCGCGTTTTTGACGCCGGCGCCCGTTTTTTCGATGCCGGCGCCCGTTTTTTCGGAAATTTTTTTTTTGACGCCAGTGAATTTTTTCTGCGAATTTTCGCGGGCGTTTCGTGAATTTATTCGCTGGCGGCGAATCGCGCAAATTCGCCATGAATTCGCGCCTGGCGAATAAATTCGCCAATCACTACCAGTAAGTGAAGGTTTCCTTCTTAACAGTCCCAATTCTAGTAATACAACTAATGATGCATGGTTCACACATGAAGAAATTCAAAAGAGACTAGAACATGTTAAGATTAACAAAGGTCCAGGGCCAGATGGTATTCATCCCAGGGTAATTAGTGAGCTTAGCTCTGTGATTGCCAAACCTCTTTACTTAATTTTTCAGGATTCATTGAGATCTGGCATAGTGCCGAGAGACTGGCGAATTGCTAATGTGGTACCTCTATTCAAAAAAGGATCCCGTTCTCAGCCTCAAAACTATAGGCCAGTTAGTCTGACGTCAGTGGTAGGAAAGCTTTTCCAAGGGTTAATAAAGGATAAGATACTGGACTTCATAGCAAATCATAATACTATGAGTTTGTGCCAGCATGGTTTTATGCGTAATAGATCTTGCCAGACTAACTTAATTTCTTTTTATGAGAAGGTAAGTAGACACCTCGATTCTGGGATGGCAGTGGATGTGATTTACTTAGACTTTGCTAAAGCATTTGATACAGTGCCACACAAAAGGTTACTGGTTTAATTAAGGAATGTTGGCTTGGAACATAGTATTTGTACCTGGATAGAGAACTGGCTAAAAGATAGACTACAAAGAGTGGTGGTAAATGGAACATTTTCTAATTGGACCAGTGTTGTTAGTGGAGTACCGCAGGGCTCTGTACTAGGTCCCTTGCTTTTCAACTTGTTTATTAATGAACTGGAGGTGGGCATTGAAAGTACTGTTTCTATTTTTGCAGATGATACTAAATTGTGCAGAACTATAGGTTCTATGCAGGATGCTGCCACTTTGCAAAGTGATTTGTCTAAACTGGAAAACTTGGCAGCAAACTGGAAAATGAGGTTCAATGTTGATAAATGCAAGGTTATGCACTTTGGCAAAAATAATATAAATGAAAGTTATACACTAAATGGCAGTGTGTTGGGAGTTTCCTTAAATGAGAAGGATCTAGGGGTCTTTGTAGATAACACGTTGTCTAATTCTGGGCAGTGTCATTCTGTGGCTACTTAAGCAAATAAAGTTCTGTCTTGCATAAAAAATGGCATTAACTCAAGGGATGAAAACATAATTATGCCTCTTTATAGGTCCCTGGTAAGGCCTCATCTGGAGTATGCAGTTCAGTTTTGGACTCCAGTCCTTAAGAGGGATATAAATGAGCTGGAGAGAGTGCAGAGATGTGCAACTACTGTAAATTGGTTAGAGGGACAGAAGACTTAAATTATGAGGGTAGACTGTCAAGGTTGGGGTTGTTTTCTCTGGAAAAAAGGCGCTTGCAAGGGGACATGATTTTCACTTTACAAGTACATTAGAGGACATTATAGACAAATGGAAGGGGACCTTTTTACCCATAAAGAGGATCACAGTACCAGAGGCCACCCCTTTAGACTAGAAGAAAAGAACTTTCATTTGAAGCAACGTAGGGGGTTCTTCACAGTCAGGACAGTGAGGTTGTGGAATGCACTGCCGGGTGATGTTGTGATGGCTGATTCAGTTAATGCCTTTAAGAATGGCTTGGATTATTTTTTGGACAGACATAATATCAAAGGCTATTGTGATACTAAGCTCTATAGTTAGTATAGGTATGGGTATATAGAATTTAATTAAAAGTATGGAGGAGTATGTGTATGGATGCTGGGTTTTCATTTGGAGGGGTTAAACTTGATGGACTTTGTCTTTTTTCAACCCAATTTAACTATGTAACTATGTAACTATGTAAGAGGTAAAAAAAGCATTTGTGTGCACACTATTTGTAAGTTTGTGCATTTAATTATAGAAGACAGCTTAAGATGGATCATTTACGATCACAAGTGCATGTGCAAAGCAACTTAGAATCTTGTAGCAAGCACCAATCTTCCCACTCGACTCTGATAAATATTACTTTAAGCCCAGGGTCTAAAGGACACATATGAGCTGTGGAATTAACCCCTGTGTATAAACTAAAACAGAAAGTTTGGGGGTTTTATAGTATAACATAATTATATCCTCTTCATTCATAAAATACAAACTTGACTCTTTATTGAGCACTGGAAGTCAGGTTGCCCCCATTTCCAAGCTGCTTCAAAAATATAGCACCTTTGGTGAAATAAAGTGCCATTTCCAGGACAATAGATAATGATACTTCAAACAGGGGTGTTGCTTGCTTTAAGTAAAGGCTAAGTGTAAAAGTCTTTATAAGCACTCAATAATGATCCCTACTGTAGTACTGTAGTTATTCTGGGGCCAGGTACTGTACTGTAGCTCAGATGTTTCCAGGGATTTCAGGTTGTTCCATGGGAAACAATGTATAAGACACAAGTGAGATCTAGTATTAGGCTACAATGTGTCCAAGTTTTGCATTTGAAACACTTCTTATTTTATGATATATGATAGGGCATCTGTCTCTTTCCCTTTTGGGGGTATTGTTTGTTTTTTAACTGTAACAAGCATAGTCTTGTTTTTCTTCTTTTTTGTACCGTATTTACACTGTTTTTCACACCTCAATTTTCCAAATAAAGATTTCTGTGAATCATGTGTGACTAGAGTAGACTGGCAAATGTATATTATATTAGATACTAGAAGCAGTAGAAGTAGTGGATTAGCTACCCATTCAAAAACTGTAAATACCACAGTGATTAGCAGTGCTGTCTTGTGCTTCTGTGTTCTTTATTGGTTCCAATAAAGGCATGTGGAATTTTGTAGGGGTGGGTTTGTGGAGTTTTTTTGGGGTTCCTAAAGGCACTACTGTTTTCTGCCATAGTGAAAATACTGGTAAGTTAATATACAGAGGCTGAATGATTCAGAATGCAGAGACTTTCATTGCTTAACAGGGGCTGGTGCCCAGATACAAATTTTCTCAGTGTTAGTGCATGACCCCCATCAATTCTGTGACCTGATTAAAAGGGTTAGGCCAATGAAAATCTAAAGCTGGAGTATGCTACTGTTTCAACTCTCAACTGCTATGTACAAAGGTGTATTATTGACCATACACATCTGTGTTCACAGATTACTGGAGACTCAACATATAATTCCACTTATGGAATTAAATATTAAATTATTAACATCATCATCCTTTATCATAAACATCTTGTAAAATGAGAAGGTGAACTATCTGAAGTTGGCTCCAACATGCTTTCAGGAAACTAACAGGAGAAAAAAATGCTGAAATTTGACATAGTTCTAGTGAAAGAATGAAAGCATACACCAATTTTATGTATCATATACATGTTTTGGGATCTAATATCTGGAATGCTTGGAACCTGGGGTTTTCCAGATAAGGAGTCTTTCCATAATCTGGACCCCCATACCTTACTTCTACTAATTTAGAGCTTTCTGAATAAAGATTTTCCAGAAAAGGGTTGCCATACTTGTAGGAAAACCACTTATTTGGGTTTTACCTTATTTAGTGTTACATTGGAAGGATTTGACAAGTCAGTTATTCCCTGACCTGAATGGTTGTTGTGAGCGATAAATATGTTTGTATCATGGCTTGTTTTATTGATCAGTTTTGCTCAACTGACACTCAAGAGCCAGTTGCAGCTCAACAAATCGGTTTCTAGTGATCACAATAAATCACCCTAGAATGTAAATAAATAAACCTCCAGTGAAAATGGAACAGTGAAACATTTTAAAACCTATAGATGAGAAGGGACCCTTGAAATGTATGAAAGACAATCACAAGCTTCATCCTTTTATGGATTGCAATATTATATGAGCTAATGTGTATAATGGAAAATCTTCCCATTATGTTTTAAAAGCTAGATATATATCAGATGCTATTTCATTTTACTGTTAACATTATCTTTATGCCAATAATATATGTACAAATGAATGTCATCATTTGAGCAGAACAAATTAGAAAGATAATGTTTACCTTGCATCTATTAAACAGGATAATGTTACAATCACTCATTAGACTGTGCCTTTGGAATCATTGGCACTGTGGGCATAACTCTAATTCCTCTGCATTTCCTGTCTTATTTAAGTGTGCAATAATAAGCATTTCAATTTCAGCAAAGAAAACTGATAGAGCCACAGTTTTGATGATATCTCTGAAAAGTTGCTATGCAATCTCATAAAGCACTTTACAACAATAAGAATGGCAAATATGTGTTTCTGACACTGTGAGTGCAGCAATCAAAGATTTCTTAAAATAAAGCCTACTCTAAAGAACATGTTTTTTGTAAAACTGATGCCTCAGTGAAATTGTTTTTGAGTCCTTTGAAAGGATTTTTCATCTCAGACCCACAAAAGACATTTTGTGTTTGTTTTGTTCTCAATGTAGCATCAACTTGATATTCGGTTGACTGTTTCCTGGTGTTGTTAATTGTTTTGCCATTCGAAAATATGTTCTTTGTTATTAAACAACAGGTTATTTGGCTTTTTTTGTGGTCCTGGTTCCCTCCTGCAGTGTTAGTTTGCAAGAAGCACAGTGTCCCAGAAGCTGGGTTAAAGCAAAACCTGGAGTTGTATTGAGCATTAGAAGAAAACCGCATTGTTACAAAGATAGAGCACAGCTATAAAAAAAAGTCAATTCAAAATGATTTTTTTGCTCCTTTTTAGGTTTTGCTAACGTAATGTTTAAGAACCTTAACACTTTTTATAGGTGACCCTTACAGTATTGGAATGTGACGTGAACTTGGTTTGGTTAGATATTTGTATTGATTTAGATTACTCCACTGTAGTGATGAGCAAATTTCTTTGCCACCTATGAAGTCAACTGAAACTGTGTCGAAAATTCGCCACAAAAAGTTTTCACCAGGAAAAATGCAAGAAAAAATGCCCATTAACTTAAATGCATTTGGAGTGAGAAATAAAAACACCCATTAACAATGCATTTGGAGAGAAATATAAGTCATACATAGGCTAATACATTTTGCTACAAAAAAGTAGCGTCAACAAAAATGTCACCCATAGACTTCAATACATTTTTGCTAGTGTATTGAAGTCGGGGCCGATTCGCTCAACACTAATCCATTGATATTCTCACCATATTTATTTCTAGAGTTAACATCATAATATACTGTATTATTGTAGGTAACAGTCAACAAAATACGAATGATACTCCATATCTTTTGTATTAGTGGCCTATTATGTTAGTGGCTCCTCCTAGCTGTGGCAAAAGTAGCCAATAAAGGTTTTGTTGCTTTCAGTTTCCTTTCTCCATTCTTCAAGAGAAATGCATCAAAAATATAAGCTATTTAGGTGTGCTGCTTACATTTGTCCCACCTGCTTCATATTAGTTGGCCTTTCCCCAAACACTACAGCTTAAGTGAATAAAGGAGCATATTTTCGTCATATAAGAATTTACTATGTCATCTATGTATCCATATATACTAAAATGTTGTACAGGTATGGGACCTGTTATTCAGAAAGCTCTGAATTATGGGAAAACCATTCCCATAGCCTCAGTTTTATCCAAATAATTCACATTTTTAAAAATAATTCCTTTTTCTCTGTAATAGCAAAATAGTTATTTTTACTTGATTCCAGCTAAGAACTAATTAATCCTTATTGGTAGCAAAGCTAGCGTATTGGGTTTATTTAATGTTTACATGATTTTCTAGTAGACTTAAGGTATAAATATCCAAATCAAAGAAAGATCTGTTATCTGGAAAACCCCAGGTCCTGAGCATTCTTGATAACAGGTCCCATACCTGTATCTCCATATTGATATGTGCTGCAAAAACATTGCTTTATGGTATAACACCCTCTTGGCGACCCCCCTTGTGCCAATGTTGTACATTCTTATCAACTTCTAATGCAGATCCTGAGTCCCCTTTGCATGGTGAAAGGGTACTGAGAATTTCTTCTACTGGCAGTGCCTCCACCTAATGGGATCCAGGAATACACCTGCAGGAGGCCCCATTAGGAAAACATTCAACACACACTTTATTGTGTAACAAATATAACGTTATGCAAAATGTGAAGGTAAAGTAAATCTCCATTTGTATCAGCATAATTGACCCACTACCCTGGGAAACTGTGGCAGTCCATTCTGGCACCTTCTTGCCAGACAAAGTCCCGCACTACTTTGGCAGACAAAGAGTCTCAGTCCCTTTTTCCCAAAAGAGTACCAGTGTCCCCAGGTAGCGCTACCTGCCCAAATACTATTCCCGTTGGACAAGGTATTTGCTCCCACGTGGCAGGCACACAAGAGCCTGTATCACAACAGGACACTCGCTGAATCCTTTTCTTTTTATACCCTCCTAAGGCACAACCTATCCTTGGGATTCACACAGATGGGTAGGCTCACACAGAGCTGGAACAGGCATCCACTGTGATGAAGTCATTTTAACCAAGCCCCTGCAGCTTGCTTTATCTTCAGGGTATTGCTCCCAACACTGTCCATAGCGCGAGCATGACAAACCCCCTTTATTCCTTACAACACAGCTCCCAGCACTCTCCATAGCGCGAGCAGACAAGATGTCCATCCCAGCTCCAAACCATGCTTTGGAGTACCCTGCATCAGCCTGCAGGGCTATCGAACTTCTTTTAGCCACTTACATCTTTGCAGCAGTTCTGTCCACCCTCTCTCCATGAAAGTGAAAGCAGGAATTCTCATGTGAGCACATGGCTCTCCTATACATATTCAAAAGTGGTGCTGCAGCGACACCTTGTGACACCCTCCTGTATCTGCCAGCCCTGCTGCATAGGGACAAGGGATCCTGGCCCTCCCAAGACCCTAGGAGACCCTGTAGCTGCACAGGCAGGCGGTTTCCACCAAGTGGTTCAGATTTTCAGGAACAGAGGGGAATTAATCCTCTGTATCCCCACAATATTCTTGAGGAGATATCAGAGATCAGTGATTACATTGTATTTCTGTTTTTCTTTGCAGTGGTTGTCACAGTCATGTATAAGCTTAGTTCAAAATATATTGTAAATATAATTTACTGCAGAAATAGTGTATATAAATTAAATTTCAATACCACAACTCGTCAGTTTTAGCCTATGGCCATTTTTTCTTTCCATAGGACAATACAATACAACAGTCAGAAGGTTTGATTCATCCTTCAGAAGTGACAATGAAGTTTGAAATACCTTTTGAATGAAGCATCTCCCACAAATGGCAAGCACATCATTTTAATCAGGCAGAAGAGTTCTACAGTAAGTATTCACAATTGTCAGTCTGACATTTTCTCAATACATCTGAAAGAATTATCTCTGAAATACGTTTTTTGTGAAATCATTTTATGCACATGAAATCTTTTATGTTCATGGTAACAGAGAACAATAGTACACTTCAAAAAAATAAAAAAAGGAAAATGCCATGAAATGATTTGGAATTCTAATTTGCTTTATTTGGAAGTGGGTTTAAGGAGGGTGAGATGAACCTCTTATAAAGAATATTAACTGATTTTCTTTTACACATTTCTGAACAAGAGACCCTAAAGCTTGAATATGGGAATTAGCAGAATCACTTGCAGAATAAGGTTATTTTTACTAGGAATGAAAAGCAATTTATTGTGCTTGTTACCAAATCTTTGAATTTACATTAGATAACTACTTTTTTCTGGTTACTGAAAACAGATTAGGTGCATCCCTAAAAAATTGCACTTTGTTTTGCCAAGTTTTAAAGTGAAGATACCTGCAAGCTCATCTACAGGCCAGTTATTGAAGGCCAAGAGAGAAAGGGAACAGAGCTATTGTATTTGTTGAGAAAACTGGATAATATACTATATACTACCATATATGCAATCATTTCTTTCCTGTCCTTTTAATTTAGAAAGGGCTATCATTTCTCATGCTTATGTTATAACATCAGTATGCATACAAATTAGCTAGGAAAAAATATAATTTGTTATTTAATAATATGTTAAAGATGAAAACACTGTCAGGGCAAAAGAAATATCTAGCTTCCTCTGAAAAAAAAAACGTTTCTGTCAGACAGCCAATAAACTAATAACTAGATAGTTTGTCAAAGCTGGTCAATTTATAGCTTCATTCACAGGTGAGAAACCTCTAACACGAAACTTGACTTGGTGGTCTGACAATAAAACAAGCTGAGTGCACTATATTTCTCTCAACTTCCATTTATTTGGCTGTGCACGATGATTGCACAGTCTCCACAAATGAAAATGGTACAGGGAAGTCTTTGGTTTCAAAACATAAAAAAATTTATTTTATGTCGGAGCTGAGTAGTAACTGTGCTTATTCCACATAAAATATATCTAAGATATGCTGTCTGGACATGGAGTTATAGGTTTCTGGTATGCAAATGCCATGCCACCTTACGGCTGTGTGAACTGCAGGATCCATAACAGACACTTTCTTCACTTTAAGGCAGTTTATTTACCCACAGGAGTGGCCATTTCAGGATACAAAAACACACATCATATTAATAAATCCTGCCCACTGGGTGCTACCTTCACACATGAAGAGTTCCCTTTCTAATCTGGTTCCCTTATGGACTACCAGTAAGCAAACACATAAGTAAGGGTCACCCTAGTACTCACGAATCTCCTGGTGGATTTCTCCAATGTCTTACACAGACTGATTCTCTGGCACTTGGTCTTTTCTCACAGTGGCAAATGGCACCCCAGTCCCCCTGGGGGTTCCTCACACAAGCAGGTATCTTTCCTGCTCTGTGCCCTGCTCTGAGAGACTCCTAACAGCCTCACTAGAACAAAATACCTTTCCACAGGACAGCCTTCCTGTGGAAGGTGAGCTCTAATCCATGAGCTGGACTACTGGATTTATAAATATAACCATGCTCAAGGCAAATATATTCACTGTGTGAACTAATCTGCCCTGTGCAAAGTACCTGGCTTGTCTGTTCTTTCCAGAATACTCCAGCTTCCAGGATCTGTCCACCCAAACCTTTTAACAGAGAAACTCTTCTCTGTTTAACACTCTTCCTGGTGCCTACATCTTCTACTGGGGAGAAATCAAAGGAAAAACACCCCTTTTTAACCAATTCCTCGGTCACTCTACCACAGGTACTTATGCATAGGCATTTTAACCTGCATCCCAGTTCGCTCAGGAGATAACTGGTTGTAGTCTTCTTTATGGGAACTGTAGTGCCAGACTTTTAGATTGTAAATCCTTGTGAGCAGGGCCCTCTGATACAATTTTTATTCTGTAACCCATATTTGTTAAATTATTGGAAGACTCCTGTTATAAATTAATGTAATTGCTGCAAAACGTGTGGTGACTATATAAATGATGATGATGTCATGTAGTCCAAAATAACATTGTTGAACATAAATCTGTGGAGAAGGAGTACAACTAACAGTACCCCACAACAAAAATAGTGTCCGTTTCTCAGCAAGCAATAGAGGGCAACAACTCCTTAGCGGTTTACCCTTTACTACATTCAAGCCTGTTACTGCTATTGTGGCAAAATGCTCTTTGGGATAGTGGAGTGGTTGATCGGCCATTTTTTTGCACTCCGGGGGTCATTTATAACGTTTTTGCAGTGCATATTTATTTGCAAATGGTTGTATTGCCAACGCTTTTTCCTGAACGCTAAAATATTGCACTGCTGTGCTCATCTTTAGTTTTTTTTGTGAATAAACTTTCGCAAATGGCTCGCAAATGAGACGGATGTTTGCATGAGTGCGCCCACTGTGCGAGAAAATAGCTTAACTTCGCACTTTGCAAAACTGTTTTGCAAATATTTTTTCTGCCACCAAAGTTGTGGCTTTATTCAAATGCAGAATGTGCGCATAAATATTTGCCTCCTCCTACTCGTCCATTACATTTCAGTCAGATGCATAAGTTAGAAATAATTTGAATCTTGTTTCTATTAATAATGGAATTTTAAATCACATGAAGCAGGCAGGAATCATTTTGTGGACATTTGTATTAAGGCAAGCTTTTCATCATACAGACAAATGCAAGAGGTCCCCTGCACTCTACCCATTATCAATATATTAAGGACATTGAGACATTTGGTTGTGTTTGTAACACGAAATGCGTAAGGCAGAGGACACAATTAGTGATGGGCGAATTTATTCGCCAGGCGCGAATTTGGGTTGAATTTGCGTGATTCGCTGTCGGCGAATAAATTTGCAAAACGGCCGCGAAAATTAGCTGGTGAAAATTCATCCGCGTCAAAAAAAAGAAGGATGCTGACATCAAAAAACAAGACGCCGGCGCTGTTTCGCGAAATTTTTGCAGTTTCGCCAATTTTGCACGAAATTCACAATTTTGTCGGCGAACCAAAATGGCGCAAATTCGCCCATCACTAGACACAATAAATCTTTTCTACTTGATTTCTACTATTTGATGGAAGATTGCCTTTATTTGAGTGCCTGCTACAGACTTTTTCACCATTATCCGCTCCCCATGCTGAGGGCTCAGGGCAGTGCACCAGGGCAACTTCCTTAATGTAGTGAGTAAATACTCCACTCCATGAAGACCGCTTCTCTACCTAATTAAAAGCTTTTCATCATACAGACAAATACAAGAGGTCCCGTGCACTCAACCCATTATCAATATATTAAGGGCATTGAGACATTTTGTGCATATATGTGATATAATATAATTATTTAACTTCTGTCAGAGTATATTTTCCATCAAGTCTCTACTCGGCAAGTTATTTATATTCAATCTGCTACCAAGCTTAATGCAATTGAATTAGTCCCTGAAAGCAAATGCTGTACCTGGTGAATGTTCAGAGCGGATTTATGCAACTGGATTGTATTATTCTGCCTGCTTAAACTGCTCTATACATTGCTCTCAGGATCCTGCTAGAACACTGCTGCAGTTTGCCCCGCATCCCTGCCACTGCTGTAACTTTCTCAAAGAGAGAGTAACCCTTTTCTGCAAAATTGCAAAAAGTCGCATCAAGGCTCTGTGCATTAATTTACAACTGAATTTAAGCAAGTGTGCCTTTCACTAGAGCTTGCAGACATCCAGGGAGAAAACCCCATGCAAGTATCCAAGTGCCAAGTATCAAGGTATGTCTCTCAATGATGTTATTCTCATTGGTCCCAACTTGAGTAACAACCTTGTAGGAGTACTTCAGGAGGGAGCCAGTCGCTATCACAGTTGATATACAGCAGATGTTCCATTGTTTTATCTTATAAGAGGACCACAGAATTTTTTTCAGATTCCTCTGGCACTGCAATAATGACATCAACTGTGAAGTGATAGAATATTGCATAAAAGTGCATGTCTTAGGTAACAGTCCATCACCAGTTTGAAGACTTAAATTTGGGAACAGGTGACCCACCCTTTCAGAGAAGCCTAGGCTCAAGATGGGACTTATTGCATGACACATTTGGCTTCCAGGTTGCCACCACAGACAAAACATTTACCAGGGATGGTGTCTTGTCAATAGTGAAAAGCCTGTATGATCCACTGGGGTTTGTAGCACCCATCACTGTACAAGTAAATCTTAAATAAGACATCTATCAGAGAAAGATTGGGACACTCCTTTACCAATCAATTAACAATCAAAATTGGAGGCATGGAAGCAGTTTCTAAAAGATCTGAAAGAGCTCCACATGCCTAGGTGCTATACCTCAACCTTTCTTTCTTCAAGTCAGAGAAGAGAGATCCATGTTTTCTCAGAAGCATCTACTGAGAGTTATGGCATACCCCAAGGGAAGATACATTTGTGGCCAACCTCATGTAGGTTTTTCATTCGGCAAGTCTAAGTTGGCACCAAAGCCTGAGCACACAAAACCAAGTTAGTGGAGATAATTTCACTGGAGCCTGTAGAGAGTTGCAGTTTGTCACTAAGGGGCCCATTTACTAAGTGTGGAAGTGAATTCGAAGTGAATTTTCGAATTCAAAAACTGCGACCATCAAATAGGCCAAAATTTGATTTGAATTGAAAAAACTTCTAATATTCGAACATTTGAAAATCGAAGTACTTTCTATTTCAAAAACTTCAACTTCGACACTTCACCACCTTAAATCTGCCGAATTGCTATGTTAGCCTATGGGGACCTCCTACAACCTATAGCCAGTATTTGGCTAAGTTTTTAGAAGTCAAAGTTTTTTTTTTTTTTTGAAAATTGTTTGATCGATCGATTAAACCTTGCAGAAGTGTCTGCATATTTGTTGCATTGCATGTTTGTTTTTCTCCTTTTCATCTTTTAAATCTCAGTAAAACTAAATAATGTTTATTTTGCATTTCTATAACTGCTGTTATGCTGTTATGTTTAATAGATAAAGATACCAGACAGGGAGTGTGCTACCCAAACAGTTAATTGTTTCATTATGTTTAATATGTGTGTTCAGTTGCTTATGTTTATACACATACTTGTTGTTCTGCTGCCACCTACTAGCCAAGTTCACTTTGCAAGCATTTCCTTGTTTGTAAAAACCCTCCTATTCCTTTTCCCTATGTGTGATGCCAGTTCCTCTCATCTATTTGTGTTCCTGCCTTCTATGAATGAGGAGCTCCATCCACCCCAATAAAAGAACCTTTTTGGATTCCATGTCTCTGGTGAGTTCAACTGTCTGGCAAGATTGTGTCATACAGACCAGGCAGACAGGTCTCATGGGGGAATCAATCACTAACACAGCAATTGGAGTCAGAGTAATAGTTGTATAACTAGTATAATTAGATCTAGTATATTAGTAAGTTGTATAATTAAATCTAGAACAATACAGAATATAATAAAAAGTGTGTCTATTGAATATGTTATTATAATCATGATTACAAAACTTACCAGTAAAGGGTTAATACTGGAGCAGGACCATACAGAAGCAGGAGCCTTTTGCTGTAACTCCAGCTTCTCTGCAATAATTTTGTAGATATGTATGCCCTGTGCCTGGATGTGATGGAAGGGTACTAACACCCTCACCTTAAATTCCTTCAAGTACACAATAACTGTCTTGTGCATTACTAAAATGATTAATGAAAAGGAATAATGCAAAGAGGATCAGTTTGTATTGTAAAAGTGCTGCTTCTTCAGTTTACTCTTTCAGTGGTTAATGAAATAGATTGACCTCTGCATGAAAAGCTGTATTGCTGCTAATATTATACAGGGCTGTACACAGAGGGGTTTATTTTAGCTGCAGTCCCTTTATCTGAAGCTCAAGGAGAGAAATATACATAATATAAATACTGCACATTCATGTACCCATTATTAGATCGTATTGGTTTTGTTGTTTGATCAGTGACACTTTATTTCTGCAATATTTGGCATTGGTTCATTTCAGTTATCTAACACTACTAAAGTAACTGATCCAATTTAAGGCATCCCTTAGCCTTGGCAGAAGATACATTCTAGATGTATGAAAGCTGAAATAAAGCACTTCTAGTTCTAAATAATTACTTGGGGGGTCGAATATCGAGGGTTAATTAACCCTCGATATTCGACTGGGAATGAAAATCCTTCGGCTTCGAATATCGAAGTCGAAGGATTTTACACAAATACTTCGATCGAACGATCGAAGGAATAATCGTTTGATCGAACGATTAAATCCTTCGAATCGAACGATTCGAAGGATTTTAATCCAACGATCGAAGGATTATCCTTCGACCAAAAAAACTTAGCCAATGGGGACTTTCCCCATAGGCTAACATTGGGTTCGGTAGCTTTTAGGTGGCGAACTAGGGGGTCGAAGTTTTTTCTTAAAGAGACAGTACTTTGACTATAGAATGGTCGAATAGTCAAACCATTTTTAGTTTGAATCCTTCGATTCGAAGTCGAAGTCGTAGTCGAAGGTCGAAGGTCGAAGTAGCCCAATTCGAAGTTTTTTTTCTTCTATTCCTTCACTCGAAGTTAATGAATTGGCTCCTTAATACTTGTTAATTAAACAATTCAATTGCATATATAAAAAGTTCCTTTTATTCATAAAGAAAAATCCCATCTCATACAGTATCTAGTTTTTGAAGTATTGGATCTCTAACTTTAATGATTTCCTCATATTATTATTTGAAACATGGTCATGCAACATGACTGCAGACCTCAAAACAAAGCCCACACTACAACCATCTCCCCCTTCCTTACCCCAACATCTTCCCACAAAGACAATGATGATGTTGGGATACATCTAACTAATAAGATAAATAATAAGGTGTAACTTTAAACAACATAACACAATTATGTTTTATTAATGTTCATGGTCATATTGAGATTCTTGCCAATCAAAATATCTAGGCAACCATAATCACCACCCTCGTTGAAATTCTTATCTGCGAAGTTCACCACTTACCATTGGCACCTGTTTGCAGACACTAAGCTCTTCAACCCTGGCAAGCTTTTCTCCATAAGCTTTGACAAATGAATCCTAACAACCTGTAACGGTTGGCACCCAACACCAGAACAAACACCTGGCACCCTGGTCTCGGCTCCTGCTTCACCAGTAGTGTAACCGCCTTTGTGCCGCGGGAGGAGCCCTCGGCTTACTTGGATGCCACCTGGACTTAAACGAGAGGTGCAAGATGAGGGTTCTGGATAGGCAGAGGGGCACGACTGTAAAGCAAAGTCTTTGAACAGAAGGTCGTAGTACAAGGCGTGAGGCAATAGAGTAGTCAGATCAGGCCGGGTCGAGGCAGGCAGAAAGTCAGCGTAAACAATTCAGGCCGGGTCTGGGCAGGCAGCATTCAAAGCGAGGTCAGGCAGGCAAGGGTCAAAACCGGGAGATCAATCAGAGGGATACAGCAGAAGAGGTAGTCGAAATTCAGGCAATGGATCAGGATACAGAGGTCAGAATCGTCAGGAACAGGCAGGGGTCACAACAGGTAGTCAGAATCAAACACAGAATCAGAATAGCAACAGCTAAAGGCATCAGGAACAACCTTTCACGGGCAACCATAAAGTAACCAATGCCCCTTTAAATATTTTTGAATTTGGCGCCATTGCGCAATGACGTCATACGTCAGAGCGCCTGCACCTTTAAATAGCGAGAATGTGCGCGGCGCGCGCACTAGGGAGGAAGCCGGCAAGAGGAGCGACGCGACGGGCTTCCCCGCAGCACTACTAGACCACCAGGGTAAGAATTCCTGACACAACCCTTAGACACTTCCAAATCCCATGCCATCTCCAAGGGTGTGCTGAATGCTGATTGTCCACAGGTAAAAGAGCCTTACACTGCCTCTGACCCAGTAATTTAATGTTTCCTCTGACCTTACTTCCTGCTAGCATCACTATCAATCTCTGTCCTGCACCTACAATCCATCCAGTTTCCTGCCCACTCCATTCTTGGCACAGTCAAGACTCCCCATTTGCTTTGTCTATTTGGTGAACTAAGCCTTTAGTTAACCTTCTGGGTTTTACTTTTTAATGACTAAAAAATAGAAGTTTTTTCTCATAGTGAATAACTCATCATATATTGAGATATTTTTTTTTGAATGATACCATCAGACTTTCACATTACATTGAGTTCAAAAAATAAAATCTAAATAAAACTAAGAATCAGCAGAAAAATTCAAAAAGGTTACATTCTTATGTTCAGTCAAAAATGAATAAAACATGTATTGAACGAACTGTACATCTTTCAAAGTGTTGTTTATATGTTTGTGTATAATAAGGCTTGTTGTAAATGCTACTGTAAGTCTATTTTAATTTATACACTAATTTGTTTATAAATTATCAGCAGGATGAATATTTATGTATGATTAAGGTTTATATGTATTAGCAAATAATATTTAAATAAATCAAAAAAGTAATTGTGTTGTTTAATTTTAATTATTCAAAGGTAATCACTGATTACTGAACCAAGAGCTGTAATTGGAAAATTATACAGAAGAAAAAAAAAGATAGTTCTATCTTGCATATAAACAACTATTCATTTAGATGTGATAACTATTTTTATTGTATTAAAATATCTACTTATTATACTATTTTCCTTTCACATGTATAACATTGACTTTCTCCAAGTTGGAGACATTTCTTTTTTTATATTTGTAAGACATTTACCTATAAATTATTATTTTGGAAGAAAATATTCTATTGGGAAGCCATGTAAAGAAGACCCCCTAGGATCTGTAAAATGTAATTTAAAAAATGCTGTAAGAATTAAATACAACAACATATGCAACAAAAGGCAATGTAAATGCAGATAAATAAAAGAATAAAAACAAAATAAAATACAATACAATTCATAATGTAATATACGTATGGGATTCGTTATCCAGAAACCTGTTATCCAGAAAGCTCTAAATTATGCAAAGGCAATCATTTCCACCTTAAACAAATAATTAAAATTTTCAAAAGTGATTTAGATTTTTCTGTAATAATAAACCAGTACCTTGTACTTCCTAACTAAGATAAAGTAAATCCTAACTGGTTGAAAAACAATCCCATTGAGTTTATTGTATTGTGTTATTGGGTTTATTGTCTAAATGTTTTTATGTATATGAGATTATGTAGAGAGATTACAGAAAGATTCCATATCTGGAAAATTTATAATTCCAAGCATTCTGGAAAATAGGTCCCATACCTGCAATATTTTCTACTCAGTTTATAGCGCGGCAAAATATATTTGCACATTTTTAATACCTGCTTGAAAGTGGTGTGATTTTTTTTGGAGCAAAATACAGTAACTGCTTTTTTAATAAGATATTTTATTACATTCACTTTCCATTATTACACAAGAAAACATCTTTTGGATAACAAAGCATGTCTTAACTGGAACTAAAATTTTTCACATCAAGTTATTTGGCGGGTTTTTATTGAAAGATTCACAGGATTGAACATGAATATATACGATAGTATATATAACCATTTGACAAGTGTGAACAGGTTTGTTGATACACATGGGTTTATACTACATCCAGATCAAGTTAGTTATGTTTAAAGGGGTGGTTTACCTTCAAGGTAACTTTTATTATGTTATAGAATGGCCAATTCTAAATAACTTTTCAATTGATTTTCATTATTTTTTATAGTTTTATAGTTATTTGCCTTTTCTTCTGACTCTTTCCAGCTTTCAAATGGGCGTCACTGACTCTAAAAAGCAAATGTTCTGTAAGGCTACAAATGTATTGTTATTGTTACTTTTTTTTTACTGATCCTTCTATTCAGGTCCTCTCCTATTCATATTCCAGTCTCTTATTTAAATCAATGTATAGTTGCTAGGGTAATTTGGACCCTAGTTACCATTGCTTAAGATGCAAATTAAAGAGCTGCTGAATAAAAAGATAAATAACTCAAAAACCTTCAATAATAAAAAATTGCAACAAATTGCAAATGGTCTCAGAATATCGCTCTCTACATCATACTGAAAGTTATCTCAAAGGTAAACAACCCCTTTAATACTAATGGTACCTTGTTTGCATTTTAAATGCCACCCAGGGGGATGGGCCTTTGAGTCAGCAATGCCAGGTTTGGGTAAAATGTAGGTATAGTCCCATGGCAAGCTATGGGCAATGTTGTTTGGTCCTGGGTGTGGATGGTGTGGTAGCTATGGGACCAGGGAGGCCCATACTCATAGACAGAGAGCCTCGTAAATGGCTTTGGGGCTCATCAAGCAGGTATTCCTCTTGTGTCCAGACAGGCGTTTAGCTCCTGGGTGATGTAAAAAAGTGTGAGCTGCCATCGGCCTGCACCCGAAGGCGAGCAGGGTAGAGAATCGCATATGTCAGCCCAGAAGCTTGCAGCTGGTACTTGCTGCTTTGGAAGACCTCTCTTTGCTGTTGCACTTCCATTGAGTAGTCTGTGAAGATAGAGATGTTGGCAGCTCGGTAGAGTAGTGGACCTTGTGTTCTGGCTAACTACAGGATCTTATCCAGGTCTCTGGCATTTAATTGTCAGGCGATCAGCCCCGAGGGGTGGGGAGGATTGCCTCATGTGTGCTCTTTCAGTTGCGAATGAGCCACACCAAAGGTATCCCTTAACCCGGTTTCGAGGAAAGATTCAGGAGCATTACCTTCAGATAGCTCGGGAATCCAACGAATTTTAGTGTTTTTTTGGAGTAGCCGATTTTTAAGATCAATCAACTTGTGTTGATAATCTGTGACTAGCTTACGCACCATACAGTATTGTTCTGGGAGGTCGAGGCACGCAGCTTCCAGGCTGCTCACACGTTTCCACCTCCGTTGTTCGCTCTCTCCATTTTTGGAGGTCTCCTTTGAGGATCGAAAGATTAGTCTTGATTTCCTCTGTAGTGGAGTGTATCAGCGATGAGCATTACATTGTGGAGTGTGGGTTCCGTGAGAGCTGCAGGTGCATCAGGATCATGTGGCGCACCTGCAATTGGGTCTTCTCTCGTTAGGCCAGAGGGAGAGCTGGGACAGCTTGCAACCTTCTCTGCTGCACCGCCATTGTGGGAGGCCTCCCGGGTAAACCTCCCCAAATGAGATGCAGTTTCAGATGCTCATTTTTGCTTCAGCATTATGGATAACAAATCTCATGCCTGTGCTTAAAAAGAAACATATGTTAGGGCAAAAAAGAAGAATCAGTTGACCTATAAAAGCAAAAATACTAGGTTACATAGAAAGATTTTTAAAAATTACAGAAATCCATCAAGTTCAACCCTTCAAAAAGTGTCCAAACTGATTTTTTGGCTGCCATGGCTCTTTACGCAATAAGCAATAAAGTGGTTGCACTGCCCTGTGTGCCATAGCACACATTATAAAATAAAAACATTTGTCACTCAAAATAAGGTTTAGGGATAATTATATATTACTTTGGTAATGGGAGTAGGAGAGAGAACTCTGGATTAGGCAAAAAACTAAAGCCATTCAACTTTTAAATAACATGAAATGTATGAAATCTAAACCTCTGTAAGAGAAAAAAACAGTACTAGTTTAACTTGTGTAAATTGAGTGTCATTAATGAAAGGATGGTATAATATGATGCCCATATATTTAAGGGAAGAGGCATTGGGGGTGGTTTCAGCTGGATTGCATTCTGTACCTTCACCATAATGCAGGTCGGTTATCAGGTAAAATGATTTACATTTTCATCTTGGGATCAAACAAGTCATATAAAGCAATGTAAGATGAGTGCTAAAGAAATTTGGTAAACCATGTGGCTGAAATTGTACAAAGAGCCATTACTTAATATTAAGGTACAGTAAATTATATAAAGGTGTCAATAAACAGAGAAGTGTAGAAGTAATCCCTACTGGAAAATGCACAACAGATATATTTATTCTTATGTATGAAAACTAAACTGTTTTCTTCTAGAGTGATAGCGATGTCTTTTTCTTTTTATTTTCTATCAAGGCTCTGTGAAAACAATATTGTTTTCCATATAAAGTTAATCTTCGTTTAATGTTTGCTAGCTTTTTTGTGTGCATTAAGTCATCAAGCTTTTGTCTCTATACAAAAAGCTAACCAAAACCATTTTCCAGATAAAGAGATTTATTTTGTTTCTTCTTATTCCAGATTGGGAAGATATCCAAGCCACCTTTTCAAGCAACACAGTGTTTGGCAATCCAAGTAAAAAAGATGAAAACTAAGTACTATGGAGATTAAATTGCCCTTTTGATGCTATTTTCCACCCTGCTGAACATCATTTAAATATATTTAGTAACAGTAGGTGGTACCACTTTCTTTCCATCAGGCCTCATAAGAACAAAGTAAGTTTTTCCACCATGTAGAAGTTAAATATATATTAACAAATGTGCCACACTTTTTGACTATTAGCTGTAATTGGGGGGAAGTCTGGCAAATGAATAACAGGAGGGAATAGCTGATATTTGAGTGAACAAAGCTTATTTTTCTTTATACTATGAATAATATAAAACGTTTTAAATCCAATAAGGCCAAATAAGAGTACATTTCTTAATATACTTCTAGTGATGAGTAATTATGCCCAGGTTTTCTTCGTTAAATATTTGCAAAACAGTAAATATTTGCAAAATGCTTAGAAGTCAATGGTTGTTTTTTGAAGCAAAAAACATTGCAGTGTATTCATGGCAAACATTTTTGCATAAGTTTTGTGAAAATATACAAATCCATACCTGTGAAAAAAAAATGTGTTCATCGCCATGTTCTACATATTACTTTATTGACACCTTTTATTTTTTAAACCTGATGTCTCTCTTTCAGAAATATAGATATATGCAATTACTGCAAAAAGCAGAGGACCTTGCAGCCCCATTTAGTTTATTATAGGTATAGAATATATGCACATAACGTTTGCTTACTAAAAGGACAATATACTGTATACTGTTTTCAATACAGATTTAATTTTTTTTATAAGATGGCCCAGGGAAGCCAAAAGGTTGGGCACCCTTGACATAAATGGTAATAGTAAATGCTAAGGTATCAGAATATATATAATGCAGCTTTGGAAAGTTACTAAGCTCCATGTGTTACAACTGTGCTGAGATTTAAATTACTATGGGATGAACCTATAGTCATAAATGGGTAGGTGAATTACTCATTTATCATATACAAGATTACTTATTATGTAATGTAGTTCGCACCAGCGGCGGGGACGCTGCCGCATGGTTCTCGCTCCGGCGCCATCTTGGAATCTAGGGTGCGCGCGGCGCGCCCGCGCGCCTCTTAAAGGCGCAGGCACGCTGGCGCATTTGCGCCAGCACGTTTTTGACACCCGTTTGGCGCGAAATTTGTACCTATTTAAGGCCCATTCTGTTTCCCAGCCAGTGCCCGTGATAGAACTTTGTTTCTAAGTGGTTTCTGAGCCTAGTGCATCTGTTCCTGTTATTCTATATCCTGTTTATCCGTGTTTGACCCTGCCTGTATCCTGACTATTCTGAACTCTGTATCCTGACCTTTGCCTGCCTACGACAACTCTTCCTGCTTAACCCCTTGATTGACAACCCGGTTTGACCCTTGCCTGCCTGACGATTCTGATATCCGCCTGCCTCATCTCTGCCTGTCTGACGATTCTCTTGCCTGCTCCATTTGTACCGTGACCTTCGGCCCAAAAGACTCTGCTACCTGCCGTGCCCCTCTGCTAGCCAGAACATCTCGCCTTGTACCCCTCGTTAAGTCCAGGTGGCACCCAAGTAAACTGAGGGCTCCTCCCGAAGCCCAACGGTGGTCACACTACTGGTGAAGCCGAGCCGAGACCAGGGTACTTGGCACCTGTTCTGGTATTGGGTGCCGGCCTTGACAGAACCTTTTTGCTAAACAAACTATTGGTGTGAGTCACTAATATCATCCTGGTTCCTACTACTCAATCTCACAGTACCTACTAACTCCTAAAAAGATTAAAAAGTGCTGAACTTTGAAACAACCTTGAACGCCTTTTATCTGCATTTTGATCAACAGTACAGGAACAGTATATTGCTCCGTGAGCCGTATTCATTGTATTTTTATGCAAACCTAGCATTGTATGCTTGTTAATTATGCTTTTTAATTGCATAGTTTGGAATGTCTGTCTTGATGTGGTTTTTGTTCTCACATTTGACTCTCTAAATTGTTTTGTAGACAGTCTATGTAATACTTGTTATACACAAAATGAAAAGAGACATATTTGTCACAGTACAGTATATAATGCATGTTTTTGCTAAAAAAAACTTTAAATAAAAGCAAAACAACCCTTCCAGAACTTCCTATTTTACCTGTTCCCGTGTTTCATCCTAATCATATAATCAAACCATGTACTGAGACCATGTAATTGTTTTATCAGCATCAACAGCACTCAAGGCAACTTCATTCTAAAATTCTTTATTTTGACTAAAACCAGCTAAACCCTTGATCTCTCAGAGTCTATGTATGAAAATCAAGGTTTTTTTATGCTACGTGCTCTTGAAAATAGATGCTGTTAAACCCATTTGGAGGGTGACCACCAGGATGTGTGACTGGATGACATTTTGTTTGCTGACTTTGAGCAATGTTTTATTACTGGTTTATGCCATGCTTTTTTTTTTTTAAGATTTGTAAAAAACTGGTGAAACCTTTTCATACCTACACAGTATGTGTGAATCAGAACTGTGGACCAAATGAAAAACATTTTAAAACCTGACAGTTGCCTTGATTGATTAATGAGGATGAATTTGAAGTAAGGTAATGCATAAAACTCATGAGCTGATCTTTTGACATATACAATCCTTAGATTGTTCAACATACTAGACTGCACAATGTAAATAGACTCAAACAAGACATAGCCAAATGTTTGCCAGGTCATGAGTTTCTGTGACAAAGTAATATGGAATCATGAAGTAATATAGGATTCGCTGAAGGGCAATGTGGGTTTAGGAAACCTTCTACAGAAAATAAAAGTGGTTACTCAAAAATGTTTTTCTGTATAAAATATTCTTCCAGATAAACATTTGTTTTTTTTTTCTCCATATTATTAATAGGCCAAGTCTAATGGCACATGGGTGAAAGGTAACACAGAATGGCCCAGTCTGAGGCAGCTACTATATTGTACAATATATTATTTAACCAGGACTTTGTGTCCACAATTTTTATAGTAATTATTTGTTAGGAAGATTTTTAATGTTTTCTAACACTCTATTCTAAACCAACATAGATAATTTATTGATTTACAGCTGCCAATGCCAATCAGCATGTAAAAAATGTATTCAAGCAATAGATTATGTCTCACATATATCATTTTTGTTGAAGCTAATTATGTAATAATCAAATTCAGAATATGAAACCATGCAAGTCAATTATCCAAAGATAATTATAACATGATAATGCTTCAATAGTCATTTTAATGTAATCAATTTTAATACTGAACTCATAGCCTACAGATTGATTATTTTCTACAACATTGTTCCTATTTTGGGGCATAGTAAGAAAATCACACTATTGAAACATGCTACAAGCAAAAATCGCCACCCTCTTCATTCATTTATATAGCTCTAGGAAACGTTGTACTGTATTATATTGGAAAATGTGTCCACTCCTGTACATGATATGAAGTTGCATACCCACTAAAACAGCTAAGGCTGCAGATAAGCTTTTTATACATATCACAGAACTCCTGGGTGACTTCTAACTTACTTGTAATATGCCTTAGCGAATATGTTATCCCATATAATACAGGTTTTTACTAATGTACAAATGTCCATTTGATAGGAGGTACCCATGAGAAATTACTTGTGTTTGCTTTGTGTAGTGCAATCTTTTGTACATGTTAATTGGCTCAAATCTTCCCTTTGGGTCTGTATCCTAAGATGGAAACTAACACTGAAGACTAAAATATATTCTTTCTGTGTTTACTGTTAGTCATTATTCCTATGGTTACAAACTAGCAGGATAAAATAAACCAATTAGAATATGCTAAACTGGTCATCTGTGTGGTTGTGTTGTGATCACACATAATGATTGGCACTATGTAAAGAATAACAGCATTGACTAATTACATTCCTTAAGATCCACAGTAAATTGTGACTAGTGATGAGCGAATTCATGATGTTTTGCATCGTCGAAAAATTTGTGAAACTGGGGAAAGTTTGCAAAACACATTTTTTGAAGAGCATCAATTTTTTTTTGACATGTGTTAAAAAATTTTGTAGCAGTTTTGCAAAACTGAATGTGTTTCAGTCCAGGCACTGATAACTCCAAGCAGTTCCTTAATGGAATTGTTCAGTGTAAAAATAAAAAATGGGTAAATAAATAAGCTGTGCAAAATAAAAAAAAAATTCTAATATAGTTAGCCAAAAATGTAATGCATAAAGTCTGGAGTGACTGGATGGCTAACATAATAGCCAGAACACTACTTTCTGCTCTCTTGGTTTCCACTGATTGGTTACCAGGCAGTAACCAATCAGTGACTTGAGGTAGGGCCACAGGGATCATAACTGTTGCTTTTGAATCTGAGCTGCATGCTCATTATCAACTGCAAACTCACTGAACAGTTATGTCCCACGTGGCCCCCCTTCAAGTCGCTGACTAACTCAGAGTTAGATAGCTGAAAAGCAGGAAGTTGTGTTCTGTTCTGTTATGTTAGACATCCAGTCACTCCAGACATTATACATTACATTTTTGGCTAACTAACTAGATTAGAAATATTTTTTTATTTTGCACAGGCTATCTAATTAGCCAGTTTTTATTTTCACACTGAACTGTTCCTTTAAGTAGTTGCTGTGCATTCAGCATTACGTGGGCTAGTTGGTTTCATTTATTTATGGGGTTTGCATACCCTGTGATGGAGGTCAAAGTATTAGTATATGTGCCTGTAGATACTAAATCTCTAGTGAGAACTGATCCAATGAATGCGTTGCTGTGTGTGTAGAATAGATACATGCTAAAGCAAAACATATTCACAACAAGTATAAAAAAATCATAAGATAATTGCAATTTCTTACGATTGATTACAGGTAAAGTTGCTGTACCTTGTTAGCCAGTAAAAATGTTACAGGGCAACCCTTTTGAAATAAAAAATAATAAAAGTGGTATAAAGGTGATCCCTTTTTTGTCAAACAAATATAATCATAGCAAGCTTTCAGAACATTTTCAAGCTGATTACAATGAAGCTGGGGTGTTCTGTGGTATATATATATATATATATATATATAATATTCAGCTCATAGGTCAAATAACCAACAAAAATGAATATCAATCTATGTCATTTACGAGGAGATCTGCAAGAGACAAGCAGATAAGGTACAAGATAATGTGGGTCAAAGAGGCTGAGCATAAATTAGGACTGAATTAGAATCCCTTCTTCAGAGAATTGAAAGTTCCCATTAAACACTTTTCTTTCATTATCTGTTTTCAAATTACCCTTAACAACTAATATTCTTAAATCTTTTATGGAGTGATGAGGGCTATTGAAATGATTTCCTATTGTATGTCCAGATTTTTATTGGTTATATTGAATTGGTGGTGTGTATTTCTCATTCTCAGACTTTGCCAAGTCTCTCCTATATACAGTCCCCTGTAATGCATTTAGTGCACTACATTGGAAGAAGAACAATTGAGCATGGATGCTGTTTACCCATACTGGTTCCCATCCGTTGCAGAAATTCTTCCTGGGAGAATAAGGAGCAGTTGTGTGTTAATGTAAACTCAATCAGTTGTACAACTGCTTGGGATGGTGGGTCATGCTTTTTCAGAAATGTTTCTGCACGCTTTGCAACCCAGTATGCCAACCTCGTCATGGCAAAACTAAAAGAGGACTTTATCTCCACCTGCAACACTAAGCCTTTGCCATACCTCCGCTATATACATGACATTCATAATCTGGACAGATACTGAACAAGAACTTATTCAGTTTCACAAACAGTTTCAAGACATTCATCCAAATATCAATTTGAAAATGAGCTACTCCCCCACTCACATCCACTTTCTGGACAAAAACATTCACATGAGGGAAAATACTATTCAAATCACCATATATCGAAAGCCAATGGACAAACCATCATATCTAATGTATGACAGCTTCCACTCTGACCACACTAAACACTCAATCTACAGCCAGACTACAGGAACCACCACCTCAAAACACTCAAAGCAGACTTCATCAACAGGGGCTACAACCCCATGATTGTAGATCAATACATTCATGCAGCCACCAGGATTCCCAGAAGTCACCTTCTAAATTATAAACGATAACCTGAAATAAATCGGGTTCCCCTAGTGGTCACATACAATCCACAACTAAGGACCCTCAGGAAAAATAGCCAGAGATCTACAAGGTACTCTTCATAAGGACGAGAGGCTCAAAAGCTTATTCCCAGGCCCACCAATCTTAACATTCAGACAGTTTTCCAACCTAAAGTCACTAATAACAAGAAATGCCTTATTGCACGCCACCAAAAATGGAACATACCCCTGTGGCAAAAAACAATGCAAAACCCTCCCACACACCCAGACTTCAGACAAAATTACCAATTCCGAACACATTAGAGGGATACAGCATCCAAGGTCTCTACAATTGTTCTTCTTCCAATGTAGTGTACTTAATACAATGCACTAAATGCATAACAGGGGGATATATATAGGAGAGACTGGGTAAAGTCAGAGAGAGAGAGAAAAACACACCACCGATTCACTGTAACCGATAAAAAACTGGACACACCAATAGGAAATAATTTCAATAGCTCTCATCACTCCATAAAGGATGTAAGAATTTTGGTTCTTAAGGGCAATTTTAAAATATATAATGAAAGAAAAGTGTGGGAATACAAATTAATGGAAACTTTCAATTCTCTGAAGAAGGGACTAAAACTGGGCCTTGGATTTATGGCTAATTATGTGGACTAAGAAAGGACTGCACCAGGTCAGAAATATGACTGGATATGGACTAAGAAATGATATGGAATTCCTTTGATTCTACACTCCAATAATTCAGCCCTAATTTATACTCATCCTCTTTGACCCACAGTATCTTCTACCTTATCTGCTTGTCTCTTGCAGATCCCCTCGTATATGACTTTGACGTCTCACACATAGATTGATGATTGATATTCCTTTTTGTTGGTCATTTGACCTATGAGCTGAATGTTGTATATATATATATATATATATATATATATATATATATATATATATATAGGGATGTAGCGAACCGCCGATAATGTGTTCGCGAACGCCGTTCGCGAACACCGGCAAAAAATGCGAACAGTTTGCGAACAGTTCGCGAACTTCGAACATCCGAAAATCGTTCGATTCGAACGATCGAAGGATTTTAATCGTTCGATCGAACGATTTTCGTTCGAATCGAACGAAAATCGTTCGATTTTAGCGACCGAATGGTCGAATGGTCGAACGATTTTGACGCGAACGTCGCGCGACGTTCGCGAACTTGCGGCGGACGCGAACAGCCGATGTTCGCGCGAACAAGTTCGCCGCAGAACAGTCCGCGACATCCCTATATATATATATATATATATATATATATATATATATATATATATATATATATATATACCAGAGAATACCACAGCTTCATTGTAATCAGCTTGAAAAAGGAACTAAAATGTTCTGAAAGCTTGCTATGATTATATTAGTTAGCCAATAAAGGTATCACCTTTATACCACTTTTGTTATTTTTTATATCAAAAGGGTTGCCCTGTAACATTACGATTGATTACTAATATTACAGTTTCAGTTGTATTAACTCACACAAGGTAAATTTAGTAAAAAAAAAACCATAAGCTAAATAAACTGTTATCTAAAGTCATCTAAACTCATTTAATGCATTTATTCTTTTCAATAGCATACCAAAACACCATTGTTCACAAATGGTGAACTCTTTAATTAGGTGGGATGCCGTGACACAATATTCTGTGTTAAATGGGATAAGTGTGTTAAACACACAAACCAAAGTAGCTTCATCTGTATAAAGAGGCAAAATTATTAGTCATTTCTTAAGTAAATGCCATTTTTATTGCAAACAGCACTTTATTTGCTTTATTAGCCTGACAGAGTGCCTAGAGGTACAAAGTTTATTAACCACAAAAATCCAAATCATTCTCATTTAAGGAGGCCCCCAAGACATTTCCATTAAGTGTACAACTAGCATTTAAGTTATTTCTAATGAGGTGCATAACTCTCATTTATCAACATGAACCTCATTTGCAAATTTTCTGCCCAGTTCTCCAATTTAGTCAAATCTCTCTGTGAAGCAGCAATATCCTGCATGGAAATAGTTTTGCACAATTAAGTATAACCTTTAAAAATACAAACAGTACTTAAAATGCCAACCTTAAAATTATTAATGGACAAATCAAAAAACAAATAACCATGGATGGACCCCTGTGATACTACACTGGTCCAATTAGAAAATGTTCAATTTCCATCACTCATAATCTATCCCTCACCCGGTTTTCTACCCAGCTACAAATATTAATATATAATATACTACTATTCCTTAATATAATCATTAACGTTTTGTATGGCACTGAATCAAATCCTTTAGTATAAGCTAAGTAAATCATATTCGCTGCAACCCCAAAGGGAATGCATTCTATAAGGAGGTATGCAGATGCAATTACATGTCTCTTACAAGATCTGTTACGCATAAATCCATGGTGTCACAGGCCCTTAGGGGCAGATTTTTCATTGTTTTTACAGCAATGGTTTTTTTGGGTGGCAAAAATCACAAAATCTCAGTTTCTAAAACTCAGATTTTCCAGATTAATTAGGGGGCACATTTACTTAAAAAAAAAAACTTCCAATTTCAAAGGTTTTTTTTGGCTACTTCGACCATCGAATTGGCTACTTCGACCTTCGACTACGACTTTGAATCAAACGATTCGAACTAAAAATCGTTTGACTATTCGAACATTCGATAGTCGAAGTACTGTCTCTTTAAAAGAAACTTTGACCACCTACTTCGCCACCTAAAACCTACCAAGGTACAATGTTAGCCTATGGGGAAGGTCCCCATAGGCTTTCTAGGCAATTTGGGATTGAAGGAAAATCGTTTGATCAATGGATTATAATCCTTAGATTCGAAGGATTTAATCGTTCAATCAAACTATTTTTCCTACGATCGTTTGAATGAACGAATTCCGGTAAATCCTTCAACTTCGATATTCAACCAATAGTAAATATGCCCCTAAGTGTAAATTAAGTTTTTTCATCTGTAAATTCTCATTCAAGAATTTTGACTAATCTGCCCCATAGTATAGTGATTTTCAATGTTTTCAATTATCATTTCTCTTATTCCCTTCTACAAAAGCTCCTATCTCTGATGTTAAAGTGACAGTCATATATTTTTTAGGCTGAGAAGTGGATCCCATTTTTAATAATGGCACCACTTTTAAGCATTTTGTCTCACAGCACTGTTCCAGAAGTTATTGGAAATCACAGAATTGCGCTATTTTAATACTTTGGGATAAATACCATCAAATCCAGGACAATTGATTAGTTTCACTTTACTTTGAATTTTGAACTTTTCAGTGAAGCCATCATTAGTTACATTATTAGAACTGGGTCTGTTAAAAAGAAAACCCTTTATCAACTGGTTGTTTAGTTGTGTAAATTAAACAACTCATCAACTCATCATCCACTTACAGTACATCCCCCTGATACTAAGGGTCTCACCATCACCACCTGCAGTTTTATAATATTTACATATTAAAAAAATAATTTGGGATTTATTTTATTATTTCATTCCCTATTATATCTTTGTTTTTGCTTGTTTTATTGCCTCTTTTTGTACTTGACTTTTTGTACTAATTGTTGTACTAACTTCAATGTCTTAAATGCATGTTTTTTTCTTACCACCCTTAAAACTAACATCTCTATCAAACCATGCATGCTTCCACAATGATTGCTAATCAGTTATGAAGCCTATATGCTTGATTTACATTTGTTTGCAAGGAAACACATTGGTCCCTGTATGCACTGCTCCAATAGTATGGCACCAAAGGGGTAAATTGAAAGTAAAATGACAAATTATTTAACAACATATTCACAAATATGACACCATTTTCAGATAATGTATGATTGAAATAAAGACAGACATTTGTATGAAGTGTATCTGAGAGATGTGGTGGTCATGCTGATATTATAAGTGGTTTACATAGAATCTGAATGGATTTATAATGTTTATAATAATTTATTCATATTTATATATAAGCTTGAGAAAAATATGGAAAACAAAGTCAAGCTCTCTGAGGAATAAGTTGTTACCAAAAAAGTATTTAAAATTCATTAATAAATGAGTCAACATCTGCAGGAACATATAACAATAATTTCTGCATATAAACTAAAAGTGCTTGCGGAAAAATTAAAATGGCATGTCATATGGTTTTCTGACAAACATGTTCTCAGTTTTTTGGCATAACCTAACAGAACTATTACACTTTCCGTAAATCCTTCCAAATAGCAGTTGCCAGATCATGCTGTGTTGCCATATGCTTTTAAATCAGCCTTACAGGTCTAAAGTTGTTTTGCTTTAGGTTAAAATGGAAGCCAGTCTTGTACGCCAAGTTCCATATAATGCAAAATTATTTTGTAACTTTACTCAAGATATATTTCAAACTGTTATTGCCATTGATGTTTATAAGAACAATTTCTAAGGATGTTCACACTCTTGTTTATTTTTACCAATAATTGAAGTTAATTCGTTTATGCCACAATTACTGCTAAAATACAACTACAAAACTATACATTTGATATACTTTACTAACTAAAAACATAATTATTCAATGAAACCTTTTTTAAATCCTTTTAGCTTTTTCCTGCTGAACTTTTACTAAAACTATTGACCACAAAATCCACTTAAATTGATGCAGATTAATGCAGACCAAGGTTGTCTGTATCACATCACCCTGAAAGGGTGTGGCAAAGTTTACAGCTAGCAACATTGTGGTAGAACTGTACAACTTTGGCATATTGGGCAAGTACAAGGGGGTGGGGGCTTATACTGGCACAAGTTTAGGTCTAGACCTAGACAGCTTTTCATTTTTTTAAGGGGTAAATCTCAGGCAGATTCGTCAAAATGTGAGACTGGAGTTTATCACAGAAAAACTCACCTACTTTCTATGGATTCCTATCAGTGTGATAAAGTTATAGTTCACCATTACTAAAAATCCCATAGGAATGAATAGAAAGTGGATGGGTTATTCTGTTGTAAATTCCATGCTTGGATAAAATCTACCCCATACTGTCCAAAAATAAACTTCCAATAAAAAGAATCTTTGGGTTGCGAATAAAGATTATTAAAATAATTTCACTTCTGACTTTTGGATAATAGCATTAAAAATGTGGTGCCTTATCAGCTTTGTCTTGACCAAAAAACTAACATGTTTATTGTTTGAGGCAGAGCTCAGAGACATCTAAGAAATGTTCCATGGCTTATAATGAGTTATAATTAGGCAATGCAACCTTCTAAATCAGTACTCATGGCCAAAATGTCATAGGTTAGTAGCAAAGGCGGAGACAGGAATATCACTTCTATAATGAGTCTTACAACCCACTTTTCTTTCATCTACTGCTATGCGTGATATTAACACAGTTTTAACTATTAGTACTAAAATGCAGTGAAATTTCCTGTTTCTATTATTATTTAATAAAATAAAAAAATATTTTGTTTTACATTTGTAGACAAAGACTAAACCACCAAAATACACAGAGCATTGTATTTTGCCAACTACATATATAACAATAATTTTTACCACCCCATATAAGAAGCATTTTAATGTACGGCTTCCCTTAAAGTAAATATAAATAAATCAATAAATCACTTTTGGCAAAATGTGCCTACCATCTGTAAATCAAATTATGGGCCCGATTCCATATTATGAGATTTCCTCTGTTATACAAAACTGCTTCATTATAAAATTGTATGTAAAAATTAAGGGGCATATCTATCATACTGTGTAAAAAACAGCAGGATAGTAAACCACGCATTGAAAGGCTTCACTGTGTAAAAAATGGTGTAAAATTATTATGTGTTTTTTCTTAGAGTGACTTCTGCTGGAAGCAGCAAATCTGGCATTTGCATGATGTGAAATCACACACATTTTGATAAATTTGCCATGCATTTTATACAGCTTACTATTTTTTTTGGTGAATTTCATTTTACACGGCATAATAAATATGCCCCCTAAGAGTACAGAGTACAGTTAAACACAAAAGGTACCTTGCATCCAAGGGATTGTCAATCAACAGGTAAAAAAGAAAGGGGGAGAATTGCAAAGCATCATTTATTTTTGAGTGGTTTCTAGTGGATTTACAAACTTTTCCAGTGTTACTTCTAAATAATTCAGAAACGATTTCTGCAATTTGCAGAGTTGCCTTATAGTCTTGCATTGTGTTAAATGTTACTGAATGCTCAACTCAAAAAACGCAAAGTCTTTTTTAGTGCAGCCTTGCAATATATCTATTTGTAGAAACCTTGTTTTATCATTGATGATGAAAAAGTCAATGTGGACAATGGGCAATTAAGCAAAATCATTATAATATTCATTGTTCTAGCAAAATGTCACAGATATTTTACAGATTTCCAAAAAAACATTAAATAAATGTGATAACATTTTAAACAGGAAAACCCTTGTTCAAATTTTCCAAATTCAAGAACCCCCTGCCCAAAAAGAAAATAACAATGAATCCTCTTTAAACTACATTGTATTCATAAGTATCATTAAATCGATATTTTGGTTAAACTAGTAGGCTAGATAAAAGCTAAAACCCACTGCTTTCATGCATGGCAGGTATCATACATTTCATTTTTTACTACCATACAGTCTGTGAAGTCTGAAAGTTACAAATGATCATCAGCTGATACTGGTTATTTTCAAAGGCGTGTAATTATATGAGACAACATTGCATAAACAATAGAGGACTGTACAATATCTTCTGATTTCTGAAATGCCTACTGTATCAGTATTATCCCGTATAGAAATGTTGCTGACAATCATTGCTTTAAACATTGGCTAGTAGATTGGATAGTTTATTCTTCCCATCTGTTGAAACTATAAGCCAATAATTCTTCCATATTATATGGAAAATTAGCAAATGAATACACAATTGTACTTGTGTTTAGTTCTACTGCAAGCCAGATGATTTTAATATGTGTATGCTACATTACATATACAGTTTTACTCCTTGGCAAAAACATCCTAATTTACATGAGGTTGTTTAATTCTATAATTCTGTAGAGAGAGCCATATCATGAGATTCCATATATAACTATTATCAGAAAAAGAACCAACAAAGGACGGCACTCCGGTTAAAAGGCAAGTTTATTGCAGAATCCTGAAGGTATACATGGCCTTACACATTTCAGGAACCAAATCCCTTAATCATGAAGCCTATGATTAAGGGATTTGGTTCCCGAAACGCGTAAGGCCATGTATACCTGCAGGATTCTGCAATAAACCTGCCTTTTAACTGGAGTGCCTTCCTTTGTTGGTTCTGTGACATATATTGGAAGTGGGGATGCTGCGGACAGAGCACCCATTGGTGGGAACAGTTTGGGGTGTGGGTTGGAGCGGTCCCTACCATGTGAGTGGAGTTTATTATCAGAAAATCAATGTCTGGGGCAGCGACAATATGACGGGCCCTCAAACCAGCCACATGTGATATCTTGGCTGAAAAGTCCGCAGCTTATTTATTAAATCACATAAATAACGACCAACATAAACCAACAACAGTTGAGTCTAGTGTAATGTTCAATCAAATTTATATAATATTTAATTTTCTTAACAACTGAACATCTGAAGGCTGCAAAGAATTGTTCCCAAGAGTGAGGGGGCATTCCTGTTCCTCTGTAACTTTTTTCACTCCAGATAAAGGTTTCTGTGTGAGAATGAAATATTGAGTAACCTTTAATTTGCATTTACAATGTTGTTTAGCAGTCCTGTTTGTGTGAATCTACATTTCAATCAATAGGACCTGCATGTTTTTTTTAAAGGAGACATACAGTATAAGATAACTAAAAAAATGAGGCAATTATAAATAATATATGGTTCTCGTCTCCCATTGGACTCCCTTTATTGGAGCTCTCTATACATCTGCTACAGTCCAGGTTCGTGTTTCAAATGAGGGGTGGGTGTGTCCTAAAATTCCCTGCCAGAGGCACAGTAGGAGGGGAACAGCCAATCACAGCCAATCACAGCCCTGCAGTAACACAAGCAAAGTCAAACTTCAGTTCCCTATCAGGACAGCATAGCTGCCGATTGGTTCCTATCCTACAGTGCAGTGTGCTGAATGTTGATGACTCCTCTACACAGCCTGGGAAAGGAGGCAGCTGAAAGTGGAATAGATGGGTGGGACTAGTAGGGTTTTTGCAGAAATGTTCAATAAATTAGATGAAACACTACTTTTTAAAGCACATTTCTTCTATATTTCAGAGAGTATAATGCAATGGCACATTCCTGTTTTTTTTACACAAAATGTCTCCTTTAATTTAGGAAGACTTATTAAACCACTTTCAATGTTTTATTAAGTTTCTCTTATGCCTTTTCACATATTTTGCAGTACTGCCTAATGCCATATTGTGTATGCTCAAAATAAAAAATAAAGGGGCGTGGTTTGATGGCTAGAGAGGACGTGTTCTGGCTGGGCTCCCGTTCTCTACGCTTGCCAGATTGCTCTACATTGCATTTTTTTTTGCCAGAATGAGGAGATCACAGAAAACCAACCCTCCAAGTACTTCCCAGAGGACAACTCTTTCGAAGAAAGACAAGGAAATTGCTCAATTCTTCGCGAAGAACCCTCCGTCGCCAAGTGTGGACGGCAGCCCCAAGATGGCCGACACTGAATTGCACGAGGGAGACTTGCCCGATCCAATAACGGATACACAGTTCTCGTCTACGCTACCAGATGCTACTACTTTGCTGCAAATGATTGCTGCTCTCCCACAAAAAGGGGACTTATCTGCGCTACTGGCTGATATCAAACAAAGTCAGCAACAGGAGACATTGGTGCTCCAAAATGAAATCCAGGGCCTACATACTAAACTCCAAGACTTGGAGTGCCGCCATTCGGATCTATCCCATGTGGTCAAAGCGAACTCGGCCAGACTTTCTACGCAAGCACGCCACATCTTTAATCTACGCAGATTACAAGAGGACGCAGAAAATAGAAGCCATCGCTGCAAACTCTGCATTCGCGGTATACCGGCGAGTATTGAAAACGCTGACCTACACCATAATCTTATGGGTTTATTCCAACACCTACTTGACCAGGAGCCGGGCACAGACATCTTGATTGATAGGCCTAATAAACCGAAGGATGTTCTCTGTACCTTTCACAGCTTTTCTGTTAAAGAAAAAATACTGCGCAGGGCCAGGGAGCTTAAGGAGCTACATTTGGAAGACACTGCCTTTGAAATCTACCAAGATCTGGCCTACACTACTGTGTTACAATGTTGTATGCTGCGTAATGTGGTAAACCACCTCAAAGAACTCAATGTCCCTTACAAGTGGGGTTTCCCATTTGCGCTGCTTGCGCACAAAGACGGCAAGACTTTTATCCTGAAAGAACCAGCGGACCTCGTCCCATTCTCCCGCAACCTTGGCCTTCCACCTATTGACATCCAGGATTGGAACCGGTTTGTATGCCCTGATGAGCCCTCCGCTGATGCTCCCACTGTCTCAACCGAACCTCCCATCGGAGGCAAGGTCCTGGACCCACAGATTCCGGCCACCCCAGATTTGACCTGAAAGATCGTCACTCATCTTTACAGTTTTTTTTTTTTTTGCCCCTTTGTATTGTAGGGCTGGCGCTCCCTCTGCATTTTATGCCTCTTCACATCGGCTTTGCCATTCTTGCCTAATCTAGGCACCGCTCCTAGACACCGATATTGAGATGCGACGCTATTGGTAACTGTATGTCGACCTTACAATTTCTGGATCTAAATCTACCCTTCTCCCCCCTTCCCCCCCTCTTTTTTTTTTTTTGATTTTTTTTTAAATGTATTTATTTTATTTTTTTGTATTTTTTTTCTTTTTCTTTTTTTTCTTGCTTTCTGACCCGCATGAATGACTTATTCTGTTCTCAGTTTGACTTGTGTTGCTATGTTTGGACGGAAGCGGACAGACCTGATGATCCGATACCCTATGACCCGGCAACCACTGTTTTGCTACCGTCTTGCTACCCCAGTCTATCTGGAACTTTATTACTCGCCTATCAGGATTTGGTAATGTTCTCGTACGTACTGTATAGGCTCATCTAATTTGATGTTATATTTTATGCAACGTTCCCCCATTATTCTGGTTTGTTTCTTGTGTTATACTGTTTTCAGATGCATTATGGTTCCTTTAAGCCTATCCACTGCTTTCATGCCCCCATCGCACGATCTTTAGCATAACATATTGTGGGGCTGCAATGCATATGTTCCCTCTCAGCTCAACGTATTATATTTCTGCACCTAAGTGCCTCATGTCATTGCATAGCTCACGGCTCTACCTCAGCTCATCTATCCTGCAACATTTTATTACAGTTTTGACTTATACCTGCTGAGTAATCATTCGCCTTAGGCAACTTAGGGAAGGGAGGGAAAAGAAAAGGGGGGGAAAAATGGATAAAAAAAATGGAAGGGAGAGGTGAGGAGGGTAAAAAAAAAAAAAGGGTAAAAAGAAGAAGGAAAAAGAAAATAAAAAAAAATAAAAAAGGAAAGAGGTAAGAAAAATAAAAAAAAGAGAGGGAAAGGGAAATAAAAATAGGGGAAAAAAAGGAAAAAAAAAAAAGAGACGGGAAAGAGAGGGAAAGATTCTGCTTTGTGTATTTTATGCTATCCTATGTTCCCCTACGTTAGCTGCTTGCCCAGCTCATTTCACTGATCGTTCTGTTGATGTTGATTATGTCAATTTTCCTTACACCTTTGTTTGGATAATTCAAGTACCAATACAATTGATATACTTATCCTACTGCATGCCTCTACTTTGCATTCTACTACTGCTGACACGTCTATACTCAACTACTTACTAGACATATATCTTCTCTCTCCCCCTTCCCCTCACCTTACCACCCCCCCACTTTTTTTTTTTTCCTTCCATTCTCTCTCTGTTACCAGTTCCCCCCCCCTTCCTGAGCTGGTTTCAGCTGTTGATCCATTTCTTACGATAATCTTATTCTGGTACCGTGGAGAGCGGGAGCCCCCGTGACCCTACTCTTTGCTGTGCTAACTTCCCTACCCCCGCTTACTACGTCTTTCTATTCACTATAGCCGTAGTGCCTGTGGCCTACGCACTATAGAGACGTACTTTCTCCCCTTTTTCCTTCCCCTCTATTTTACCACCCCTTTCTAGACTCATTCTCCCATCTGCATCCCCCACCAATCTCGATCCTATGCCATCCACCTTAACGAAACCTAAAGACAAACCGGATTCCTTTAAGGTTATCAGTATCAATGTTAATGGTTTAAACTCCCCCCAGAAGAGGATCCTCCTCTCCTCTGATCTCCAAAAACAAAAAGCCAATGTGGCTTTTTTACAGGAAACCCACTTTAAAGAAGGATCGGTCCCTAAATGGAACAACAAACACTTTCCTGATCTCTATATGAGTAAACCTCAACCCTCTAAAGCTAGAGGTGTTGCAATAGCTTTCTCTAGGAACTTTGGCTTTGTGGTGACAGACAGAATAGCTGACAGGGCCGGACGCTTCCTTTTTATAAAAGGACTCTATATGGGTCGCACTTATACTCTTGCCAACATTTACCTTCCCAACGTGGATCAAGCTCAGGAACTCTCCCATATTCTGGAAACTTTACACACATTCACTGATGGCACCTTAGTGCTGGGAGGTGACTTTAATTTGCCCCTAGAACCACGCCTAGATTGCTCCACCGGCAAATCCAGCCTGCCAGCCAAACACTTCTCCCTTTGCAAACAATTGCTTCACTCCGTTCAATTAACTGATCCTTGGCGTATTTTGTACCCCAGCAAGAGAGACTACACTTTCTATTCACACAGGCACAATTACTACTCGAGAATAGATAATCTGCTTATTACTCACAGCCACCTATCTGATGTCTTAGATTCTCAAATTCTGACTAGAACGTGGTCCGACCACTCTATGATTACCCTTCTATTGAGAACACCCCTAACTTCACCTAAACAATTTATCTGGCATCTTAATGACACCCTTCTTAAGGATGATGCTGTTAAGACAGACCTACTACACCAGATGACAAATTATTTTGTTGAAAATTCTGCACCTGACATCTCTCCTTTGACGTGTTGGGAAGCTCATAAATGCGTCATTAGGGGCCATCTCATAAAGCATGGGGCTAGGTACAAGAAAGATAAAGAAAAAACTAGAGCGGAACTAATAGCTAAGATCCAAACGCTAGAACGTAGCCATAAATTATCCCACTGCGATAAAACTCTGAAAGACTTGACAGAAGCCAGGAAGTCCCTTTCCACCCATTTTAATTTTTTTACCCAAAAAGCAATCACGATGTTTCGACATAGACTTTATGAACATGGTGACAAATGTGGACGTCTCCTTGCTAGAGTCCTAAAACATAAACAAAGCAGGAACTTTATTCCTTCTATTAAAAGGGCAAATGGTGATCTGGTTCACACACCTGGTCTTATTTCTGATACTTTTAAAACCTTTTATAAGGACCTTTACCAATTGCCCGATAACTCTATTGATGACGGTCCTGACTACAAACAACTATTGCATGACTTCTTACAGACTTCCAACAGGAAAACCCTATCCGCAGAGGATTCAGATTTTCTTGACCTGGATATTACTATGGTCGAACTAGAAACGGCCCTTAAAAACACCCCTTCAGGTAAAGCCCCTGGACCGGATGGCTTCACCACCCTCTATTATAAGTCGTTCAAGGATACACTTCTCCCTAACCTTCTTAAAGCTTTCCTGGCCATCCAACATGGCTCCCGCTTTAATAAACAATCTTTAGAAGCACAAATTAGCTTGCTATTAAAACCTGGAAAATCCTCCAATGAACAAAGTAGTTACAGGCCCATATCTCTGATTAATGGAGATATTAAACTCTTCGCAAAAATTATTGCCAGTAGAATAAACTCAGTTCTTCCCCAACTAATTGATCCTGAACAAGTTGGTTTCATACCAGGTAGAGAGGGCAGAGACAACACCAACCGATTGATCAACATATTGCATTGGACTAAAACACACGATACCCTACTCATGCTCCTCTCCACCGATGCCTTTGATAGAGTCAATTGGTCTTATATGTTCTCCTGCCTGGAACACATTGGTGTTGGTCCCAAAACAGTTCAGTGGATTAAAGCCTTATATGACAACCCCATAGCCCGAATTCGCACAAATAGTCAACTGACTGACTACATTGACATTCGTAATGGCACGCGTCAGGGCTGCCCCCTTTCGCCAGCCTTATTTGTAATCGCGTTGGAACCATTTCTATGTCATGTCAGGATGAATCAGGACATCAAAGGCGTCCCCATTACAACTAGTCATCATAAAGTAGCTGCTTATGCTGACGATCTGCTCTTTTTTATTACCCACCCCACCACATCCATCCCGACTCTCAACCATTTATTAACTCAGTTTGGCTACCTTAGCAATTTTAAAGTCAACTTCTCAAAATCTGCAACTCTTAATATCTCCCTACCGCCATTCACGATACAATCCATGGCTGCTACCTTCCCTTATAAATGGTCCCAACACAATATAGTCTACCTAGGAATTAAAATTACGAGAGATTACACTGAATGGGCTTCTAAAAATTTGAAGGATCTGCTGTTAACTATCAGGAAAGACTTAGATAGATGGCTGGATAAACCTTTGTCGTGGTTTGGACGCATGAATGTGGTTAGGATGAATATTATTCCTCGCATACTTTATATTTTTCAAACGATTCCTTTGCAACTCCCTGACTCCATCTTAGACTCCTTACAATCTGCCATCACTAAATTCATCTGGCATAAAAAAAAATCTAGATTGAGCCATAAACTACTTATAAAAGATAAGATCCAAGGAGGGGTGTCTCTACCTTATTGCAAATTATACTACTATGCTGCTGGATTAGGGCGCATCATTGATTGGTCGCACCACATTGACAATAAACTCTGGATTGAAATTGAGCAACAAGCTACTTCTAGCTCTCTACTACACCTACTGTGGCTAGACAAAAGATACAGGCGAATCAAATACGTGGACCATCCACTCCTTACTCATACTCTCTCGCTGTGGGACAAATGTCGCCTTAGATTTAAATTTACCCAATTCCCCTCCCCGCTAATTCCCATAATTAATAATCCAGCCTTTCCTGCAGGCCAACAAACTAAATATTTCTCCCACTGGCTGATAAAGGATAATTTAAAACTTCTACATCTATTAGATAACTGTGATTTTATAGTTAAAGAAAAATTCCAATTGCTCCACCCGTTTTCACCCACTGACCATTAAAAATTCGCCCAAATTAAACATTTTTTCCAGAGTATGGGAGGTTCCTCTGCACTGGGACGAGAACTGACTCAGTTCGAATCCCTCTGCTCCACTGGGACGGCTCCAAGACACAATTTCTATAATTTACAAACTACTGCATCAACCTCACCAATTCATATCTCCATCCTACCTGGCTCGGTGGTCTACAGACCTAGGTGTTCAGTTCCAGGAAGGGACCTTAGCCGACTGTATGCTCAAATTATTTAAAAGCTCCAGGTGTTGTAGACTGCAAGAAACTAACTATAAGATAATCTCTAGATGGTACTTAACTCCTTCCAGACTCAAACGCATCTTTAAACACACGAGCGACAGATGTTGGAGATGTGGAATTGGGGAGGGAACGTTGTTACATATTTTCTGGTCCTGTCCACTTATCGTTCCTTTTTGGAATACTATTAGACAAACCATGAGTCGTATCCTACAGTTTGATATTCCTGACGATCCAGCGTATGTGCTGTTGTTCCATATGGATAAATCACTTCGCAATTTCACTTCCACTATTGAACCTCTCCTGTTGAATGCAGCTAAAATGTTGATCCCATTAAAATGGAAGCAAACTACCTCCCCCACATTACAAGATTGGTTTCATAAGATGGAAGAACTACACAAGTTTGAACAATTATCATTGTTTGATACTGATCCAAATCTCAGTTATAATGCTAAGTGGTATAGATGGATTTCATTTAAGGAGTCGGATTACTATAAACAATCACTCTCCTAGGAGTTTAACATAACCTTCTTTCAGTGTCATGTTCAATGTATAGCCTGGCAATTCCTGTTTCTCACTTGCCTCCTTGCTGTTAACTCAGCGCATTTTTTTGTTTTTTTTAATCTTTTTTTTTTTTGATGGTTTCGCTGTGTGACCCTATGTTGTCATTTATTATTGTAATGGAGATTCCAATATGGCTTGTATCTACAGCACTGTATTTTCCTTTCCTTCCATGTCATACTCCCCCCTCTGTTTTACCCCCCTTTTTATGTTTTCTTTTTGTGTATAAAACTCTCAATAAACAGTTATTTAAAAAAAAAAAAAATATTCAGCTTGTGATTTTGTACTGATTCACAGGTATAGGATATAATAATTTTCTGAGTCCTAAAAAAATCAAATTGTCCTTCAAAAACATATATGAATACATCAGAAGTGTTATAAGTAGCAGTAGTATTAATATTTCTTTTATAATTCTATGCTAACATAATCATTTTATTTAATGCTTCCACTGCATTGTCTGAATTTATAAGGATGTTTCCTGTCTCATTGTCAAACTGTAGCTGAATTATATGAGAGTCAAACATGAAGTTACTGATGCATTACAGATTTTAACATATTGTATCCATCATTTATTCATTACAAATGCACAGCATATAACATTTCATAAACAAATAATTGGAAATATTGTCATTCTGCTAAGTGTTAGCCATTAACAATGAAAAAATGAAAGGCCAGCCATTTAATGACAATCTGCCTGAAATACAGTGCCCAAGCTCAGATGTGTTGGATGTCTAGTCATGTAAAAGTTACTGTACACTATTTTGTTCATGGTTTTGGAAAAGCCATGTTTAATAGAATGCCTTTTATCTTTATTTTTTTATTACTATATAATTAGCTCAACTTTCCTAGCATCACATTAGATAACTCCTTTTGATGTAGGGTCTCTTGGCAAAATTGCAGTATTTTCACCACAATGTGGTTAAAGTAATGTTAACCTATGAAACTTTATCTTGGCCCAGAACTTGGTTTCTTTAACAATTCTTTATTTATAATTTCAAAGAAAAGGGGTACAGAAGGAAAAGGAGCAGAGAAGGGGGTGAACAGGTTTCCAGATTATCCTTTCAAGGAGAACAAAGCGTATTACACAAATATAATATAATGGCAAGTAAACATCAAGTTATTACTTCAATCATTATTTTCACATATGCAACTTCTTCTTTACTTCATATCCAGTGATCATATAGATATACAGTTAAACTATATCTGAGACTTTAAAATTAATTCACTTTAAATTGGAAGTTAGAAAGTAGTGACTGTAACCAATTTCGAGGACTTCTAGTTATTTCGAAAATATAACCATGGGTACCAAATCTCCCAATATGTCTTGCTTTGGTTGTGAATAAGGTAAGTAATCTCTTCCATTTGTCTCACCTGAACTTTAGATACCCATTCTCTAATTGAAGGGGCCTTGACTGATTTCCACTTTTGGGGTATTAGCGCTTTAGCCAATTGCATGAGGTGCAAGGTAAGTGGATCTTTTATTAGGTTCTTATTATCTTGATGGATATTAAATGAGATGGATTCTGGCCTTTCTAACGAAAAATTAGATTGTGTTACAATGTTGACTATCTCTAAAACCTCTTTCCAGAATAATCGTAAGATAGGGAATGTTATCCACACATGGGTATGTTTGCCTTCAACAAGTTCACATCATCAGCATAATCCCGAGCTATTAGGGTACATTTTTTTCAGTTTCATAGGTGTATAATGCCAACGAGTGGCTAGTTTGTAAACTGCTTCTCTTGTTTTGGCAGCTTTATTTGTCTTGTATATTGATTTAAGGATGCCATTCCACACAGTATCAGACAAGACAAAATTTAATTCCTTTAACCACTCCAAATGTTGGGGAATTGAACTTGTACCTATTGCATCAAGCAACAGTTTATATGTTTTGGTTTGGTTAACTCAATTGAAGAGGATACTAATGTTTCTTAGCTTGTTTCAGGTCTCTTCCACTCTTTAGTTAAAATTGAGTGAATAAATACATGTAATTGGTTATAGCCCCATGCATCTCTGGTTTGGTAACCCCATCTCTTTTGTTTCTCTGCCAATGTAATAATTTTCCCATTTTTCATTAGGTCACTTATTTTAGTCTCATTTGTACCCCATTTTCCCCATCTATTGAATGCCCCTTTTTCCATACTTGGTGGAAATTCTGGGTTGAACATTAAGGGTTGTAGTATATAGGGAGTCATTGTTAATCTGTAGTTGAATTTATTTTTGTGCCATTCTCTTAATGTAGTTCCTACTAATGGATGTTGTAATGTTTCTTTTGAGATAAATTCTAATTCAGTCCATAGGTTGTCAATTAATGGATACCCTGTTGGCATGTGTTTTAATTCACACCAGTCTTTTTTCTTTTTCCCTCTCTCCAGTCTAGTATCCTAACTAAATGGGTGACAATGTAGTAAAGGTAGGAGTCGGGTAAACCTAACCCTCCTTTCTCTTTTGGAGATATTAGGAGAGTGTTTTACTCTTAAGTGAGGCAAATTTACATTTAGAATCTCAGATTTGGTGTAGTTGACCTTAAAGTTAGAGTAATCTCCAAATTCTCTCATTAAGGCTATTACCTTGGACAGAGAAATGGCTGGCTTTGTTATGCATAGTAACAGATCGCCTGCGAATACGATACATTTCTGTTCTTTGGCGTCTGCTATTACTCTTAAAATATCAGGATCCTTTCTAATGTGGGATAACAGAATTTCCATAACCATAATAAAGCGAATAGGTGACAAGGGACACCCTTGTCTTGTCCCATTGCATATTTGAACCTTGGGGGACAGAGTTTGATTAAGTTTAATTCTATTGGTAGGGTTCTGATATAACGCCATAATTCTCTTTATTATTGCAGGACCAAAGCCGTAAGTTAACAGTGTTTTTTCAAGAAAGACCCAAGATACCCTATTGAATGCCTTTTTGGCATCTGTGGTAAGCATAATTGTTGGCATACCTTGTTTTTGGGCATGTTTCATCAGAGATATGACCTTAAATATATTGTCTTTTCCATCCCTTTTAGGAGTGAATTCTGCCTGGTCTCTATGAATTTCAGGTAAGTATCTCTTTATTCTATTGCTTATAATCTTGGCATATATTTTCATGTCAATATTGATCAAGGAAATTGGTCTGTAACTCGGGCATAGTTGTGGGTCTTTGTTTGGGTAATGATTATAGTTATGAGGGCTTCTTGGGCTTGAGGATGAAAGTTCTTATTATCCATGATATTACTGAAATGTTTGAGGAGTTATTTCCGCTTTAAATGTTTTATAAAATAAAGCAATATATCTGTCAGGTCCAGTGCTTTTCCCTGATGGTAAATAATCTATGCAGTACTTTATTTCTTCTTTTTCAAATGGGGCATCTAATAATTGTGTTTTTTTCTTGCGTCAATTTGTTTATACCTGCTTTTTCTATAAATTTTTCCATTTTCTTTACAGTCTTGTTTTTTGGAGGTGATGTCTTTAGTTTGTAAAGTGTTTAATAATAATTCTGAAATGCTTCAGCTATTCTCTTAGTATCATAATGTATGTTATTGTCTTTATCTTTGACAGAATCTGTTTGTGGTTAAATCTTTTAAATAATAAGAAAGATTTTACCAAGAAATTGTCCATATCCATAGGACCTCTGATTATTGCAGTTGTCGTATCTTTGGTGGTTAGGGAGAAGGGGTATGCCCACCTAAATTGAATATTGTGTTCAGGTAACTTGTCAGTAATTGGTTTCAGCAATTTTCTGGCTAACTTCTCTAGCCTTGGTTAATATCTCTTCTTTTAGGGGAAAGTCATGCAAGCAGCACAGTTTGTCTCTTGGCACGTTTAAAGGGGCTGCTTTGGGTTTAAGAATTCCATGAACTCTATCGATTTTGATATCAGTGTCAGGTTCTCTTTTTGTAGGATGGAGTTAAAAATTTGGAATAGTGCATCTCTTGTTTCTTCATTTTGAACAGTTTTAGGGACTCCTCTCACCCTTATATTGTTGTGCCTACTCCTATTCTCTTGATCTTCTTATTGCCTTTGGAGATCCTGAATAACTGCATCTTGCTGTTGCACATGCTTGTATATGGCTTTCTGTCTGTTATTGCTTTTAGAGGCATTAGTTTCCAGACTGTCAGTACGTGCAGCAATAGATAGCATGTCTTTTTTAATATCATGAATTTCTTTCCTGATTGCCATGGTAACTTCCTGTAGCATTTCTTTTATATCTGACTTTGAAGGTAATTTAGCGATATAAGAGTGGATATCTACCTCCTCTTCCACTTTGCTATCTACTTCAGATATCTCTTTTTTGGAATCCGCTTCCTCCTCACACGCAGCTCATGCAGCCGCCATTTTGGATTCAACTTTTTTTGCAAATAGCGGCGCTATGTCTCTGGTAGATTGCTGTAATTTTCTCCCCGGAGTTTTGTCTTTGTCTGGTTTGTTTTTGTGCAATTTCCCCATTGTTACCTGTGGTGTTAAAGGCTGGCCTGGGAAAGTTATCACGGAGCCTCTGGGTTATGCTGCCATCACGCTCCGGGTCAGACCACACCGCCCCAGAACTTGGTTTCTCAGCTGTGCCCTTGCAATGTTGTGTGGAGGAAGAGAGTAGATTTGTTGCAGCAATATTGCGGATACCCTTTTGTAGTTTAGACCACAAGAGTGGATACTACCCTGAGCCCCTTTCCTTAGTGTGGTCCATTCTCTTTCAGGCAGAGCATCTCCTCTAATCTCTTAATGTTGTGTTTGAGCTCAGAACTGGTATTTCTAGCTGTCCTTTCTAGCTCACTCTCCTAGAGAGTTGCTAGTTACAATTTATTACTGTTTAGTTACCTTGTTAGAGGCTCTATGTTGACATTTTTAACCAAAAGGATGGTTTCTTTAGGGCACTCTTTTTAACTGGGGCATTGTTGTCCTAGGCTTTCCAGCAGAGCTACAGTATAGGTTCTTAGTTACTGTATTAAACGTGAACAGGAAATAGTATCAGCTATTCTACGCCATTGGGGAATATTATCCTACCACAGGTGCTGGGAATTAGAAAAAAAAGCAAATCAAACTATTAGAGGATTTCCCAAGACACAGAGATTTAAGCCTAGGGTCCTACTGACCTTTTTTGGCAAGAAGCAAAACTCCATATGAGTGTGGAAGGGTTTGTTTTTTTCCTGTTAGTGGCATCATGATTGGCTACCTCTGTAGCCAATGGTTAGGGGAAAAGTTATGGTTAACTGACCTTTTCACTTTGAGTGCATTCAAATTATTCCTGAAGAAACTAAAGTAGGTCATAGAATGAGCCATAGTGTGTGGCACAAAGCGTCTTATTATCCTCATATTATGAAGTTTAGTCATCTAGAAACAAGTACTGTATATATGTTAATCTATTCCTTGCTCATAGATAATGTTCAATCATAACATTAGCAATAATCACATCTTTAGTCACTGCTATATTACATTTTATAAAGAGCCAGAACTGTAATCAGTGTACTTCTGAACAGCAAAAATTTCAATGAATTAATCTGTACAAGTCAAGATAGTCTATCTAAACCAACAATCCTTGGAAGTAGGCATGCTTTTCATTTTTATAAATAACTTGGAATTTACACTGTAAAAAGCTTGACTAATGTTTTTTTATGATTTGTGATAGACAGTATAATAACAGAGCTTTTGTTTTAAGTATCATTCTCTATAATCATTGTGTCAGATGAAGTGGGCAGGAAGTCTGTGAGCTTTTAAGCCTGACAAGGTCAAGATAAAGCATGCACAACTATTGTTTTGAAAATCCATATCCATTATTAAATATATGAGTTGCCATGCACCTACAATTTATAATAAAAAAGAGCCATTTTTTCTTTTTTAAAGTAAAATTTTCTGCTAATGCATGAATATTCATAAATGCTTGAATATTCAACTCCCAAGGGTGTGATTTTTAAGTATGTAAAAAAAAATTCAGGTTTAATCAGACCAAAGCTCAACCACTGTTTACTCTGTTTACTCACCTAGGTAAAATAAACTCGTATTTTTACACATGCAGAACTTGGAGTTGAATGCTTGCAGGTATTTGGGAGCAGATATATTAAAGTCGAGTTTTCCACAAAAAATTCTCAGCTCAGATTTTTCAAGATTTATTATACCCTGACCCTGGAAGTGGCTCGAATCTGAAGAAAAAAACCTGTTGAAGTATTGTAGAAGTTAATGACAGAGATCCCTTGAACTATGTTAAGAGTCTTCATGATGTTCAAGTTTTTTTCTATGGGTTTTGCTAGAAAACTCGATACATTCGAGCGATTTAATTTTTTTTTCCACCGAAAAAAAAAAGTTTCAGTTTTCGGGTTGTTAACCCCGAACTTGCCAATTCAAGTTTTTTGCATTTGAGTCTTAAATTAGAAACCATTTGAGTAGGAATCTGTAGGAAAGGTGAGATCAAAAACCATCTTTGAAGCAAGTTTGGTAGCCTGAATGCATACACCAGATGTGCTGGAAGCAAGGCTTATGAGCTTATGTATTCTAGATTTGATAAAGATGCAGTAGAACTACAAGAAAGTGCACATTAGATAAAAACTATATAGTATAGTAATGAACGTAGGATTAGGGTTTTTGCTCTGTTTTATTGAGTTTGTTCCCGATCCAATTAAATCGTGCTTTTTTAATAATAAATAAGGTCACATTGTGGATTCTAGTTTGGTCTGAAATTTTTATTTAAAAAAAAATCAGAATAAAATGATTTTGCTAACCCCCTTAATGTTAAACAGATAGATTAAAGATTATCAAAAATTATCATTTAAAATACCATATGGTGCAACAGTTAGTAGTGGGTATTGGGAGACAATACCATAATAACATAAAATAACATAATATTTGACATGTTTCCCTCAAGATTAAAAAAGGTTATTTAATAAAATCCTAATTTATCTAATTTTTTAAATAAAAAAACCACAACCAAACTCCCATGCCTGATTTTACCTTATTTATTATTAAAAAAAACGTATTTAATCTGTAAAAACTCGATAACATCGAGTGAAACCCAGAATCGTTGAATTTTTCTGACATTTTCTTCGGAATAGCTACATTTTTTTCTGAAAAGCCTGAACTTTTTGGATTTTTGCCCACAATGGTGGAATTTTCAGACTAATTCCAGTGCAGACCACTGAAACTAGGATGTGTACCTCTGCTATTGACTTATACACAACCTCAGATTTTTGGATTCTGGCTTTTTGCTACATCAGGCTTTCAGAAATCTTGAAAAGTTTGAGTTTTGCCCCAAAAATCCTGACAAGAGTTTAGTAAAAGTTGTTTTATCACAATATCTACAGTATTTCGGTATATCAAGAATTTTAATTTACCTGTACTTAAAGCCATCTATTCCAGACAGAAGCACAGTTCCTTGACATGAGTAACTGTTGGCCTAAGACCTTCCAGATAAATGCAGCACTGCCTCATGTGCTGTATCCCTGTAGGGACGGGCTGTGCATTGCTTATTAACTGAATAATGTGTGATTAAGTAAACACTGATTGGAACATGGTGCATTATCTTTTCCACCTTATTATTAACCTTACTGCCTAATACACGCTATGGCATAAGGTGCAAAGCAAAACCCCAAAAGCATATGGGCATTAGGAGTCATGCATTTGTACCACTAAGTGCTCTAGTATTTACATTTTAATTACAATGTAAGGTAATCAGTCGTAAATGTGTAGGCTTGATGGCAGAGCACTATGAACTTTTATGGGTACTTTGAAAGAAAAAAATAACCCTATTATTAGATTTAGAGATTTGAGCTACACATTTTTGTATAAGCATGCTAATAGTATAAGAAACATTATTCTTACCTTATTACATAGCTTGACCCAGCTAGGGCTTGTCTGGGTCATCTAGTAATCTACTCCTGTTTTATAGGTATGGTCTAAGCACATTTAAATGTGCAAGGGAATAAAATGTAAAAATACTTATGCACGCTGCAAAAATTTAGAAGGGGCAGATTTATTAAGGGTCGAATTTGAATTCATGGGCTTTCTTAAAACTCTCAAACTCCCATGAACTCGAAATTCGACCAATTGAAATTTATTTAAAAAATAGAATTTTCTAAACTCGGTGAATAAGATAGAACCGAAAACTCAAATAGAATTGAAATCAAATTTGATTCGAGTTTTAAAAACTCGATTCGAAGGAGAAAGCAGCAAACAACTTCAAATTGATCCAGGTCTTCTCCCATTGACAGCAATTCGGCAAGTTTTAGGTGGTGAATAGTCGAATTTGAGTCTTGAAAATCAAATCGAATTCCCTAGTCAAATTAGACAATTTTGCCCATAAGACAATGCTGCCCATAAGAATATTAGTCAATATTAGACAGTTTTGGCCCTTGATAAATCTGCCCATAAGAATAAGGTCCTTTTGGAGTTAGCAGAGAACAAAATGCCAGTTTTATTTTAAACCTCCAGATTGGTCTCAAAAAGAGACATTTAGGAGCATGTTTGATAGATTGTAGCAATTGCACCTACCCCATTGAGCACTGCTGTGCTCTGTAACTTATTTGTGTGTGTGTGCCATTATTTGTAATGCTACAAAATGTTTCTATCTGAATAGAACATGCCTTTCAAAAAAGAAAAGCTGGTTTATTTAAGTTGTCTGTAAATCTTTATTTCTATTTGGCATCTCAAGTGAAAAACCTGCATTGAAATTAGGGTGACTTGTTAAACAATATATTACTCTATTTTAACAGTCGTTTTTAATCTCTTGGGATATGTTTATTTTAATTATGAACAATTTGAGTATAAGCGATACTAACGCATTCAATACTGCAAAAAACACATATGTTCTGACATCTAGAAACCAAATAGCTTGATTGTGTGACAGTTAAGACAGTTGAAATAGATAGGAAATGCCGAAATGTCATTTTCTTGTCTTTGAAGTCTAACCTGAAGACTGTCTTTCTGTATAGTTTCAAAAGTCCTTTTGAGAAGTCAAATAACCCTAAAAATATAAGAAAAGCTTTAAAGAATAGGTGTCAAGAATAATGAAAAAGAAACCGTGACACAAAGTGTGATCCTGTGAGCTCGGCAGCAAAATAATAGTTCTCAGAAATGACTTATGGAGAGGACAGTTTAAACTTTACTTCACCCTGAAGAGTATTTTATGACAAATACATAGCCACCAGTGTAGACCAAACCGGAGTTTGTTGGGTTACTAGGGCATGGCTAAACATTGTCCCTCTTACATAATAATACCAATGACAAGGGGACTCCTCAATTTTCCCTTTGTCCTCAGCCATATCACTGAACCCCAATTGTTAAATACCTTAATGCAACACTAGGAGCCAGAGTAATGGCCTCAGCATTGATTTTGATTTTACCAAATAAATAGGACCTTGCATTCGTAATCCAAGGCAATATTCCAAAGCCAGAATTCCATAAGAGATTGCTACTATGCTCTGCCATTCCTCAGTGAAAACTTGAGATCAGCACAATGTCATTATATACACCACTAGGCTACCTCTACCTACAGAGAGGATGACCCCAAACAGGAGCTGCATCTCCAACCATGAGAGAAGATCAGCAGCCCTGCTGCCACTCCTGAAGTCAATAATAGAAAATCCAATGGAAACATCCCCTGGACCAAGCATTTGACATTCATTTAACATAAATTAATAAAATGCAAACTCTCACATTTATACTGTATGAATACATATAAACCACAGTATAATGGTGCATTCAAGAAAACATTCACATCCAGTTATTAATAGATAATTTGAGAACATAAAGTAGAAAAACTCCTGATATTTTCACAAAATATGCAAATGAGTGGGAGGATGGGTGGGATGTTTCTACCTGCTCAGAAGATATGGAAATGAACAGCTTTTTCCCTTGACATCACATCTCTTTCTTTCTCCGCCCCAGCCCAGCTTTCTCCTGCCTTAACTCATTGCTTTTCACATTATCACAACTACATCTTATTCTGACAATCTCTAAATATAAAGCACTGAAATTTGGCTACTGGTCATTCAGATCCCTTGTCATGCAACCCCTGCACTTATAGCTACAGGGCTTTCCTGCCATTTTAAGTGTATTTATACTGTGTACAATTTATTTGCATAATTTCAAAAATCGCAAATTGTGGCAAAAATTTGCTGAATTGCATTGCAACCTAAGGGCAACAGAATTTTTTTGATGTGCCTCACATTTTTTCACCCATTGGAGTCTATGGGCCTCATTTTCATGGCGAAACTTGGCAAAAAATTCTCTCATCACTAATTATTATTTCTTATTTCAGCAACCTTAAAATGCTGGATTTCATGCAAATCAGGATACAATGCAGCAAGTAAAAAATGGCTGAATTTGGCCAAAATTTAAAAAATTTAAAACAAATCGAGTTTTATGCTTAATGCTGTTGTTGAAAGAGCCACTATAGTTGCAATTTATCCATATTTGACTAACTTTAGCAAGCTTTGATTATGGCATTCCTGTTCACTTTCACATTTATCCAAAGGTTATAAGAGTTTGAGTTCTTATTAATTTGCAAAAGCAATATAATTCTGATTGCATAGCATTCTTGTAAGGTCAGCTAGTACTCCCAAAATGCATGTACAATAACTACACTCTTTTTTGCAATTTAACATTTTATCCTCAAAGAACTAGCAATCTACTATCTCTTAGTAACCTAAGTGTGGTTTGATGCACAAGCAGCTATTGTCTTTTAACAACCAAAAAAGGTATTATTAATTATATATTAATGTATGCCATGAAATGGAATTCATGTATGTGTATTTATTAAACCCCGAGGATGGAAAAGTCCGAATCTGAAAATCCATCATCTCAGACCTGTCGAGGTTGCATATAAGTCAATGGGAGAAGTCCCAATGATTTTTTGATGTGTGCTGGGTTTTGTGCAATACCTGAAGTTTTCGGGTGAAAAATCCGAAAAATCGTGAAAATAGGATTTTATTCCCGCAAAGCAAATTTTCGGGAAAATGTAATAATAAATAAGCGTAAAAATCCAAGCAAATTTGATCGGAGTTTGTAGTAGAAAATATTGAGATAAATTCAGTCTTTGATAAATAACCCCCTAAGATGGTGGCATACAGAGGAAAAGAAGAACAGTAGTTCTGGCCTGTTCAGTTAGTTTCATTTTAAATCATACAGCTCTATTTGTTGTGCTCATTTTAGCAAACATGTTTTTAGGTTTATACTGTTCCTCTAAAGCATGATTAGGGATGTCGCGGACTGTTCGCCGGCGAACTTGTTCGCGCGAACATCGGCTGTTCGCGTCCGCCGCAAGTTCGCGAACGTCGCGCGACGTTCGCCAATAGGCGTTCGCGTCAAAATCGTTCGACCATTCGACCATTCGAGCGCTAAAATCGAAGGATTTTCGTTCGAATCGAACGATCGAAGCATTGGATCGAATGAAATCATTCGATCCAATGGCTTCGATCGTTCGACTCGAACGAAAATCGTTCGATCGAACGATTACAATCCTTCGATCGTTCGAATCTAACGATTTTCGGATGATCGAAGTTCGCGAACAGTTCGCGAACTGTTCGCAAATTTTGCCGGTGTTCGCGAACGGCGTTCGCGAACACATCGGCGGCGGTTCGCTACATCCCTAAGCATGATAGATGATGAAAACAAACATCTGTTAGTAGAATCATATCACATGTTGAAGCATGAGACGTTGTATGTCTATTTGAGCAGGAGAAGCACCATTTATATGTATTTACTAATGTTTCAGGTTGTATGTGTCATTTGTATGTGGCATTTGGGTCACACACCTTTCAATTTAAATTCTAACTTCCTATATACTATTTTTACTGTTAACAGTGATTTGTTGTAGTGTTTAAACTTTGAAAACATTTGAAAAAAAATCTATTTTTGTTCATTATTCAATCTGATAAAATGTAGCTTTTATTAACTGCCTGTGTTGAATGTAAAAACATTTCCTGATTGCATGAAGAGCCTGAATTCTAACAAAGGTGCTTTACTTCTATCGGAGTGTAGGCTACCAATAAAGTAAGAATCTGAATTAATCTACAATGCATGAACTACTGTAGTTGATTTCTAGTCTGATGAAATTCCTTGGTGTATATCTATCAGAAAATCCCATGACTGGCTTCATAAAAACACGGACATGTTGCATTGCCTGACATTGATTTTTTTTTTATCCTAGAAGAAAAGAATTACCACTGAGTTTATGTTCTTTGTGTACTTTTTAATTGGTTCTTCTAAGAAATTATCTAGAGAAAGAAAGTGTAATTCACAAAGGAATGTAAGATTATCCGTTGTTATCTTAAATTTTGACTGGAGGCAAAACCAACTTTCCTGGCTGTAAACGACCCCCCAATTTAATTCAATTATTTTACGTTCATTCATCTGTAGATATTTCCCTATATACAATCAATGGGTTTTTTTTATCACAAAAAAATTTAAATCATATCTCATGAAATAACTTTTATTCTGATAAGAGACATTAACGCGGGAATGTTATAAAAGTCACAAAGAGCAAAACGGTTTGCACAAATAAGAATAAAAATTTGCATTTCACAATGTAATACTCTTCCTTAAGCTGTTATTGCATTGTGAATTTCTATTGCGCATTGCGAATTTCCGTTGCCCACGGAAGTGGTTGAAGGTATTGTAATCTTTTGAAACAAACGTAACAACTTTTTTAGTAAGAAGTTTTATTACATTTAGGGGCACATTTACTTAGGGTCGAATATTGAGGGTTAATTAACTGTCGATATTCGACCGTCGAAGTCGAAGGATTTAGCGCTATTCGTTCAACCGAAAGATCAAAGGAATAATCGTTTGAACGAATGATGAAATCCTTCTAATAGAATGATTTGAAGGATTTTAATCCATCGATCGAACGATTTTCCTTCAATTAGAAATTGGCTAGAAAGCCTATGGGGACCTTCCCCATAGGCTAACATTGATGTTTGGTACATTTTAGGTGGCGAAGTAGGGGGTCGAAGTTTTTTTTAAAGAGACAGTACTTCGACTATCGAATGGTCGAATAGTCAAATGATTTTTAATTCGAATCGTTTGATGCAAAGTCGTAGTCGAAGTAGCCAATTCGATGGTCGAAGTACCCAAAAAAAACATTCGAAATTTGAAGTATTTTTTATTCTATTCCTTCACTCGAGCTAGTTAATGTGCCCCTTAATGTTCACTGGTGCAAACTATAAAGTTTGAAAACCTTCTTCCACTGTCGGAAGTGGTTGCTAAACAGTTTCCTGGTTCTCAAAAGCTATATTAAATTCGCGCATAGGAAATTTGTTCACACAGAGGCAAAACTTTTCGCATTTCGAATGTTTTTAACCAACTTTTATTACATTCCCTCATTAGCCTTAGATGGGTAGTTTACTTTCCAAAAACTTTGTTGTATTTATATAGTACAGCAATACTGACTTTTTTTTGTCTTATAATTTTTATTATTATGAGGATAATTTTGTAACTTAAACCCCTTGTTTGTTTTGGAAGTGTATGCACTTGATTAGATACTAAATTATTGGTTAAACAAGAGACCCGGAAATGTGCATTGATCAATCCCCTCTTATTTGTATGCTGTAAGTGAAAACAGTGGTAGAAAGGTGAACTAAAACTTTTAAAACTACCACTTTAAATTCTGGATTTCAAATAAGATTTGCTCATTATATACTAAGTAGAGTTACATAATTGATTATCATTAGTGATAGGCGAATAAATTCACCAGACACAAATTTGTGGTAAATTTCCGCGATTTGGAGGTGGGCAATTTAATTTGATAAACTGAAAATTCGTCTGTGTAAAGAAAATCTGGCCATCAGAATAGTTGATCGTGTCAAAACTGTCACGCGTCAACATTTGCTAATTTTTTGACGAAACGGGACAAATTCGCCCATCACTGATTATTATTAGCGAAATTCCCGATTCGTGAAAAATTCGTTTTTTTGACGCTGGCGTCCCTTTTTTTGGATGCCGGTGCACATTCGCTGACAAAAATGCGTTGGCATCCAAAAAAATAGACACTGGCGTCCATTTTTTTTGGACACCAACGAATTTTCGTGGCCGTTTTGGGAATTTATTCACCTGCAACGAATCGCACAAATTCGCCTGGTGAATTAATTCACCCATCGTTAATTATTATCTAGGTAGAGACAAATATGTTTAGGTATATGTGAAAACCTAAGAGGAAAGACACATACCACATTGAAATATTGTAGTAGCTTGTGTCTTTAACTCAAAGTCACTTTTTGTCTCAATAAAAAAATAGCCCTTTACTCTACATTTCCATATCTTTGCCTGAAATTAAACACTGTATCCTGCCAGAAAATATCAAATATCACATTTCCCCTATAGTGTGAAAAACAAATTCCATTGAAAATATAATGGTTACAATTGTTCTGATGTAGCTTGCAAGTAATATGCCTTAGGCAGCACTTACAAATATAAAAAAGGTAAATTAATACTAGGTTATTTACATTTTTACTGATTCTTCTACCAAGAAATGTGAAATAGAATACCCCACGAATATGCTATAAAAGGATAACATTTATCTTAAGTGAATGTCCAGCCCACAACTTTTATTTTCTTGATATGAACTTTATGCACAAACGATTTCTTTAGCTTTGATGGAGGTGACCAGTGCATGCTGAGAGGCGGAATTTTCAAAGTTTTATGGCATAACTGGTATTTCACAATTCACCATACTGTGATGAAAAATTATAGTGTTCAGAGGCTGTTATTGTTTGAAAGTTTTGCTTTATTTAAAATTTCTGGTACTTTGTATGAAGTATTGAGTGATAGCAAAATTATATTTCAAGTTTAGGTAATGGCGTTTTGCATTTTAAAATATTTTCAGCTAAAAGCAACATTTTTTTTTGTTTATTAAAGAAACCACAGGAGTTAATTTAATCTGACTCCTCAAAACAGTTGATTCCATTCTGACAAGCTGAGACATCTAAAAAGTCAAAAAACCTTCATAAATGTGTCACTTCCTTAAGACAGTTTTCTCATAGTAAGGAAAGTGTCAATAAATATTATAAAACTGAAAGCGTTTGATTAGGATTTCCCAAATTATGTTTTTGTAATCTGCCCATTATATATGTTCTATTTTTCTTCCAGTAGATATACAGCAATATACTCAATCATAAGCAGTTTTGAAATGAGTAATAGTGAGACTTTTTACTTACATTCATTTGTTTAATAGGTAGTTAAGACAAAAGGCTGTTGTATCTACACACAACATGCAGAAAAATTGACCTTATGAGAGCATCTAACATATAAAAATACACTTTTTGCTGATTTATTTATATTATCACGTGGCAGTGGGTCACATGCAGTGATTGGATATGCTCCATATGAAACTATCAAGATATAATAGTTTAAGCTTTTGGATCTATCTATAGGTTAACTGCCATGGTTGAAGGTCACTTTGAATGCATCTGAAAACTTTATTTTGGGCTCCTGCTTCTTTGTAAAGCATTGTGCATTCAATGTGAATTGACCCTGTTTCAGTAAGCTTCATTCTATGGAGTTTGAGCAGAGGTTTCCAAACTGCAGTGTAGACTCCGGGGGGGGGGTTCAAAACTGTGGTATGGAAATTCTGAATTTCCAGATCTTGTTACTAGTAGAACTATAGTGAGGTGACTAATATAATAATTTTTTAATCTATAGACAGCATGAGCAAATCAATGCATTGCCAATTTTTTCATTGCAACTTTTTCAGACTTTTCCTCTGGAAAATACATGACAATGTAATGCAATACATGTCTATGACAAAAATTTTTTCCAGTTACATTTTCCATGCAGAATACATTGGTGTCAATGGGCAGTTTTTTGTGGCACTTTTGTTCTAGCTCCAAATTCCCTCTGTACAATTTTGACTATTGAAACAACTCTCGAAGGGAACCTTGGAATTATTACCACATCCAAGCTGGCAGTAATTATTGAGTTAATATTGTGTCAGTGCTTACACTTGTAATTCCTGAGAGCAGGGTGGGCAGTCATGTCGATGCTATCAGTTATTAGGTGTGTGTAGAGGCACAAGTACATTTGTGAATGGTGTCAATATGGGCTTCATTTTCTAAACATTTTACCACATTGTATTATAAATAAGGGCATCGGCGAACACCGGAGACCGCAGGCTTAACCTGTGCAACCGAGTGTACTCATCACAAAAGGTTCTGATAGCGAGATTGTTACAGCATGACCAGGATCTCCTTGGACCTCTCTGATTATCTCAAAGTACTTATTCGGTTCTGATTGGCTTCAAAATTCTGTTATCGTTTATATTGCTTTGTCTGCCAGGATACTCTACTCTGGCCTTTACAACTTGTGATAAGAGCTGATATTACTGGTGGATGTTTTATACCTTTGGTATTGATTTATTTTTACCTCCTCCCCATGATATCACTTTTGCACTTGCTCATATAATGCAAAGTCTCGCTCAACATCTGTATCTGCATGTATATTAGCATTCCCCCGCTCCATACTAAAGTATACTGTAGATAAGACTTGCAGAGGCAAATACTTAAGGCAAATATTTTGTATGATCACTTGAAATGTGTTGAGTAATCTATCTGTTCACAAACTTATCAAAACATTGAAATTATTGCCAGTAAAAAGCTCCTAGTTAAGATATCAGATACTTAGCAGTCAGTTCTTCAGTTAGTTCTTAAGTATAAGATAATACCAGAAAATAAATTCAATAATACTAATCAATGCTTCACATAATCCTTACTTTCTTTCTGAAGTCCAGTATTGATTCAGTTTTACTGTTTGGATACCACGTCATTACCTGAATTATGCATTGTATGGGACTATTGCTCTTGTTTCGAGCCTTAAGAAATGCATCTTTTATTCCCTCTGTTCTTCTCAGTTTGACAACCCATCTGGGACAAATCTGTGACAAATTGATTGGTTGTTAATAAATAATCATGCATAAACATATAGATTAAAATATACTGTAGAAGTTGCTGACATAAAAGAGGCTGGCAAGAAATGTGGTGCTTTGAATTAAAAACATAAAATGCATATGCATCCTTTTAAACAATAACACTGGGATGACACAATCTAAAATCTAACAAGTCTTACACAGACAATATATCAGTATTAGAAAAAAGGATTTGGTACTGATTTACCAATGGTCAGTGGTGATGGGCAAATGTATTCGCCAGGCATGGATTTGCAGCAAATTTCCACTTTTCACCGCCTGCTAATGTTTTCACAAAACTGCCTGAAAATTTGCAGTGGAAGATTTGCAGCAAAAAAAATTGTTGTGCATATAAATTGGGATGCGCATAAAAATTGATGCATGTCAAAATGATTTGGTTGCCCGTTGGCACTTGTACATTTTTTCGGCGAAGTAAAACAGGACAGATTCGCTTATCACTAATGGTCAGCAATATTTATCAAATCTATCAAAGTCACTGGTTGATTCAAAGAACAAGTTGGATCAATATGACCCTGATGCTATTAAGGAAGTGCTCTATTAACTAAACCATGAAAGTGAATCCTTCACTATGTAATACTAAACACACACAAACAATATGAGGGATTGTTTGTCCATATATTGCAATGTATTTTAGGTGGCCAACTCAACTTTCAAAGTCAAAGTCAAAGTAAACTTTATTGTCATCTCAGCAGTATACGAATACACAGTGAGACGAGATGACGTGGCTCCAGCTAGTACAGATATCAGTGTCTCTGAGGTAGTCCAGGTGTGTAAAGTACAAAAGTGTAAAACAAAAGTTCAGTTCACAGTTCAGGTGTGTCTGGAATGTAGTGGGAGAGCAGGCAGTGAGTTGAGGAGTCTAATAGCTTATGGAAAAAAGCTTTCGCGCTGCCTGGTTGATCAGACTTTAATGCTGCGAAATCGTCTGCTGGATAGGAGCAGCGTAAACAGTCCGTGTGAGGGGTGTGTGGAGTCCAGTGAAATGAAGGAGACCTTTCTTGCACAGCGCTTGTGGAAGATGTCCTGCAGTGATGGAAGAGCTGCTCCAATGATGTTGCCAGCTGCTCTGACAGTCCACTGTAGACTTTTCCGGTCAGCAGGGCCTGCACTACTGTACCAGACAGAGATGCAGCTCATCAGGATGCGCTCTATGGTGCCCCTGTAGAACATTGTGAGGGTGGAAGGCGGAAGGATGGCCTGTTTCAGCCGTGTCAGGAAGTGAAGATGCTGCTGAGCCTTTTTAGTGATGGAGGCGTTGTTGGTAGTCCAGGTGAGGTGACCTGAGATGTGGACTCCCAGGAATTTGGTGTTCTTTACTGTCTCTACCGTGGAGCAGTTAATGTTGAGTGGTGTGTGAGCAGGGTGAGTTCTCCTGAAGTCGACGATCATCTCTTTCGTTTTATCCACATTCAGTGACAGACCGCCAGCTGCTGAATCACCGCCAGCTGCTGCTCATCTCTGTACACCGACTCATCGTTGTGGCTGATGAGCCCCACCACAGTCGTGTCATCGGCGAACTTGATGATGTTGTTTGAGCTGTGTCTAGCTGTGCAGTCATGTGTCAGCAATGTGTACAACAACAGGCTGAGAACACATCCTTGAGAAGCTCCTGTGCTCAATCTGATGGTGCTGGAAACGTTGTCGCCGATAAAAACAGACTGAGGCCTCTCTGACAGAAAGTCTAAAATCCAATTGCACAAATAGGTGCTCAATCCCAGCTCGCTCAGTTTCCGGCTCAGCTTTTGAGGGATGATGGTATTGAATGCTGAGCTAAAGTCTATGAACAGCATTCTCACATAACTGTCTTTCTTGTCCAGATGAGTTAGTGAGAGGTGGAGTACAGAGGATATGGCACCCTCAGTTACCTGTTTGGCCGGTATGCAAATTATAGTAGGTCCAGTGAGTGGTGGAGGGTGCTCTTGATGTGTGCCATCACAAGTCTCTCAAAGCATTTCATGATGACCATGATTAGTGCGGTAGTCATTCAGGCAGGTTATTGAAGATTCCTTCAGCAATGGAACAATGGTGGTGGACTTGAAGCTTGTGGGGATGATCATCTGGTTTAGCAATGTGTTGAAGATGTCAGTAAAGAGTAAGACGACTGCCAGCTGATCAGCACAGTCTCCGAGCACACGACCAGGAATGTTGTCTGGTCTGGCAGCCTTGACATTGGTTAAAGTTCGCCTCACGACGGCTGTGGGTAGACAGATTGATTTCATTTGATTCATTAAGAATTCTATAAAGTAAGCACAGCTTTCCCTTGTTTTATATATGTGAGTTTGCGTGTGTGTATATATATATATATATATATATATATATATATATATATAATACACAAAAGCCATGAATATCCTGTAAATTATATCCTTATAAACGGTGAGTTCTGATGTCATCAGTTATAAACGGTGAGTTCTGATGTTATTTCTGTCACATGACTCACTAAAACTTGTGTATTATAATAAATAAAGTACCCCCAGTTGCAAAATATAAGGATATTAGAAGTTACCTCGGAGTTCCATGACCTGTATAAAAACACTCGGCCTTCGGCCTCGTGTTTTTATATGGTCATGAAACTCCTCGGTAACTTATAATATCCTTATATTTTACAAGAGGGGGTACTTTATTCACTATATACTGTATATATATATATATATATATATATATATATATATATATATATATATATATATATATATATATATATATATATATATATATAATACACAAAAGCCATGAATACCTTGTAAATTATATCCTTATAAACGGTGAGTTCTGATGTCATCAGTTATAAACGGTGAGTTCTGATGTCATTTCTGTCACATGACTCACTAAAACTTGTGTATTATAATAAATAAAGTACCCCCAGTTGCAAAATATAAGGATATTAGAAGTTACCTCGGAGTTCCATGACCTGTATAAAAACACTCGGCCTTCGGCCTCGTGTTTTTATATGGTCATGAAACTCCTCGGTAACTTATAATAACCTAATATTTTACAAGAGGGGGTACTTTATTCACTATATACTGTATATATATATATATATATATATATATATATATATATATATATATATATATATATATATATATATATATATATAATACACAAAAGCCATGAATACCTTGTAAATTATATCCTTATAAACGGTGAGTTCTGATGTCATCAGTTATAAACGGTGAGTTCTGATGTCATTTCTGTCACATGACTCACTGAAATTTGTGTATTATAATAAATAAAGTACCCCCAGTTGCAAAATATGAGGATATTAGAAGTTACCTCGGAGTTCCATGACCTGTATAAAAACACTCGGCCTTGGGCCTCGTGTTTTTATATGGTCATGAAACTCCTCAGTAACTTATAATATCCTTATATTTTACAAGAGGGGGTACTTTATTCACTATATATACTGTATATATATATATATATATATATGGAAAAGCGGGACCCACACTCTGTTAGTTGTGATGTTTGTGATTTATTTCACACAAAATGGCATCTTTATCTGACGTTTCAGTCTCACACAGAGACCTTTCTCTTGACCTAATATTGACTGAGCACCTCCGGCTTCATCTTAGTGAGCATGCAGGCACTATATATATATATACATTACTATTAAAACACATATATAACAGTTCTGTACTGAATTAAAAATGTATCAAACTAAGTTTGTCATAAATGAGTAACATTGCCCAACTGGACAGATGTATAAAGCCATGTGTATCTCATGTGTAGTCCATTACAAAGAAAGAATGATGTTCCAGAATTATGCTAAATTCTGGTGACAAATTCTAGAATGAAATTTAGATCTAAAATCTATACAGAAACCAGTGGTATTTGTAACTTTTTTTTAAATTTCTTTTAAGTGTAAGAAAAAAAAATAAGCAGTTTAAAGGGGAAGTAAAATCTGAAATAGAATAAGGCTAGAAATGCTGTTTTTTGTATACTAAACATAAACAGGAACTGCACCACAAGCCTATTCAAACAAATGATTTATGCTTTCAAAGTTGGCCACAGGGGTCACCATCTTGTAACTTTGATAAACATCTTTGCTAGACCAAGACTGTGCACATGCTCAATGTGCTCTGGGCTGCTTAGGGATCATCATAAATTATCAAAAGAGCACAAGTCAAATAATATCTGCCAGAAGCCGATACAGCAAGACTGATTTATAATCAGAAAAAGGCAGACTGCACTGGGTCCTGTGTTGTTATGTAATCTAATGTGGATTTTATAGTTTTTGTATTGTTTAACTCAAACTTTCTCCAACTCTGCAGAACCAGTGGCTGCAGCAAAATAATCCTCCAAATAGAATCCCAGTTTATCTGTTTAAATCTGGCTCCATGATCTTTGTCCCTGGAGCTGGGAACAGTAAAGGGGATGTAAAGGCAAGATAAAATCCAATACAAATGTTTACACAGTCGCCTACTCTACAGGGAAACAAACAAAGCTGCTTGAGTTCTGCATGGCTGGGAAGTAAGGCGGGGGCTCCCCCTGCTGTTCATACGTATGATTGTTTCCCTGCTCAGCATTTAGGGACCGTCTAACAATTCCTATCCACAGCAGTAAATGAAGGGAGAATTTCACTGCATACAGTCAGGTTTCTTATAAAAACGGTACACATTTTTTAAATTAAAGTATAATCGAGATAGGTTTATTTTTCATTAAAGAAAGTAAAAATTTGATTTTTTTTGCCTTTACATGCCCTTTAACAGCCATTTGGGACTTTACACTATGTTGCATTACAGTGGTGATGTATTTTTGTACACATCTTCCTAAATATGCATGTCTTGAATTTCAATATTAAAGTCATGCTAAATGGCAAGATTGCACAAAAGGAAAGTAAGTGGATACTGCAAGAAGCATTGTGAGGGATACATTTGGACTTTGATAAATCGGCCTTCCCAGGTACAATTTTTTTTTCTTCCTAAAATACAGTAAGCAAGATTAAATCAATTACTATTGCTGAAAAAATCTATGAAATCACTTTTCGATTGTGTTATTTAAACTGAAGAAAATTCTTACACGTAAATGCATTTTTTTGCATTATTATATCCAGTACACATGGACATTAACTGTCTTACACTGTGAAACATTAGAAAGGAATATTTTCCATAAGGTTCACCAGCTGCTGCTTTTATCTGGAGTATTGCATAAAAGAAACATAGCTCTGGGTGCTTGTATCTACAATGATTTGAATGTCTCATTTAAATGATACATTTTATTATGTTTTTCTGATTACTACAATAGTTTTTTTTTGCTGTTATAGTCACTCATCAGGATTGTATTAAACACGTTATTTATTCTTCGTGAAACTATAAATTGTCAAGAGTGAGCTTATTGTCATTTCATCCATATACATTTGTACAGAACATGGTGAAACAAAACAATGTTCCTCTACACACAACATAGATGTACCTGACAACAGACAAAAAGTGCAAGTGCAAAAAATTGGTAATTAGATTTTAATTTCTTAATCTCTGTTTCTGCTCTATTCTGAAAAACATTGTAGAATACATTTATGCACAGGCATAAGACATAAAGCAGACATCTTGTTAATTTGATAACATTATTTAAATGTATTTAATTCCAAAACTAAAACATGTTTAAAAAGGTCTATGTTTCTCATACTACTTACTTATCTTCTGTTCCCAATTTTTAAATTGTTGTTGTTACAATGGAAATCAGATTTTGTGAACGAATTTCAGGTGCCTGTAAAGTTCTCTTCAAACAAATGAATGCACAGCAACAGCAACAAACCCCATAATGCAAAAAAAGTGAACCCAAAATATTTTCTTTCCAGTTCCCTGTTTTTGTGTGAATCTAGATGCCAGTAAATCACATCACTAAATTATACTTTTGTTTTTTAATTCCTTTATTTCTACAATAATACACTCTTTTTTCAATGTGCACACTGTGCTGTTCTATGATGTTCTCTGCTTGACTATGTGCTAATTTAATCTCATGCTTCTCTATAGCCACAATTTTGGTTTTGATGACTGATGGTGAAGTATTATTATAATAAACATGATTTGTGACTTTGTTACTTCAACTTCTAGTTTTAAACTGGATGTTTGGCAGCAGAATAACCTAATGCTATTACTAAGGAAACCCCAATGCTGTTGGCAGTTAACTGTTGATGGCAGATGGTAACAGAACAATTCTGGCTCAAATGGCCTAGTCTGGGCACAAATAGTAAACATTACTAAAAAGAATAAGTAGACGTTCCGCTAATTTTGCCAAAACAATATAATTGTTAAAACAATGTGGCTGTTCAGCTCATCTGAATTACTGAGTATTACTCTAATACATATATGGGATCCATTATCTGGAAACCCATTATCCAGAAAGTTCTGAATTATGGAAAGACCATCTCCCATAGACTCCATTTTATCCAAATACTCCAAATTTTTAAAAACGTTTTACTTTTTTCTCTGTAATAAAACAGTAACTTGTGCTTGATCCAAACTATAATACAAATCCTTATTGGAAGCCAAACCAGCCTTTTGGGTTTATTTAGGGGTAGATTTACTAAGCTCGAGTGAATTTTCGAGGCTCAAAAAGTTCGAAGTAATTTTTTGGATACTTCGACCATCGAATAGGATACTACGACTTCGAATTTACTTCGACTTTGATTCGAAGTAAAAATCGTTCGAATATTCGACCATGTGATAGTCGAAGTACTGTCTCTTTCAAAATCCTTCGATTTCAATACTTCGCCGAATTGCTATATTAGCCTATGGGGACCTTCCAGTGCATTTGTTAAAGTTTTTGGCATTGAATAAAAATCCTTCGATTGATCGCTAAAAATCGTTAGAACCGTTTGATTCAAAGGATTTAATCGTTTGATAGAACAATTTTTATTCGATTGATTGAATGCTATTTTACAGCTAAATTTGAAGGATTTCAATTTGATGGTCGAATTTCGAGGGATAAATCTGCCCCTTAGTGTGTTATTTATCTAAGGTCAATTTTGTGAGGTTTTTAAGTTTTTTTTATACCTCAAATAAACGCACAACTCAAATGTTTTTTAATTTATAAAAAAACTGAAACAGGAATCAGTGAATTCGGGGTGAAAACCCTGAATCACCCAAATTAATCAAGTTTTTGAACAAAACCAAAAAAACCCCCGAACATCGTGAAGGTTACAAACATCTTCAAATGGTTCAAGGGTATTGATGGGCAAATTTGTGGCAAATTTGGATGTGAGTGGTAAATTGACGTGGGCAGAATTCTCTCATCACTATTCAAGGGACCTCTGCCATTGACTTCTACATGACCTCGAGTATTTTCAGATTCGCAATATTTTAAAAAAACAAGTATTTACTGAAGACTTCCCTATTTTTTTGTGAGAAAAACCTCAACCTTTAATAAATAACCACGTCATTGTTTACATTAGTTTTTAGAAGATTTCAGGTATGAAGAACCAAATTACCCATTATCTAGAAAACCCAGGTCCCAAGCATCCCGGATAACAGGTCTCATACCTGTACTCTAGACTTCTAGGGAGGTGAGCACTGGTTCTCTACGTATACACTAAACAATACTAAAACAATTGATATTCACCTCCAGGTGAAGGAAACATCTGGTACAGGTATGGGACCTATAATCCTGAATGCTCGGGACCTGGACCTCAACCTACTAAAAAATAATCGAAATATTAAATAAACCGGAAATAATTTTTTTGCCACCAATATAGTATAAGATACTGTTTTATTATAACAGCAACAAATAAAAATATTTAAAAAATTGAGTCTTTGGAAGATAGCCTTCCAATAATTCTGAGCTTTATGGATAAGAGATCCAGTACCTGCATAACAGCATGGAATAAGGCACCCCATTTCCCCATCTAAAAGAGTCTAATACCTTGGTGCAAAATTTTGTATGTTGCATCTGTACTTTGGCTTTGGAAGTATTGCAGATCTCTTCTTAGTAGAGAATAACTTGTAAATTACAAGGGTGTCTCAACTAAAAATCAAAAAGTACATCATATGCTGGCTTAATGCTCATTGTCTCCAATGTTATTTCTAATATTAGTTTCTATTTTAGCAACAAAAACATTTAAACAGAATCTATGATGAAACTGATGACATATTCTTGATTTGAGGATTATTAAAGTTATAATTATATTAAAATTGATAACTCCCCATTAGGCAGGATTAGGCAGAATGATAAGCTGCTTGAAGAAAAACATTCTTTTTGAAAATATTCTTGCATTAAAGTAAGGAATAACAGGTGATGTAAATGTATCCAGCACTGTCTCTGTCTCAAGCTGGATGATTTTCTGATTTGCCAAGCTGTACTGAATTTTATGGTAAAGAGCCCAGTGAGAGCGGATGTCACTGTACAACAAAGGAACAGACAGTAGCAAAGGTAAAAGTCCTTATCACCTAGCAAAACTGAAATTTTCAATCATTCCTGTAATAGATTTTGCACTTTGAAGTTTTCTTTATTGTCCAAGGGATTATTTTTTGTACCTACAAAAATCATTTGTGAAAAGCCTCATTTTATGTACAAAAATGCATTGTTTTATATATATATATGTAACCACAAACTGAATAGAGATTTAATTTGACAAATAATATTTTTCAAAAAACATCAGAACCTAAGATATGTTGAGTTCATATTATTATTGCACTGACAAGGACATGAAAGATTTTTAAATAATATTTTTGTCTTTTAAAGGGAACATAACGATTTTCCTGGAAAATTGCATTTCTGATTATCTGGAACATACAGTATCTGCACTACATGACGCATGTCAGTGATAACTGGACTGACATCATATTCAATCATACCCTTTCCTAATGATGAAATCCACATTTTAGAACACAAGGCAGATTAATAAAGATTACCCTCTCCTATCTCAGAAAATAGAATGAATGTGCCTTTCAAAGTCAATTTTTGAACTGCTTTACCCACATCTTCCGCTAAGCCCTTGCTAGGTCCACCTAGCATTTCCACTTCCAATTGGTTGTTTTACCAAACTATACAGAAGTGCCATGGTGACTTGGCATATTGCAGTATAGAATGTCAGGCAATCCCCATCTGGTGGGTAAGCACCCAACAACTGGCAAACCTGGCAAGGAACAACAGTCAATCTTTAACTTTGCAAACACAAATCCTGACTGTAGAATATTTTTCACCCAAATTTAAATTAGGCACCATTTCTAATTTATCATTACCTACATGATGTAAAAATGCTATATTTTCCCTTTTAATGTTTTCTTTTCCCTTTAGTACAGTTGTATATTTTTATTTCCCCACTTCTTTATCTCTTATCAAAGCTGGACCATCTCTTTATTCTCAGTTTTTCAACTCACTTATTTGTTTGCTTGTTTCGTTTCTGATTTCTCTATGCACCAATTGTCATCCACACACCACATCTATAGTCACTTTGAATGAGAGAACAAGAAGACTTTAAATAAGAATTATGGTGCTTTGCTCTGCATATAATGTATTTCAGGCACTGAGGCCCCAGGGAAAAAAATATTACACAGATGCTTTGGATATTAAATAAGCTTATATTTTCACTTAATCCAGTAGAATCCATTGTATGCCTAATGAAAACTCCAGAGGTTATTTATTAAAGGTTGAGTTGATTTTTACCCCCCAAAAATTGGAGTTCTAAGGGTATTTTTCACATTAAAAAAGAAACACAATATAAATTGTTTGTTGCATGTTTATTTTTCAATGCTGTCTCCGTTTTTTTTAATTCATCAACCCTGTGGTTTTTTATACAAAAAAACTCTACAATCAGTTTTTTTTATATGATTTAAAGGAGTTGTTCACCTTTGAGTTAACTTTTAGGAGCATATTTATCAAGGGTCAAATTTTGAATTGAAAAAATGTCGAAATTCAAATTCAAAAAGACCAACCAAAATTAAGTTGAGGATTTTTTTTGGTGAAATAGGTTTGTTTTAATCGAACAGGGCCGAATCAGCCGAATTCGAATGGTTCAAATCAAATTTATAGCGCATTTGATCAAATTTGATTCAATGTTTTTCCCCAAAAAAACTTAGATTAGATTTAAGTCCACCAATTGACTCCAAATTGACTCTAGGAGGTCCCCCATTGGCTAAAACAGCAATTTGGCAGGTTTTAGATGGCAAATGGTCAAAGTCGCAGTCGAAGAAACAGTACACGATCAATTTCGATATTCAAATTTTTTAATTTTTTGCAAATTCGAATCAAATTTGGACTATTTTCTAGTCAAAGTACACAAAAAATAGCTTGAAATTCTAATTTCACCTCAACCTTTGGTAAATCTGCCCCTAAGTATGATATAAAGAGTGGTATGCCAAGACAATTCTGAGCATTTTGGATAACAATTCCCATACTTGTACTATTCTTATTGGACATTGTGTACTGGAAACTGGTGATGAGCTTCCATTACTGCCACTGGTTTTAAATGTATAGTATTGTAAGTTAAAACATGTAAACAATGAACAATTGCATTCTTACAACAAAGCAACAAATATCATGAATGATTTAGACTTTACCTCCAGCTGTTGTTTAATTACTTCAAGATAACAGAATTTCCCAACTTGAAAAGATAATTTGACAAATATTTAAGACATGGAGTGTTAATAGTTGTATTCCATACTTCATTTTGTTGTGATCAGGGGGGATGCACGGAACAATAGAGAAATACATGGAAAACTAATCATAATTATATAATCAGTTATAATCACTTTGATTCTTTGCAGTTTTTCTGTTTCAGCTATAGACCCGCAAATGCGGCATAAGTCAATGTTCTCAATGATCTTTATAACACAAGGAGTTTCATGCAGTTAAAGAAACATAAGCACATTAAGGAAACTAGAAAAATGTCACAGTGCTGCACTCTATCATTTGAATTTAAATAATTAGTAGAAAACAATATAAAATAACAAACTTGTTTATAAAAACATACTGCCCATTACTATAATTGAAGTATAAGTATGTTTTCATATTTGAACAATTTGATTGCAGTGTACTTAATCAGGCGTGATATCAATATGCACACTAAGGGGCATATTTATCAAGGGTCAAATTTCGAATTGTCGAAAAACGTTGACATTTGAATTATAAAAGACCAACCGAATTTTTTTTTGGCCGAATAGATAAGTTTTCGATCAAATAGGTCCATAACCAGCCGAATTTGAATCATATGAATCGAAGTAATATTGCAATAGATCGTATTTGAATTGATGTTTTTCCCCAAAAAAACTTAGATTTTTCAAAGTCCACCAATTGACTCCAAATTCTAGTTCTAGGAGGTCCCCCATAGGCTAAATCAGCAATTCAGCAGGTTTTAGATGTCAAATGGTCAAAGTTGAAGTTTTAAAGAGACAGTTCATGATACATTTCGATATTCAAATTTTAGATTTTTTTTAAAATGCTAATTGAATTTGGACTATCCCCTAGTTGAAGTACACAAAAAATAGCTCGAAATTTAAAAAAATTTGAATTTGAAAATTCCCCTCGACCTTTGATAAATCTGCCTAGGGTGCTTAAAAGTGAAAAGTGATTAGGCAATTGAAAGCAAGTATGGAGCAAGATCAGGCTAGTGTTGATATGGTCCAGTATTAAAAGGGCAAGAGCATCTAGCAGATGTTACACTGACTGACCAATTTAGAATGTTAACAGTAAATCGCTTTTACAGCTCAAAAAAAAAAAAACAATGGCACACCAAAATCAAAATACAATGAAACCTCAATTTTTCAAATCATTTTATACAATTTTCTGGTCCCACCAATGTATAATATAATGCATAATATATTTTCCTGATTTTATATTTTAAAGCATTTGACATAATTTTTTATGGTCCCCTGAAAAATGAAAAATGGGAGTTCTACTGTAAACCAAAAATAAATAAGGGCGCACTCCCCTCGTGTAAAATTTATTAAATGTAGATGTAAGATATGCAGGGAGATTTCCCCATCCTCTTACCTTCCGGCGTGTCTCTCTCCGGCAACTTGGGCGCTGGCACGTGCTTCCGGTGATGTCACACGCACCAGTCATGCACAAGTGACACAGGTGTCGGGTTGTTCGCGTTCGTTGTTGAGCTTTGTGACGCTCGCGTTTTGACATTGAGTGTCTTAACGGTATTTTTCGGCACGAGATACATATTTTTGGTGCCAATTCTCCTTTGAATAGCCATTTCTCCATTTTAGCGGTGCCCAAGCTGGCTTCTGTTCACAGATCCTGCTGAAGCGTTATTTACTCTTGGAATTTCATGATTTTTGACTTCTGCCTTCGATTCTTCCACCTGCCTTGACCTGTTTGCCTGTTTTGTGACTAAATCTTTGCCGGTACTTCCATATGGACTACTTACTACCTTATGGCACAAATTCCTTGTTGGTTCAGCAGCAGAAAGCCCGGGGCCCCAAAAGGGCTTTAGTGAACACTGGAATCCACAGGGGTTCCCTTGTGCACCAGCCGCCTTCAAGGTTCCTGATTGATGAGTACGTTACAGCAGATAAAATGCACTTACAATATATGCAGGCATCAATAGCATATAGTGACACAATATTCGTTACTCTTGGTGACTTCTTCAAGAGTTGTTTTCCATCCAGTTTTAGCAGAGCAAAAATGAGACTGGCATCAGCAGTTATGATCAAAGTGCTTTGTTTTGTCATGGAATCACTTGCCCTTTGGGCAGAGAATCGGTGCCATGTCTAGCCAGTTATATCAAACAGTTGCTTGCTAAAAGGGACTCCCAGCATCATTCAATGAACTTAAACTTAGAAGAGGTACTTATACAGTTTCTATCTTTGTAAATCAGAGAATGCTGTAGAAGAGATGGTTGTCAGTTTCTATACTTTTTCATGACAATGAAGGGAAAGGCCACTTCACTTGCTTACTAAACTAACTGTGCGTGGAGGAGGGTTCTGGAGGTTTTCAATTCAGGTCCATTTGGTCTAACTTTCCCTAAGATACTATAGCAGTTGTCCTTCTCTCTAACACTTGCTAATCAAAATGTCACCTTCTCCTCACCTTCATCTTCCCTATCACCAACAGAACATATACACACTTATTTAACATCATTTTAAATACATGTTATGCAAGTATTTAATAGTTTCAATTTATCTTGAAATATCCAAGCCATTATTCTTGGATGTTGTTGGTAGTACCATATTTTCTGAGATACTAGCTAATGAAAATAGGGACAGTTTTCCCTGTAAAAATGAAATCAAAGCAGCAAACTAGGTGCTCATCTTCTAATCCATTTACAAAGCAGCTGTTTGGCCTCTCCCTCAATTTTACCTCCATTGGCAAGATAAGTGCATCTACTTATATATAAATATAGTTGTATGTATGTAAATTAATAAGGAGTAGTGACTTATTTCACCCTTGTGGGCTTTTATGTTTCATCCAGTAACTAAAAAAGCAATAGAGCTAATCTTTTCTTTAATGCAATTATAATAAACTAAACGTTTGGCATTTTAAAATTGTGTTCATGTACCATAATGGTGTAAAATAAACACTCTATATTTAACATAAAATGTCAACTAGCATTAATTGGTTTTCAGAGAAATATCTGTATTACTGAATGCCACACTAAAACTCCCACACCAAATATAGAGTAGATAATCCATCAGGATTAACTATAAAGTGTAATATTGAAAGCACTGACTAAAGTGGAAAAAGAGGACACGCACTGAAAAGCTACTGTATGTGAGTATAAAACAGGTCAAGATTTAGGGGCCAGAAATTATGTTACTGGGGGACCCAATACATTCTAAATCCATAGGAATTGCAGCACTCTCAGATGGTGATATTTAATCCAGCTTTATTTCACATATGGCAAAACTATACCATATGTGAAAAAAAGGCGATTTAAATATCACCATCTAGGAGTCCTGCAATTCCTATGGATTCAGGATGGAAAGCATGTGAAGAGGAAAATATTATACTGTGTGCACCCCTTTAAAAGTTATTTTCTGCTCTCCTACCTTAATTATTTCTCTAATCATATCTATTACTCTCTTTTGCTTTTAAAAAAAAAAAGTGATGTTTGATGAACACTTACCACATATATACTTATGGAATGTTAATGACTTCATTTAATTCTTGTGTATCATTTGCAAATACCACCCTCTCTTTTTCTTCTGTACCCCCCTCCCCTTTACTTTATATCTTGAAAAGATGTAGAGTTTTTTTCAAAAATGCATCAGTTAATAATGCTGCTCCAGCTGACTTCTGCACTGAAATCCATTTTTCAAAAGAGCAAACTGATTTTTATATTGTCAGTTTCCCAGGCACCCCCAGTCATGTGACTTGTGCTCTGATAAACTTCACTTCCACTCTTTACTGCTTTACTGCAATTTTAAGTGATATCACCCCCCCCAGCAGCCCATCAGCAGAAGAATGGGAAGGTAACCAGATAACAGCTCCCTGATACATACTGTATAAGAAAAGCACTCAATAGTAAAAACCCATATGTCCCACAGCAACCCCATTCAGTTACAGTACATTGAGTAGGAGAAACAATAGTCTGTCAGAAAACAGTTCCATAGTGCAGCACTGACTTTTTCTGAAAGCACACGACCAGGCAAAATTACCTGAGATCCCTTTAAAGTTGGTAGTTATTGAACATGATTAGTGATGGGCGAATTTATCGCCAGGCGCGAATTCACGGCGAATAAATTTGCGAAACGCCCGTGAAAATTGGCTGCAAAAATTCGCCGGCGTCAAAAAAAAAAAAAAAATTCCGTCAAAAACCAGATGCAGAGAATTTTTCGCGCGAAATTCGCAAATTTTCCGGCGAAGCAAAACTGCACAAATTTGCCCATCACTAAACATGATGAATAAAATGTGATTTTGCTGTGTTCAATACTTTTTTTAACAAGAACATTCAGTTTTTTCCATTAATCTAAGTCTTGTGATGGGCAAATTTCTCCCGTTTTGCTTTGCCGAAAAATCCGAGCAATTCGAACGTTTTCACGAAAAAAATCTGAAATTCGCTGCAAATTTGTGCCCATCACTATCCAAGTCCCAAAAGTATTGTCCCTTTTTGCTGAAATTATCAATGCTGTTGTCATTCAATTACAGTTTCTTCCAGAAATGTGCATTACCATTGTCATATATGTTTCCTTAGCAAGATAGTATTTTCTAATAATATATTTTTATTCCCAGCAACCACCTGTCATTATGGAGGTCAACAACAATATAAAATGGAAAATCTCTTTCTTACCAGGAGTTATTTTCATTACCTCATCTATTGGAAGGGATTTTTACCTGATCTACCTGGATTAACAGATTTTTAATTTAGGTTGAATATTCAGGTGACCATGCCCCTTATTGGTGCAAGATTCAGAATCCTCGAGATAGGAGCTGGTTTCCTAAAAGACCTGGCAATAAAGGTCATGTAATTACTACTGAAGGAAAGGGTACAAGTAGGTTTGGTGCTACTGTTGACAAAAGCATAGCACCAAAGGTGCATCCCAGGTGCATGTACCCAAGATTGGCAGCAAATTCAAAATAGAAAGCCAAAGAACTATGTTTTAATACTTGATCTTCCTGTGTGTGATATACAGCATCAGCATAACAGTTTAACAGTAATAGACTAAAAAAAACACATGGTCATCAAGTTTAACATTTTTGTGAAATTCAATTCTGCCTATCTCCTTGTAATGCTTTGTAGAAAAAAAGCCATGTTTAGATAAATTGTTGAATTGTAAAAATTGTTGTATCTACAGTATTTTGCAGCACTGTTGTACTGATTAATAAATATGCTAAACTACTAATTAAAATGTAGCATCAATAAATAATTTCAAAATCATAATTTTTGTATATCAGCCTTGATAACGATTATTATTATTAAGATTTTTTGTAAGGAGTTAAGGTTATTTTTTCTTCCCAACCCTTCTTCAGTCAGCACAGTAGGGACACTAAATAAATCAGGTTTCTGGCATACAGCACAATTTAATGTGAAATATGAAAAAAAAAACCTAATGAAAGATTTCTTGGCTGCATATAAACATGTTAACATAGATGCAGAAAGAAGCTTTCCTCAGAGAGAAAGAAAAAAGGTATAATGTACCAGTTTCAGATTCAGAGATTAAATGAGGTCTCCAAAGACTTCTGAATCTTTAAATTGCAGCCTTGAGCATAGCCTGCAAATCCCAATTGAATTTAATAAATTGTTTGTTTTAAACAGGAAGCTAGAATAATGCATGTTCATTCTTAATCTTACTTCAGCTAATGTGACAGTATAAAATACAAAACTATAATTAGTGTTGTTTAAACTTTCAATGATTCTGCATTCATTAGTGCACTCAAACAAGCAAGAAATGGTAGTTGCTTAAAAGACAAAAAAGGACAGTCAGAAAAAACTGTCAGAAATTTCCTTTTGAATATAATGTAACAATGTCATAACGACAAACATATATTAGCTCTTTCTCACAGCTTAAATAAAACTGTGGATCCTAAATGCTGAAAGTGGAGATGTCTACATTGTGATTAACAGATTTTGAATTAAGTGGTGCAGAGTGTCTTCATTTCAGTTAAGCACATTTATCATAATCCATTTCACAGAGTTAAGCCACATGATTTCAAATTATGAAGAATGACATTTGCATTTTAAATTTGATTCCTGTTAGAGTTTAAGAATATTAATACTTGTATGTAGTTGATCTAATCTCTTCTTTCAGTAGCATAAAGAACTTGTAAATAGCTGGCTGTAAATACCAAACATATGTCTAAAATCTCCCTATAAATGATAGCAAATGAGTTAATACTGTACAAGAGCATGGCATAGGAACTTTTAAAATAAGTTCTGCCATACTGGACAGTAGCAAGGAATTGAGGCTCCTGTGGTATCTCAGAACCTGCTCATGGTCTAGTTAAGAACATTTTTGCTTTAAAATACATTGACCTACCTTTGGCAGACAATGAAGAACCTCATAAATGATGAGTTCTAAGTAATGATCATTGCAGGAAGAGGGTAACTTTTTCATGTGGTGCCTTCCCAAGCCCAATAAATCACAATATGGCGACATTTCTCCTGCTAATTGTTCCAAAGCAGGTTTGGATAACTTGCATCCACATTGCCTGACCAAAGCTGACTTGGACACTAGTCTAGAAACACTTTTACATAAAATCACAGTTTCTTTTCAATCAAATCTGCAGTAACTGATCTGACGAAGGAGATGACCTCCTTCATCTCACACAATCATACAGCTTCAGGTGGAATCCTAACAATGTGCAGTTATTGCTTTAACATCACATACAGAGAATTCAGAAAACAAATCCTGATTCAATAATATTGGCATACACAATGTGCCTGAAACTTATACAGATATGCAAAAGCTCCTCAAACAATAACCTGAAAACAGTCCCAAGCTGCTTATGGACAGGGCTCACTGGGCACCGAAACCACATCCAAGTAAACCACCCCATGATATATAATTTCAGAACTCTATTTCAAAACTAAAGAAGATCTCCTATGGTCTACTAGGACCAACAACTCTGTAGAGTTGGATGGTGAACCCATCATTATGCCTCTCTCCCTTGAGAAAAAATGACTTTTACTTTACTTGTTTTATTGTATGGCCTTCTCTAATCCTGTTGTGGATCATTTTATGAGGTTTATGGTCCACATTGTGCATGTAATATTGCTTTCAATGATATTGGTCCAATCTGAGTGGGGTACTAAAGGGAAGTTTTTTAGAGTTGAAGAAAATGAAGTGAAATTAAAAAGTTCATGTCGCTTCTGTCTTCATCATTCAGGTGCAGATGACAAAAAGAACTCAAACAGTATGCCTCTAAAATAATGATCATACATTATACCACTTTGTGTGTATTAGGCAGGGTGCTTTCCAGGGTGGACAGGGTATTTTGTCTGCCACTGAGTGCGATTTTCCACCCTGTGTGCCATTAACATTAGCTTGAATAAATGTTTATCTGTCAGCATTGCGAGACTTTTTTTATATATCATTTTACACCACTTTTTACTCTAGAGTAAAGTGCTTGGGGGTAGACTCCATTTTATCCGATATAATATAATCCAAATTTTTAAAAATGATTTACTTTTTCTCTGTTATAATAAAACAGTAGTTTGTACTTGATCCCAACTAAAATATAATTAATCCTTATTGGAAGCAAAACCAGCCTATTGGGTTTATTTAATGATTAAATAAATTTCTAGTAGACTTAAGGCATGAAGACCCAAATTACAGAAAGATCCGTTATCCGGAAAACCCCAAGTCTGGAGCATTCTGGATAACAGGTCCCATACCTGTATGGCCTCAATGGTAAGTGCATTAAACTGCAGAGTAGCAACAAATGTCATTTAACAGTAAGATGGAAAAGCATATTAATATACATTGAAAATAAAATATCCATTAGAACCAAGCAAGGTGCATACAATTAGTAGTGACCGATTTATAGCCTGCATTAGGGAGGTGTCCACATTTACTTTATATTGACATATTTACCCACACCGATATGGGACTTAGCCTCTAAATGCAAAAACAATACTAGATAGCCAGGGCCATACAGGTAAAGTTAAAAAGCAATATTTATTATCACCATGCCAAAAATACTAAAAACATTTAAAATAAGCAGCGCTGCTTGGGGGGTGGGGATCCCATTATCCCTATTTAGCACATATTATATGTAATAGAGTAAAAGAGGCTGCGTGCACGCAAAAAGAAGCCTCCAATATATTTCGGTTGCAACCAACTCTTAATCAAGAGCATCAATCTGGATAAATCCGTAATTAAGTATTCGTGGGATGAGGAGAGCGATGAGTCGTCACGGCTGTGATATAAGTCGCCAATAGGGTACTCAATTTGATGGTAGAAAAGGTGATTAATCCAGTTCTGATTATAAATAATAGGATATCAGGATATAAAAGGATATAAAACGGCATGTGAGGGCGGAGCCGGTGTGGGATTAACTCTTTGGTGCCCAAAGTGATTCAGTCTAATTCGTAAGAACATAGGCACTAGAGGGGGAAATATCCCCTATGCATATCCAATGGACATCCGGATCCCGGTGTTTTGATGGTATGGCAATCACTATGTGATCGTATTCGTCCCACCGCTCTTTAGCAGGCCGCTATGCAGAATAGAAAAGATACTGACCGTAATGGATAACCTCCCACACTGAATGCTCAATGCTCCATACTCACATCCGAGTCTCACAGTCACTTCTACACCTGATGCGCATCATCCTCAATAGAGAAAAGGGAAGCTGGACACCGCAATTCCCCTTGCAGCGCTGTGCCTCGACAGCTGTTTCGCCGCTACCTGCGGCTTTGTCAAGAGACCGACAAACCGGAAATGACGTCCTTTTAAGGGTAAAGTCACATGATTCCAATAATCGTAGTTGCCACAACATTGTTGCGTATGGCCTTAAATGTCACTAGTATCCATGCGATGACATTGGTAAAGTGATGCACAGTCCAAAGACATCCTTTAAACCAAAAATGAAAAGATCAAGACATCATATATCAAAAATAAATGAAAAAATAAATGAAAAAATAAAGAGTAAGCATATGAAAAGGTGAGCCTTGTTGTGGCAGTATCCACATGACTCGTCACTATATTTGTATACCCCTAAGGCATGGTGATAAGATACATATAGAAAATTATCCAATGGGCCCTGGACATATGATCAAAATTCTCATTTATAAATGTATATGTATAGATTAAACTCTCAAACATCGTTGAGATGTTAATTCAATGAAATGGTGATCACCAGGTTGCCCTAGTGAATCGCTTCAATGATAACAAAAACAAACGAATAAAGAAAATAAGGAAAGAAAGAAAAAAGGAAAAGGCACAAAGAAAATAAGCAAAAATGGAAAGAAGGAATTAAATATACGTGAAAGAAATAATAATAATAATAATATAACTCTGGGCAAGAGATATAGTATAAAATCATTGGACTTGCCAATATGGGCGACCAAATACATTAACCATGTAATGAGTTATTGGACATCAAGTCCCATCATTTATTTACGAAGGCCTGGAAATTTAAATGACCATTAAAGGACCAGTAACATCAAATTTTTTTTTTCAAAAATTCGTTAGTACATAACGAAAAAATAACACCAACACAAATTAAAATTTAAAATAGCAAAGCCTTTATTAAGAAATAACTTACAGATACTCCACTTCCTGTCCTCTTCAGAAACGGCGAAAAGGCGACCATCCTTCCTGCAGCGCTCGATTTGTCCTCCCTGGCAGCATGTGAAGTGAGGTGAAGAGAGTTGAAGCTGCGGATCAAGACCCTGCGGGACCGACACATGAAGACCTTTCTGCTGTGACACGACTGGGAACTTGTAGAGGAGACGCGCGTAGAGCCAGTGGAATTGTTTTTGTAGCGGCGGTGAACCTGCAGCCCCGTGTGACTGGGGAGGAGTCGGTACGAGATGTAACTCGATGAATGGGATGACAGTAGCTCCACTGCGGCCGAGGAACCAGCTGGTCCGATGTGTGGCAGTTACTCGGGCGGTTACCATGACTACGAAGGCTCCGGCAGCAGCAGATTCCGCTTATCCACCCACTCTGACCTGCCGCCCGGCCCTTACTCCACCTCCGCCTCCATCGCCTCCTCACAAGCCCCGGGCAAAGGCTCCGCCACGGTCAGCCGCAACCTCAACCGCTTCTCGGCCTTCGTGAAGAGCGGCGGGGAGGCGACGGGGTTCGTGCGTGATGGGGACAAGCTGTGTCTGGTGCAGGGGCCGGACGGGCCTGAGTGGCAGGAGAATCCCTACCCGTTCCGCTGTGACATAGACGAGCCCACGAAGCAGACCAAGTTCAAGGGCATAAAGAGTTACATCTCGTAGCGCGTCTCCTCTACAAGTTCCCAGTCGTGTCACAGCAGAAAGGTCTTCATGTGTCGGTCCCGCAGGGTCTTAATCCGCAGCTTCAACTCTCTTCACCTCACTTCACACGCTGTCAGGGAGGACAAATCGAGCGCTGCAGGAAGGATGGTCGCCTTTTCGCCGTTTCTGAAGAGGACAGGAAGTGGAGTATCTGTAAGTTATTTCTTAATAAAGGCTTTGCTATTTTAAATTTTAATTTGTGTTGGTGTTATTTTTTCGTTATGTACTAACGAATTTTTGAAAAAAAAAATTTGATGTTACTGGTCCTTTAAGACCAAATTCAGTTTTGTAAGTATGGAGTCTGAAAATCCATGTTGTTTCCAACTGTAATAATTTATTATCCAAATCACCCCCCCTAATGTCCCCATGTAGGCGGTCAATGCCTTGAAAATAGGAACCTGCATAGTGTCCATTGTGCATGCAAAAAATGTGTTTGGCAATTGCTGATAACAGATTACAATTACTAATATCGCGCATATGCTCATATATGCGTCTCTTAAAAGGTCTTTTCGTTTTGCCAACATACTTGCTACCACAGTGGCAAGTAAATAAATGGATCACATGTGTGGTCGTACAACACGTGTAATGGTACATATCGTAGTTCACTTTTCCATTTCCAAAATATGTAGACACTTTGATATATTGACACTGTTCACAAGCACCACACTTGTAACTACCCAGTGTTTTACAACATGTCGTTCTAGATTGTGGTTGAAAGTGGCTATGGGTGAGTGAATCACCAATACTGGTGTTCCTCCTATAGCTGAACAAAGGACAGGAGGGCACCAGTTTGCCTACAGTGGGGTCCTTTGATAATATGTTCCAATGTTTGTATATTGAGGAACGAATTTCCTTGTCATTGGTATTGAAAGTCAATACCAGTCCTGTTGTTTCCTGTGTCTTAGGGGAGGATGTTTGGATGTTTGATTTCCGACATTTATAGAGTAAGTCTTCCCTGTTAAGGGACAGAGCATGTTGATATGCCCTGCGGAGACACCGTGTTTTGTAGCCCCGTAGTTTAAATCTCTGATAAAGATCATAAGCCTCTCGTTTGAAATCCTCATCTGTCGAGCATATTCGCCTCAATCTTATATATTGTCCCTTAGGAATACCTTCAATGCATCTATAAGGATGCATTGATTGGGCATGTAGGAGGCTATTACCAGCTGTTTTTTTACGATAAAGGTTAGTAGATACCTGACCATCCTTATCTACTTTTATCTCCGTATCCAAAAATTCCAGTCTAGTACTGTGATAGTTCAGAGTTAAAGTTAAATTAAATTTGTTGACATTAAGTTTCGCCACAAACTCCTGTAATAATTTTTCCGGGCCCTGCCATATTAACATGATGTCATCGATATATCTGTGCCAACGTAACACATGAGGCAGGTATATCTCATACTCCTCAGCCGAAAAGACGTAGTGCTCCCATTCTCCTAAAAATAAATTGGCGTAGCTAGGGGCACATTTAGCACCCATAGCCACGCCCTGGCGTTGTAGATAGTAAATACCATTGAAAAGAAAAACATTATGATGCAAAACAAAATCTAATGCTTGCAGAATAAATCTGTGTTGTTCAGAAATTGGTTTGTGCCTACGTTCAAAAATTGTTTGTATGGCATCAAGACCCAGGGTGTGCGGTATGCTCATATACAGTGCCTCTACATCTAGCCCCACCAAAATACAATCCGAATCCAAGACTTAAGGTGGCCATACATGGATAGATCCACTCGTTTGGCGATGTCGCCAAACGAGCGGATCAACCTCCGATATGCCCACCTTGAGGTGGGCAATATCGGGCAGATCCGATCGTGGGCCCTAGGGCCCAACGATCAGATCCTAGCATTCGGCAAACGGGCGGTCGGATCGCGGGACCGCATCAACGAACAGATGTGGCCGCGATCCGACGGGATTTTTAAACCCATCCGATCGAGATCTGGCCGACTTTCGGCCAGATCTCGATCGGGGAAGCCCGTCAGGGGCCCCCATACACGGGCCAATAAGCTGCCGACACAGTCTGTCGGCAGCTTTTATCGGCCCGTGTATGGCCACCTTAAACCGTTAATTTCCCTCAATAGGTGGGTGGTGTCTAATATAAATGAATCTAATTGTGACACCAAAGGTTGTAGCACCATATCAATGTACCCACTAATTGGTTCCGTAAGTGAGCCGCAACCAGACACAATAGGTCTTCCCGGCGGTTCACTGAGGGACTTGTGGACCTTCGGAAGGGCATAGAAAGTGGGGATTCTAGGATGTGAAACTTTGAGATATTCAAGTGTATTCTGGTCAATTATGCCATCCCGATAAGCTTGGTCAATCATATCAAATAATTTGTCCCTATGTCCTTGTATGTGCGGTAAAAGAATGGGTTTGTACCATTGTTTGTTGTTCAAAATTCTGGTACACATCATATTATATTGGGAGGAATCCATGATTACAATGTTGGAACCCTTATCTGAGGGCTTTATCACAATACTAGAGTTGTCCTTTAACTCCTTGAGGGCCTGAACTTCTTCCCTCGTGAGATTTGGTTTTTTTATGTTTTTAGTCAAGTGTAAGATGTCCTCCGTGACCCTTCGTACGAAAGTGTCGATGGCACCATTTTCTGAAACGTTAGGGTAACGGCAGGATCTTTTCTTACATGAGGGTAATTTGATATGGTCAGAGGAATTTTCGGACCATAAGTCCTGAATGTCTTGTAGCAATAACTGCTCTTCCTCCATTCTAGGATCGTCCCATAGTTCCATTAGGATTTTAAGCGTTTTAAAATCATTCAAGTTGAACTGACTGAGGTCCACAGTGTTATGTGTGTTTTTAGTCCATTGTAATTTTAGGAGCAATTTTCGTGCAAATAAGTGAACATCTTTAATTAAAGAAAAGTGATCTAGTGACTTAGAAGGTACAAAAGAAAGTCCCTTTTGTAGTAGACCCGTGACCGTGGGCGTGAAATTGGTGCTAGATAAATTTATTATTTGCAAATCATTATGAAGTGATGGTGAAACTGCATTTCCTGTGACATTCACAGGTTGAGTGACTGTAAAAAAACTCGTGCCTGCTGGTGATGGTGCATCCTGAGACAAATTAAACAGGAATGGCGCTTTGACGCTTTTTTCCTGGACAACTTGTGACGTGACCTGTTCCTTGTGAAATACCGTATTAAATTTACGCTTTTTGCGGTCCATGTACTAACGTGCAAATGAAGATGTGTCGGACCCGCTCGTTTCACTCTCTGAAAGTGTTTCACGATCCGAATTTACCTTAGTGTTTTTATTCTGGTGCCTCCCCTGAGGACCCTTTGTGCTCCCATTACGATCAAATGTGTTCTGAAAATTACGTCTTTTCTTGTTCCATTGATAGACATGTTTGTTCTCATAATCTAAAATGTCCCTTTCAAATTTCCGTTTTTTCACCTGCATAATTTCAGCATTAAGATTATCCATAAATGATTTCAAGTTGTTATCCAATCTCCTAAATTCATCATTGGATTCATATTCCTTTAGTTGGTCGCACAACTGTTTCTGTTGTACTTTGATTGACTCTAATTCTTCAATATTGTATTGCTTTAAAAGGGACATAAGTTTATGAGAACATTCACTTAATACCTCCTCCCATTGCATTTTGAATGATTGTGGTGTATCCTCAAAAGAGGGAAATAACTGTACACGCAATCCCCTTGGGATGATACCCCTAGTCATATATTCCTCCAAACATATAATATTCCAAAATATATTTAAATGCTGTCGTAACAAATTTTTACTTTTCACCATTAGGTGAGACATTGTAAGGGATCCCTTACTGGTGGAAACACCGGATAATAAATTATTACAGTTGGAAACAACATGGATTTTCAGACTCCATACTTACAAAACTGAATTTGGTCTTAATGGTCATTTAAATTTCCAGGCCTTCGTAAATAAATGATGGGACCTGATGTCCAATAACTCATTACATGGTTAATGTATTTGGTCGCCCATATTGGCAAGTCCAATGATTTTATACTATATCTCTTGCCCAGAGTTATATTATTATTATTATTATTATTTCTTTCACGTATATTTAATTCCTTCTTTCCATTTTTGCTTATTTTCTTTGTGCCTTTTCCTTTTTTCTTTCTTTCCTTATTTTCTTTATTCGTTTGTTTTTGTTATCGTTGAAGCGATTCACTAGGGCAACCTGGTGATCACCATTTCATTGAATTAACATCTCAACGATGTTTGAGAGTTTAATCTATACATATACATTTATAAATGAGAATTTTGATCATATGTCCAGGGCCCATTGGATAATTTTCTATATGTATCTTATCACCATGCCTTAGGGGTATACAAATATAGTGACGAGTCATGTGGATACTGCCACAACAAGGCTCACCTTTTCATATGCTTACTCTTTATTTTTTCATTTATTATTTTTTCATTTATTTTTGATATATGATGTCTTGATCTTTTCATTTTTGGTTTAAAGGATGTCTTTGGACTGTGCATCACTTTACCAATGTCATCGCATGGATACTAGTGACATTTAAGGCCATACGCAACAATGTTGTGGCAACTACGATTATTGGAATCATGTGACTTTACCCTTAAAAGGACGTCATTTCCGGTTTGTCGGTCTCTTGACAAAGCCGCAGGTAGCGGCGAAACAGCTGTCGAGGCACAGCGCTGCAAGGGGAATTGCGTTGTCCAGCTTCCCTTTTCTCTATTGAGGATGATGCGCATCAGGTGTACAAGTGACTGTGAGATTCGGATGTGAGTATGGAGCGTTGAGCATTCGGTGTGGGAGGTTATCCATTACGGTCAGTATCTTTTCTATTCTGCATAGCGGCCTGCTAAGGAGCGGTGGGACGAATACGATCACATAGTGATTGCCATACCATCAAAACACCGGGATCCGGATGTCCATTGGATATGCATAGGGGATATTTCCCCCTCTAGTGCCTATGTTCTTACGAATTAGACTGAATCACTTTGGGCACCAAAGAGTTAATCCCACACCGGCTCCGCCCTCACATGCCGTTTTATATCCTTTTATATCCTGATATCCTATTATTTATAATCAGAACTGGATTAATCACCTTTTCTACCATCAAATTGAGTACCCTATTGGCGACTTATATCACAGCCGTGACGACTCATCGCTCTCCTCATCCCACGAATACTTAATTACGGATTTATCCAGATTGATGCTCTTGATTAAGAGTTGGTTGCAACCGAAATATATTGGAGGCTTCTTTTTGCGTGCACGCAGCCTCTTTTACTCTATTACATATAATATGTGCTAAATAGGGATAATGGGATCCCCACCCCCCAAGCAGCGCTGCTTATTTTAAATGTTTTTAGTATTTTTGGCATGGTGATAATAAATATTGCTTTTTAACTTTACCTGTATGGCCCTGGCTATCTAGTATTGTTTTTGCATTTAGAGGCTAAGTCCCATATCGGTGTGGGTAAATATTATACATTGAAAATAAATATTAATAGTAAGGACTTCCTTTCAAATGTAAATTCACAGAAGGTAACACAAATCATTCAGGTTTCATCCAGATTTTAGAAGACTCTCCTAAAATGAGTTATATAGATTGACTTGGAGGTCACTCCCTTCTTGTCTATCATGATGGCTAGATAAACTACTCAGACTCCCTAGCCTGCTAATTTTTGTTTAAGTTTACATTCTTCCACAATTAAATAGTTTATTGCTATGTGAGAAGTACTGGAAATAATCTCCTTAAATCCTTTGCACTGAACTCATTTGAAATTGTACCTGAAAAAGCTATCTAACTCTACTGTAATATCCATCTAATTTCTGTCTATTTAGTATGGACATCTACATTGTTCTTTTAGCCTTTTACAGTCAAAATGCAATTAGACAAAAAGCTCAGTGTTCTTCTGGATACAACAGCAGTCAGTTCCTGTTGACTATTCTGACCTTTATTAATTCAAAGTTGTCCACTGGTGAACACTGATCTGTCAAAGCTGACACTTTGTCACAGTAGGTATTTTCAGGAAGATTTCTGAAAGAGTCACTAGGAACCACACTGAGTCTGCTTAAGACCAGCAGGGTGCTTAAGAACTTGGAACTTTACTCTGGAAACTCAGTTTTCATCCCACAGTTTGTGTGCAAGTAAAATAACTGTCACCAGATATTCACAGCATGAACAAAAAGTTCTGTCTTTTCATTGTCAGGAAAAACATTGTTTCTTTCCAAACATCCTTTCAAAATGTACATACATAAAACAGTATAATTAACAAAAGGTTTTTGTGCTGTAAAAATAAATCAGCAGGCATCTAGAAATGAACAATACTATATAATTTTGTTTAAAGTATCTTTCCTTGCAAAGTATATCATGGTATGTGAGAATTCTAACAAATGCCTTTACACTATGAATACAATATTTTCATCTGTGTTGTTATAAATTTTATTTTTATGTTTCCTCCAGAAATGGCAAAAAGATCTAGCTTATTTGTATTTTAATTTAAAATGTATTTTATTTAAAATGCTGAATATGTTGTTTGTAATGATATGCTAAAAAAGTTCCTTCTTTCACTTTCTAAGAGTAGAGATAACAAATCTATTTGCAAAGTATTGAAATTCTTTGTATTTCAGTGTCTGTTTGCTTTTGAAGTATGAACGCATACAAGGCATAAAATAATTTTTGGTGCTGATTTTTATTGTGACATTACTGTGAAAGGGGCATAACACTATTATAAGGAATTTTAGCATAGGATTGCCATAGTGGGAAGGTGTTGATTGGGCCAAAACATTGTGATGAAACACGGCTACAGGTAGGATGGTACTCAGTGTGAACTGCTTTTATTTTGCCAAGAGAAACCATGAGTAGTGATGAGTCCCTTTTTGTTTCTCCAAATTTGCAAAACGGCGAAAATTTGCAAAACACATGGCTTTTTTTTTTTTTTTTAAGAGCCTATCCCCCATACAGTATGTAATATAAGGCACTATGTTTGCCCAGGAGCAGTAACGCATAGCAAACAATAAGATATTTGCTTTTAAACAGGAGCCCACGGCAACTTGGGCCAGTCACGGCGCCAGCTGGATGCAAGCATGCGCGAATAAATGCAGCATGCAAAACTAATCTCAAAATGCCTGGGAGAGAGAACAGGCAGTTGGGAAGAGTGGGGACCAGACATGGGGTAGGCAGCAGAGAAGGTATGTGCCTGACAACCCCCAGCTTTGCACCCTAGGCTCGTGCATACTCTGCCTACCCCTAGTTCCGGCTGTGCACAACAATTATGTAATGAGTAAATGTCAGGTGCGAGGTACTGCTGCCACTTGGTTTCCTAGCAATAGAACGCCAGCACCATTGTAGTCACGTGCCAACGTGTGATGCCATCACACCATGGTTTTGCACCAAATTCAAAATAAAAGGACTCCAAGGACCCTGGGTTTAATTCTTGATTATAGGTTTTATGCTGTTAGTTCCTGGGTGCGTTCTAAATTGCTTTTTTTGAATGACCTTCTGGATCCTGACCTTTGCCTGGATTAAAGACTATTTAACCCCTTGGATACCATTTATTGGACTTATCCTCCTTGTTCCAGACTTCAAGCCTGGTAAGGGATGTGAGGCCTTGACAGTGAAATGAAAGTAGGATGAACAGAATGGGCAACAAACAATAGTCCGTAAACGAGGCTAGAGAGTTCACAGCAGACTGCAAAAAACCCCAAGTCCCAAGCATTCTTGATAACATGTCCCATACCTGTAGTAGTAATATTATTACAGCTTTGTGAGACATAAAAGCTCATCATAACCAATTCTCTTTGTTCTAAAAGCTACATCACCTGTATCCACCTTAAGTATAGTCATTTTATAGGCGTATGATTTGCTGCCGTATGTTAAAGTTACACAGCTAACCTGTCTCAGTTCTGCTAAAATCCTTTAGATAAATATTTAAAGTGAAAGTGTCACCTTTCAAAGTTGCTCATATCATTAGAACAATCATCCCTGTGTATATATTATGCTGATGATTTTAGCTGAAAGCAACAAAAATTTTGCTTTTAAGCTACAGCCTCAGGCAGTCATCACTTATTTCCCTGCTGGTTTAGCCAGAACTGAAGCTTTGATCCACTGTATTTTCTATCTTGGTTAAATCTCAGCTGCAATATATTTTTATTCACAGAGATATGTCACAGAGAAATAGTGCATCTATAAGTTTACATGTACATGTATACAAAACTATTACATTCAAATATTCTAGGAAAAGAAGATGGTTAAAATACTTGTATTTCTAGAGTATTTATGTGTGCTGATCACTTCAATTGTCATCATGCATATTGTGGTCCAATACTATATTAAGCTGTTACTCACCAATTGTTAGTGATGGGCGAATTTATTCGCCATGCGCGAATTCGCGGCGAATTTGCGTGATACGCGGCAGGCGAATAAATTCACGAAACGCCCGCGAAAATTCGCGGAAAAAAATCGCCGGCGTCAAAAAAATTTCGCCGTTTCGCGAATTTCGCAAATTTTTCGGAGAAGCGAAACGGCGCAAATTCACCCATGACTACCAATTGTAATAAAAACTTACACAAACGTGATAAAACATATGGGAAACAGTTTGAAGGGTATATAGGTCCATAAATATTTGGACAGAGACAACTTTTTTTTCTAATTTTGGTTTTGTACATTACCACAATGAATTTAAAATGAAACAACTCAGATATAGATGAACTGCAGACTTTCAGCTTCAGTGGGTTGAACAAAAGATTGCATAAAAATGTGAGGAACTAAACCCTTTTTTTAACACAATCGCTTCATTTTTAGGGGCTCAAAAGCAATTGGAAAATTAAAAAACTGAAAATAAAATCTTTATTTCTAATACTTGGTTAAAAAAACCCTTTGCAGGCAATGACAGCCTGAAGTATTTAACTCATGGACATCACCAAATTCTGGGTTTCCTCCTTTGTAATGCTCTGCCAGGCCTTTACTGCAGCGGCTTTCAGTTGCTGTTTGTTTGTGGGTCTTTCTTTCCGAAGTTTAGTCTTCAACAAGTGAAATGCAGCTCAATTGGGTTCAGATCAGATGACTGACTTGGTCATTCAAGAATATTCCCCTTCTTTGCTTTAATAAACTCCTGGGTTGCTTTGGCTGTATGTTTTGGGTCATTGTCCATCTGTATTATGAAACACCTCCCAATCAATTTGACTGCATTTAGCTGGATTTGAGCAGGCAGTATGTTGCTGAACACCTCAGAATTCATTCAGCTGCTTCTGTCCTGTGTCACATCATCCATAAACACTAGTGTCCAAGTGCCACTGGCAAACATTGCACGCCCAAGCCATCACACTGCCTCCGCCATGTTTTATAGATGATGTGGTATGCTTTGGATCATGAGCTGTTCCACGCCTTCTCCATACTTTTTTCTTGCCATAATTCTGGTAGAGGTTGATCTTGGTTTCATCTGGCAAAAGAATGTTTTTCCGGAACTGTGCTGGCTTTTTTAGATGTTTTTTTTTGTTTTGTTTTTTTAGAAAAGTCCAATCTAGCCTTTCTATTCTTGAGGCTTATGAGTGGCTAGCACCTTGCAGTGCACCCTCTGTATTTACTTTCATGCAGTCTTCTCTTTATGGTAGACTTGGATATCAATATGCCTACCTCCTGGAGAGTGTTGTTCACTTGTTTGGCTTGTTGTAAAGGGGTTTCTCTTTTACCATGAAAATGATTCTGCGATCATCCACCACTGTTATCTTCCGTGGACGTCCAGGTCTTTTTGTTTAAAGCTGCCCATGGGTGGGCAGCTTAAATTGGCAAAACAATTCTTTAGGGGGTTTATTTATTAAGGTTCACATTGTGTTTTAAAGTAAATTTTTTGACCCAAAACTAATTTTTGGGTTAAAAAAACCCTGGAAATAGCTTGGATCTGAAAACAATAATTTGAGCGATTGAGTTTTTTTCCCACAGAAAACTGTATTAATTTGAGAAAAAAAAAGAATGTTGATATAATACAGACGTTTCAGGGGTTATTTACTAAACTCTGGTCAGGCTTTTTTGGGGGAAAAAACTTTTTCAAGATTTATTAAAGCCCAATGCAGCAAAAAGACTTAATCTAAAAATCCGCCATTTCAGACCTTTCTGAGGTTGTGTATGAGTCACTGGCAGAGGTCCCTATCCTATTTTAATGGAATTAACCCAAAAATTCGAACTTTTTGGGTTCATTGACAAAAACCTGAAAAATTCAGTCTTTTCAGGAAAAAGTCAGAAAAAATTAAGCGAATCTCCAAAAAATCGTAAGATTCACGATTTTATCAGGTTTTCACCCAAACCAATTAAATCAATCATTTGTAATAATAAATAAAGTCAAATCGTGGATTCTAGTTTGGTCAGACTTTTTTTACTTAAATAATCAGAAAATTTTGATTTTAGTAAATAACCCTCTATGTGACAGAAAATAACCTTAATAAACTGAAGGTAATTATGCTCTAAATTTGAGTATTTTCATTGCTTACCAATTTCTAAGGTACCTCTCAGTTGTGGGTCTATATAGGGTTTGTCTCTGTGTGGAGATTTTCTTTATTCCATTGTCAGCACATCCAAGGGCTTGTCCAATACAGTGGTTGATCAGTAAAATGTGTACAGGAATGTTGTATATCTGTTACTTTGGAGAATATAAGTAATTTGAGTAAAATACTTAATGTGTCTCCAAAGTAAAGAAGCAATAGGCTCATTTACAACACTGGTTGCAAATATTCCTGTAAATAGTGTTTGTATCCACTATATTACTGTGTTCTAGATTGGAAGTTCAACGTGCACGTCAAAATTATTTTGATGCCCATTGACTTTGACGCGTTTCACAAATTTTTCACCATTTTGATAATTTTGTGGGAAATGTATGAGTTTTTCGGCGAAGCAAAATGGTACAAATTCGCCCACCAATACAGGCAAGTCACCCAAAGAGTAGGTGGACTTTAAATAAAACATTAAAATAAGAACAAATAGCTTTGGAAGGTAGAATGTATATGTAGAATCAACAGCAGTCAGTTACTTACAGTCAAAGGCTTAGATTCTTAGATTGGTGGGGTGTAATATGTTTAGTTGTGAACATTAGGGGCCATGTTTGTGTCCTTTTTGACCATTTACAGTCCTCATCCAAATGGGTATTGCGAGCATGTGCAATGTATGTAATAAAATGAAATATATAATGAAACTCCAGAGCAGGTATTAACGCTAAACCTTTGCTTAATGATGAAATATTCACCAGCAAATGATTTTACATTGAGAGCAGCGCTATACATTCACAAAACTGACATTTTAAACAATGCTTGTGATTTTTAATTACATTCCCCCTAAGATTTACAGCAGGTAGGTGGTTAAAGCAAAATATAGAGTCTCCATGATAATACATACCTCTCAAGCATCCCATTTTTTGCAGGGCAGTCCCCATTTTTACAGCTCAGCCTGCAGTCCCAGTTTTTTACTGAAATGTCCTGACTTACTCTTTCTCCTGCACTGATGCCACAAAAAGATAAAACGTTTCTAAAACTTAATTCAACTATAGACTTTTTGGTAGAGAGACCAAAATACTTAGTAAAAATTAAGATATGCAAATATACAATTGTAACTATTTAAGATAAGCAAGTCTCTTGGGAGAACTGAGATTCACAGCTTAAAGTGCACTTCATCTTTATTAGCAAAACTGTAATAAAACATAAAACATGATCCTAAAACCCCAAGAATGTGTTCAAACTTTCCAAAACCTGACACATTTTGTACAATGGACATGGTGTTTAGGGGTGTGGCCACAGAATGGGAGTGGTCACTAATTTCACTGCATTGCATGCGGCAGACATTTTTACTTCTCTTTCTGATTTTCAAATGTTGGGAGGTACGATATTATCATGCTATTAGCGAGCCCTGATAGTTTTATCTTAACATAATTTATTATACTTGAGCTAATTCCCAGGGATGGTACTCCCTGACAGATGTTTTGTTAGTTCTTTCTTCTTAACAATTATGGTGACATTTATGTTAGAGAGTCACATAATTTCTGTTCACAAAAAAGAACAGGCAACCGTCTGAATAAGGAGAACATTTCTAATGCTCTAATTCCAGTAATTGCATTTGTTTTTGCTATTTGAAAAATAAATTTTTACATTCCATTTTTATCGCTTCATAATTTTCTTGTGCATGTTTGCTACAGTATCTTATATCATCTATCAATGCTGGCATCCCCTTATACTGTCATGGGAAAAAAAAAATTCAAAATGAATCAGTTAATAGTGCTGCTCCAGCAGAATTCTACACTGAAATCCATTTCTCAAAAGAGCAAACAGATTTTTTTATATTCAATTTTGAAATCTAATATGGGGCTAGACATATTGTCAAGTTCCCAGCTGCCCCAAGTCATGTGACTTGTGCTCTGATAAACTTCAATCACTCTTTACTGCTGTACTGCAAATTGGAGTGATATCGCCCCCCTCCCTCCCCCCCCCAGCAGCCAAACAAAAGAACAATGGGAAGGTAACCAGATAACGGCTCCTAACACAAGATTACAGATGCCTGGTAGATCTAAGAACAACACTCAATGTCCCACTGAGATGCATTCAGTTACATTGAGAAGGAAAAACAGCAGCCTGCCAGAAAGCATTTCTCTCCTACAGCGCAGGCACAAGTCACATGACCAGGGGCAGCTGGGAAATTGACAAAATGTCTAGCCCCATGTCAGATTTCAAAATTGAATATAAAAAAATCTGTTTGCTCTTTTGAGAAATGGATTTCAGTCCAGAATTCTGCTGGAGTAGCACTATTAACTGATACGTTTTGAAAAAAACATGTTTTCCCATGACAGGATCCCTTTAAAAGCTGCTTATGGCATCCAACATATGGCCAACAGTAGGTACTGTACAGTATGTTAAATAATCTGTCCAATCAATTTTTCTTAACAAGAACCCATTATTATAGACATAAAGGGCAAGATAACGGTAATCCTCTTTCTGATCATATAATTTGAAGCATTTTTTTGAAGTACAACAAAGCAATAACTACAGTTTACAAAGCAATAAATGTACAGTATCACCAGATATTTAAACAAATAAGTACAGTATACACAACTTCATATATTGTTGACCAGTAGGGATAATAATATAACATACTACTCACTGCTCATTCACAAGCCTTCTGAACTACAGCAATCTACTCAAGTCCCACATGTCAATGCTGGTTGTAGATGTAGACATAAGTACAGTAATGCCTACCCCAGTATCTAAGACCAGGTTATTAGTCCATTTAGTAGATATAAAATATGAAAAGAAACACTGAATATTAATTCATAAAAACATAAATAACAATGTCTCATTCATATCATAATATTTAAACAAATACAAGAGGTCCTCTGCACTCAACCCATTATCAATATATTTAGGACATTTACTGATACTCATTTTTTTAACTAAAACAAAGTTGACCTAACTTCCATCCACGAATGTTGCACAAAAAAAACGCCATTGACTTCAATGTGATTGGTGATGTTGCTCAGAGCAACCAATCAGCAATTCGATTTCAATAGTTAGAAAACAAAAGCAAAGATCTGACTGGATGCTATAAGCAACATCACTGGTAATGTTTCACTCCACTTTTTAGACAGTCTCTTACTGCACTTGCACATCCAGGCCTTCAAAGAAAAAAAGACTCCCGGTGCTCAGAGATAGAGGTATCGGCCACCTCAATTCCTATGTGGCATCTTTACATCACTACACTTTTTACACAGCATAATAAAAAACCCTTAACTGAAATCAATAAAAATTAATTCATACCATTTTATTACTTTGGCTGTTTTGCTGTGGCAAAATGACTTGAATGCAGATCCGCAAAATATTTTGCCACAAAAAACGCTGATACTAAAAAAAGTGTTGCATGGTTTGAAAAATGCCCATTGACTAAATGCATGTGCTGTTTTTCAGCGAAACGAGTCAGATTCACCCATCACTATAAATAAATGCTTTCCACCTCCCATATAGCCTTACTTTATTGCCTTAGGCTAGCAGGATCATGTTTTGCCTCTAAAAACAGTTTTTCTGTCTTTTTATGTGTGGGGTCATATGCACAAATGGAGCCTTTGAGCCAGCCCCCCAATCCTTACCCGTAGTATGTTGAGGTTTGTCCAACAAACCTTTTTGCCATAGGGGCATTTGATTAGGTATAAAATGAATATTGCATGTATAGAAGTAACCCTTTTATTCAGATTACATGGAGCAAAAGCTTACTTTTGTTCAGCAGAACCTGCATTGCACTCCAAAAATTGTACTTGGAAGACCCAAGTCTTGCTCACTCACACAATGGCATTTGTGTTTTTTTTACAAACTAAAGCAACTGAATTCTAGGGGTATAAATAATCAGCATTGTTCCGATGGTACAACATATTTGCTCTAAAAAAATGTGGCCCTGTTATCTTTAAGAAAGCATGAAAAGTTTCCCTATTAATAAAATATATGGAAAGACAATATATGGCAACAGTATAAAGCGAAGAGGTGCGCTAATATTCTTTTTTCAATATATACACAAACACCTAGAAAAATAGGAAAATACAGATCGTCAAACAGAAGCGTGTAGGTTGGTTTCCTGTGGCAGGGTATATATACCCGATGTAAAGCTGTGCGGTAGTTCTAGAAGGCAAAAGCTACAGATAGTGAAGAATCGTCGGGAGTCAAGTACAGGCCCTGCAGGTCCTAAAAACTTACCAAACGGCAGCAGGATAAAGCGTTAAATGGACCACAGGGTAACCGCTCGATGTTAGCGTGTTCCTGAGACGCTGTTAGACACCGGTCTTTGGATGAAGGCGGGCCATATTTATTACTGAAAATAAAAGTTTGAAAAGATTTATTCTCCCCTTCGATTACTTATTCAAGTATTACACTGCACCGGAGGCTTGCTGACTGCGAGAGAAGAAAAAGATACGGTACCGATCGGGGACGTTGATTACATCCGTGAGGCCGCCTTCATCCAAAGACCGGTGTCTAACAGCGTCTCAGGAACATGCTAACATCGAGCGGTTACCCTGCGGTCCATTTAACGCTTTATCCTGCTGCCGTTTGGTAAGTTTTTAGGACCTGCAGGGCCTGTACTTGACTCCCGACGATTCTTCACTATCTGTAGCTTTTGCCTTCTAGAACTACCGCACAGCTTTACATCGGGTATATATACCCTGCCACAGGAAACCAACCTACACGCTTCTGTTTGACGATCTGTATTTTCCTTTTTTTCTAGGTGTTTGTGTATATATTGAAAAAAGAATATTAGCGCACCTCTTCGCTTTATACTATTATCGACAGTGGAAGTGTGGATCCACTATTTTTGGTGCTGCTCTCCCCGTAGAAACTTCAAATATAACAGCGCAGACTTCATCCATTTTTTGTTTATTAATATATGGCAACAGTTTGGTACAACTGGTGCTACAGGTTTGCAATATATTATCTGGAATGCTTGGGGTCTTGGGTTTTCTGCATAAGTGACTTTTATGTTATTTGGATCACTATATCCGAAGTATGCTAAAAATAATTTAAATATTTAATAAATCCAATAGGTGTTTTTTTGCCACCGATATGGTTTCATGTAGCTTAGCTACCATCAAGTACAAGGCACTGTTTTATTATTACAGATAAAAAGAAAATAGTTTATTATCTTAAAATGACCTTCCCATAATTTGGAGCTTTGTGGATATTACATATCCAGATAAAAGATCTCATACCTGTACCGCAGCATTGATGTTAACATAACCAAGCACACACTATGAAATGAATGACATAGCTTTCTAATATAAAGACATCTATTAACATTCCTATGGGATCTTTAGTCTTTAGAGAGAGCATTATTTTGTTAGAAATCTTTTTTATGTTAAAAATAACACCTCAAATGTTTCAATCTGTGTAGATAACAAATCCTAGCACTTATTAAAGTTTACTATGCAGATACTGAGAAAAAGAATATTCCCGATTCTGTCCTGCTAATGACTATCTTTTGCAGAGAAAGTGGAAACAGTTGAGCTGTTGACCTTTCGAGGGTCATTTTGTAAATACAACTTACTTGTGTTAAATGGGATTGCCATCGATGGAATAACCTTGATTTGCTGACAGTAATGAGACAACTATTAACTTCATGCCTGAAAAACTGTAATGCCCCTGGTGAATCCCTGACATTCGAAACCTGTTTGCAATAATTCCCCTTGGCACTCAGAGGAGTTAAATTAAAAATAAGTCAGAAAAAGTTTTAAGGAAAGGCAGCAATTTATAAAAGTACTGGAAAACAATTCTCACAAAAACCTATTTTTACATTATATTCTTAAAAGAGGCAAAAGATAGATGATAGGTCGATAAGCATGTTAAATTGGCAATAACATTTTGAGACTGTAATTGGTATGATGTGATACCATGGGAAACATTAGTAAGATTCACAATAAATTAGATTTGTTGCTTCTCCATGCCCCACTGAGGAAACATATTTTTTTTTGTTGTATTGATGACTTTATAAAATGACCAAGCATAAAAAGAAAACACACTTTAATTGCCGAAGTTGGTTCTTGTGTTTCAGAATGCTTTAGGGCATGTCAGAATGGAAACAGTTCAACACAAATACTGTAAATTCATCAACTATGCAAATGTATCTGAACTACTTTAAAAGTCTGCTTGTAATGGTAATATCACAGGCAGCTATTTCTCTGCCACAAAGAAGTATATTTGATGAAGCTTGCTTCCACCTACACTCAATAAACACTTCTAAAAATTAAACCTACTAAATATACCGGTAAAGGAAGGGGTCTTTCTGTAATTTGGAGCTCCATAATAGTGTGTAGCTAAGTGTGCTAAATAATCATTTAAATATTAATTAAACCCAATAGGATTGTTCTGCCTTCAATAAGGATTAATTATATCTTAGTTTAGTTAGGATCAAGTACAAGGCACTGTTTTATTATTAAAGAAAAAAGGAAAGAATGTAAATTAAATGATTTGATTAAAATGGAGTCTATGGGAGATGGGCTTCCCATAATTTGGAGCTTTCTGGATAACAGGAATAATATAGATTAAGTTCTTACACAGGGATCTAAACTCATTCTATATTACAGACATTATCTGCTATATAACATGTTTCTTTTCTTTCTTTTTTTTCAGATTGAATGGCTACTCCTGTGGTTACACAGCAGCCAATTTATATAAACTATAATAGTGTTTCAGTGCGGGTCAATAATACTTTGTATTTTAATTACTCATTTCATTACTTATTTCACTTTTTAATCATTTTTATTTTTTGTCATTGCTGTTCCTTTAAGGTATGGAGATCCAAGTTATGGAAAGATTCCTTATCTGGCAAACCCTAGGTCCCAAACATTCCAGATAATCAATCCTATGCCTGCATATATACATTGAACCTGTTTTTTTTATTCTGCAAGGTACAGTAGCATTAACTTGTCATATCATTCTCATAGCAATGTCATAGCATTTTTTTAATTCAATATGACTGTTTTATTTATCATTTTACATCCATCAAGGAATCCTCCATCTGCAAGAATTCCAGATTTGCAAACCTATGGCATTCTAGCTGTCAGTTTCTGAAGATGCCAGAGGTGCAACTGACATTTTTCTCTGACCTTACGTTGAAGCTCTTCCCACAAGAGATCAACAGGGTTGAGCTCTGTGATTTGTGTCAATAAATCCATTCATGATATGTAAGTGTCTGGCTTCCTGTTTCTTCCCAAATATGTTTAGCATTGTATTGAAGTATGCCTATAAATTGTCCTATTGAGTGACCTCAGGGGATACCACGACTTTGTTATAAAATAGCTTTTTTATTGATTTCAAACACTAGTGTAGTGTATATAGATAATATGAACTAGGGGGTCATGGAGAGATTGCACATTGGTAGACTAAGGGGCAGGTTTATCAAGGGGTCGAATTGAAAATTCTAATTTTTTAGTTATTTTACAAGATTTATCATACGAGATTTATCAAAGCTGCTAAATTGCTATTTAAGTCAATAGGAGATTTATTTGCAGCTTTCCTGACATTTGAGTTTTTTCAATTCAAATTCGATTTGAGTTTTCGATTCCATTCATACGAGTTTAAAAAATTAGATTTTTCTTTTAATAAATTTCAATTGGTCGAATTTCGCATTTAAGGGAGCTCAGGGGAGTTTTTAAAAACTCCCCTGAATTCAAAATTCAGCCTGTGATAAATGTGTCTCTACGGTTTGAATAAATATTATACTTTCTGAAGCGGCTGTACCAATTAGATCAAATGTAATAATGTTGGTTATCTTTTAAGGAAGTGTGTAAAGACAAGGCTACTGACTATCCTTCAAGTACAATTGTGGTCCATGGACTGCTTGTCTAGATGGTTTGTAATACAGCATGCAATTTCCACTTTCTGAGGCATAAAACCCTTTTCAGAGGGGTTTTAGAGGGTTCACTGAAGATCAGAGGATTAAGCAATGGCAACTATTTTGGTACACGGAGTAGGCAGAGGCAAGTCCATGAAACAAGAAATGGTCTGGGCAACTGGTAGGCAAACACGCTTAAGAAACAGGCCAGGGGTGAAAACCAGGAAATCTGAATGTGTAAAACGGCAAGGAAGAAATAAATACACAGAAAAACATGAGATAAGAACTCAAGAACGCTGGAACTCAGGATATAGTAACTCTGAAACTCAAGATTCAGAAGGCTTGATCACAGGTGAAAAGCAACAGGATAAAGAAGGAGGCAGTGGCACAGATGGTCCTTGGCAGGTATAAATTTACAGTAAAGGATTTTATCTAACAGATAGTGATGGGCGAATTTATTTGCCAGGCATGGATTGACAGCGAATTTCCGCATTTCGCCACCTGCAAATTGTTTCACAAAACTTTTGCGAATATTCACGGGGAAGAAAAGTCGCTCATGTAAAAATTGACGCTCATAAAAATTGTCATGCATCAAAATAATTTTGACCCCATTGACTTAAATGCTAATATAAAAATTTTCGCCGTTTTGAGAAAAAAAATTTCGACATTTTTTGCAATTTTTTGGGGGGATTCTTCACTTTATCTGAATCAACTAGCACAATATTTAGGCAGGTGAATTTGATGGGCATGTGATTTTATTTTCAACCTCATCGACTATGTTACTCTATTAAAAATAGTTATGTCACACACAAATTTCAAATTAAAATCTACCCTATTCAATCTATGTATAAAAACTACTGGAAGTTAACACTGGCACATAATTAAATCACATTTTATTTTACAGGGAAATACTTTTTTATTAAATTAATTGATTTGTCTTTTGTTTTGCTAATTACACATTTATTCATTGTTAAATCATTGTTCCATCAACAAATTATTTTGTTCCTATAGCAACAGTTTAAAGGCTTGAATATCCTGAATAAATTTAGAAAATACATTTTTATCAGGAATTGGGTCTGTCAAACATTCATTCTGAATTATAATCTACCTCAATCAATCTAATTACTAAAACTAAAAATCAATAACATATTTATTATTTATAATATGTATGATTTATTAAAACACATGAATAGTGTCACCCAGTGAAGAATACTGTATAACTGATGATAAGTGCAGTTTTAAAAAATATACTTATTGTGATAAGATTGTATTTGAGAATAAATGTGGTGTACCATACCTATAGCTGATGATTTTTCTTCCAGTGATTAAAAAAAGCGGTGAGTAACGGTGAACAAAAAACAAAACTTATGTAAACCCTGAGTGCTTCCTATTGTCAGAGTTTCTGGCCTCCATATTGGATGTGTGGAAGCCCAAACCGTAGCATAAGCGGGATAGGTACTGGAAAACAGTTTAACACTTTATTCAGACACAGGCAGTCAAGGTAGGTAGAGTACAGGGAACAGGCAGAGCTGGCAGGGTATAAATGGGTTAAAAAGATTTGGTCAAGGCCCAAAGGTACAGGAACAAAAGCATACTGTCAACTGCTTCACACTATCACAAGGCACCCCTGAAGTTGGAGACAGGAGGATAGTGAAGTGGAGAGAGGTAGTAAGACTATAATCAGGGAAAAAGGGCTTTACATTTCACTCTTTGTGGTGGACCTAACATCACGCAAACCTATAATTTAGTCCATTATGATGTCCTCCCTTTCTTTGACCAACAAAATAGGGTACAGATACAAGTATTTGAGCAGTATTTAAGTTTTGATATACAGATGAAGCCACTTGGATTTGTGAGTTAAATGCGTCATGACTCAGGGGTAATTGAAGAAACTGTGTTATCTTAAGTCATCTTAACTCATTTAATGCATTTAACCTTTTCATTAGCATACCAAAGCTCCATTGTTCACAATGGTGAATGCTTTAATTAGATGGGTTGTTGTGACACAGTTTTCTGTGTTAAATGAGATAAATGGGATATCTGTGTTTAGTTATTCTGTGTCAAACAGACAAACCAAAGTGGCTGCATCTGTATTACACTTGCGCTGGTGTTACTTGCACTTGCATGTCCCTGAAAAAACTGACTTATTGAAGTGGTCTTTGGTGCAGTTGTATGAGGAGAATATCTATCTATTAAGAATGCATGGGAGATAATATTGTAGCCAAATGCACCCAATTGTAAAATATAAAGATATTGGAAGTTACATTGGAAGTTCCATGACTATGTAAATGCCGAAGGTGCTTTTTTACACTCTTGTAACTTGTGTTACATAACCTTGGAGTTCCATCTAATGATAAATGAACCTGTCCTGTTCTGCTTTGGCAAAAATTTAGCAAAACTGCAAAAAATGTAGGAAAATGCATTATACACAATGGGTATATTTCATGGGTACTTTTTCCATGCCAAATACTGAACATCAGCATCTAAGGTTGTTTTCTCACTGTGACCTTTTTCAGCACTGACCTTTTTAGCTATGACGTTCTGATGCAAATCTTGTAAATCTAAATGAACAAGGGAACCAAATGTGATGTAATAGAACGGGAAACAAGAAGCGTAATCAAAAGCCAGGTCGGGTTGGTAACAGTTAGACAATGCAGTACAAATACAGGAGACAAAGAAATAGTTGGGGTTACAGGCTGGGTCAAACACACCGATATCGCAGTACAAAACAGGATCCAAAATAGTAGTCAAAACAAGGCAGTGGTAAGGAAAGGCAGCAAACCAGATGAAGTCAAGGACAGGCAGGATCAACAATAGATCAAAAACACACAAGAAACGCACACAGGAACTATGAAAGAGACCTTATGGGGCAAATTCCCAAAGCGGCGCTAATTCGCTAGTGTCCGCTTCTCACACATCGCAACACTTGGCCAGGCGTAATTTTGCCCAGACAAAGCTAATTCCCTAAAATGCGAAGTTGTGTCCAGGGCCGCCTCAAACACTGGCGAAGTTGCGCTACCGTTAATTCGGCAAGAAGAGCTAAGTTGTGCTAGCGTTGGCTAATTTGCATATGGCGGGAAGTTAAAATTGAATGGACGTATATGTTTCATCAAATACATTACACAAGCCCAGGGAACCTTAATAAATGAACATAGAGTTGTTATATTGCCCTACACATGAGCCCAGTGTAAAGTTTATGTGCCATATGTTAGGAAATATAGAGGGGAAGCCGGTTACCCCCCAAAAAATGCGCTCTTTTGCAGCCTATCACCCTGAAAAAAGGAAAAGACGCCAGCGTTTTTTGGGACTTAGAAAAATGGTCAACTACATTTTGAGGAAGTCCTATCCACTCTATTGCTCTTGGGTGTTTGGGTTTATTGCTCCAATTCCCTTACCAGAGGCAGCTGCCTAGGGCGCAATGATTGGGGGGCGCTGGGCAAGTACCTCTTCTGCCTACCCCTAGACTGACTCACCTTCAATTCAGCTGAGCTGCATGCACCTCAAATCGGCTTTACTGCGCATGCGCAAGCGACAGCTTTACTGTGCATGCACACACAACTAGGAAATGTAGGGGGCGGCTGCCTAGGGTGCCCAGCCTGCCTGGTCCTCCTCTGCCTTGTATACTTTTATTTTTGTTTATGTCAAAATAAATGTCAGTTTTTTAAACGATTTTCAACGATTGCCTTTTTTTTTGCCTTTTTTCATTTATTTGTACAAAACTCAAATCTTGTTGAAAGAAACACATTGGGATGTTTCAATGAATACATTTGAATATTATAGATGCAAAGACTAAATTTTCCTATAATTGTAAGGTACAAATCATCAAAGTAAAATGACGGAAGACAGATAAGACTGATTTTACTCTCTGCCAGCATACTGTACTTTGTACTATGTACCTGTTAATGATCCTTAAAACCACTGATATTATATGCAATTTAGGGCAAAACAGTGTTTCATTTTCAAGAAATCTTTGTAATTGCTTCAATTAAATGTGGATTTAAATACAAAATATATCAGTACAGTACATTTATACCTTTATTATTATTATTAATGAAGTAGAATCAGTGTAATAAAAATGTAATGAAAGTGTTATGTAAAGAAAATAATTACATTTGTATTGACAACTGTCTGAGGCTTCACAAGTTTAATTTTTCTTTTACAAACAAGAAAATCCTTATCACTAGAATAATAATGTAGAATGATAATTCAAATTCAGTTGTTGTGATAATTTGATTAATACTATTGCGTTAAATCAAATTGAAATTGAAGGTAAATTAATTAATTAATTAAAGTAATCTGCCACAGCAATAATATATGTATTATGATAAGAAAACGTGTTAAATTGCAACTTTTAAAGGCAAAGTATTTGACCACTGTAAGATGGTTGAGCAAATGTTATGTGAAAAGTTTTCTAACATAGGGTAGTCATTTTAAATTTTGGGGGTTATTAATTAAAACTCAAATTTATCTCGTATTTTTTATCATATTTATCAATTAAATAGCTCAAAAAGTTGGGTTGGGAAAAAACTCAATAAAATTTAGCAAAAACTTAAACCATACAAATCTTTTTCTTGGTTAGCCCTGAAAACACCAACTTTTTCAGACTATTGGACAAAACCCAGTGTAGATCACAATATCTTCATATTGTTAAACTGACATCTGCCATTGACTTCTACATTACTTCAACAGGTTTGAGATGGTGGATTTTTGGATTCAGACTTTTTGCAGCTTCGAGGTATAATAAACCTTAAAAAAAAATAGTTTTCCTCTAAAAATTCAAGTTTTTGTTTTCCTCTTAAAAATGTGAGTTTTTGCCCAAAAAAACTCAACCATGTGTCTGAATTATTTTTATATTTGTTCAGGTAAAATGTCCTAGGGGAAAGGGGATATGTTTGTTAAACTTCTTCCTGAACAAATAATAATTTTCTAGATATTTTGGCAGTACAATATTAGGTTTGGATGGGATTATTATTTATTATTTGAACTCACACACGTACATTAGAGGATTAGGGATCTTTTACCATAGAAAAATTAAGAGGCCAACACTTTCATCTTGAGAAACAAAACTTTAATTTGAAGCAGCCAATGTGGTTCTTCACTGTGAGGGCAGGGAGGATGTGATGGCTAATGGCATTAATGTATAGTATTCATGTATAGTATCTAAGGCTATAGCGATATTATGATTAGTGTTTTTAAAGTTATTTTTAAATGTGATTACAACTAAAAGCATTGTTTGCACTCCTGGCTCTGACTTAGAAACATTGTTACAAGCCAGCTGATTAAAAGACCTGCAAGAGAACTGTCTTCTGCTATCAGAGGCGGGCTAGGCGCCCTAGGCAGCCCAGCCAGCTCGCCCCCTCCCTTCCCCCATTGCTGCGCATGCATGGTGACATGTATTTTGCTACTAAAAATAAAACCGCCCATTGATTGCACAGATTAGCTCATCACTAATTGCCATATCTTAAAACAGAATTAAAGCTTAACAAAGAAGTAGGCTAGAAATACTGTATATTATGTTTAGAGATTCTGTACCAGCCCAAAGCTACCACAGCCTGTGAAGATATGTGCCTCCCAATATGCCAATATGCCCCAAGTAGCTCCACATCTCCTTTTCTGCTGATTCATTGCATGTTCCTTGTGCTACTGTCAGTTACTCTAACTTAGGGACATTTAATATAAAGTACATATAGAATATAAAAGTCACAATACAAGGCTGATTAGTAATGAACTCAGATTCTCATTACATGGCAGCTCAGAAACTAGTGCAATTTAATTTAATAATCAGCCCTGTAGCATCAGCTTCTATGATATCTGAACCTCATTTTCTGCTTGATACTTTGCATTGATCCCTAACACTACTACTACTACTACTACATAGTACTTTCTATACTGCGTAAGAGATATAGAGTTGGGATTTACTGTTGTTTTATGGCTGCATGAACCTGCTAAAGCACTGTTATACTCTACTCATCCTTGGCTACCAAAACATAACAGATTGGCGATAAGATGTCTCTTCTATCTCTGCAGCAGCCTGCAGCTTTTCTTTCAAACCCTGGTTAGCTTACCATACCTTTTACTGCTTGGATGCATATGTTTGAAAATTACCTTATTGCTGCTGACCAAGGGGAGATTTCTGCTGCTAGAAAAGCGTGCTTTACTTATTCACTTCCTGGGAGCAGAGAGACCGCGTATATTCTATACATTGCACTTACTGCTTTAAAGAACTTTTTTGTGCTAAGAGTAAATTTGCTGAAAGATATAAATTCCGCAAACGTGGACAACGTAATGGCAAATCCACAGAACAATTTGTAGCAGCTTTGAGAGAGCTGGTTGTTACCTGTGAGTTTGGTTACTGAACAAATGAAATGCTAAGAGACCAAATAGTGGAAAAAATGAATTCACCACGCAATAGACAGAGACTGCTCCTAGAGCAGGATTTAAAGGAACAGTAACATCAAAAAATAAAAGTGTTTTAAAGTAATGAAAATATAATGCAGTGTTGCCCTGCCCTGGTAAAACTGCTGCTACTATTGTTTATATAAATAAGCTGCTGTGTAGCAATGGGGGCCGCCATTCAAAGGAGAAAAGGCTCAGGTTACACAGCAGATAGCAGATAAGCTCTGTCTGTCTAATGGTGTTATCTTTTATCCATTAGTTAACCTGTGCCATATACTGTAGCCGTTTCACAATTTCCGCCATTGCTACACAGCAGCTTGTTTATATGAACTGTAGTAGTGTTTGTGAAGCAAACAGATCAGTTTTACCAGTGCAGGGCAACAGTACATGATATTTTCAATACATTAAAACACTTTCATTTTTTGGCGTTACTGTTCCTTTAACCCTTGAAAAGGCAGTTGCTAGCCAAATTGAAACAGCAGTGGCAAAGGCTAAAACTCTCAGTCAGGGAACTGCTGGGAATGTACAGACTGTGAATTCAGCACTGCAGCCTAATAATGCATAGTCACAGTGCAATACAGTGCTAAGGAAAGGAATTCACTGCAAAACTGTGCAACAAATACAAATAAAAAATACTGCTTCCACTGTGGTTCCATACAACACATTGCAAATTATGCTACATGTCCTGCAAAAGCTGTACAGTGCCGCAAATGCAAAAAAAGTAGGAGATTTTGCTAAAATCTGCCGTCGTTCTCCTAAAGATGTTCATGAAGTCACTACTACAAATGTCCCAGTATTAAGTGTGGATAAAGCTGACACATTTATTCCAGACAAAGTTTATTTGCACTGTCAATGTCAATACTGCTTCTGCTGACAAGGGACACTCCATTAACCTGATTCTTGATACAGGTTCTGCTTTTTCTATACTACTAAAGGATATTTTCTTTAAATACTTTGCAAAAGATCCACTTGTTACACCTGCCCTGAGACTGGTCAGTTACTTAAAGGATCCAATCCCTGTGCTTGGTTGCTTGCCAGTGACTGTATAATTTGAATCAAATACTGCAAAATGTGACATTTACATTGTGAATAAGGGTACTACTATACTTGGAAGGGATCTCTTTGCTGCATTAAACCTACAAATAGTTGACGGTCTAATCACTACAGCACCAGTGCCTGCCATACAGCCAGTGTCTAAAGTTTCACAACTAAGCATCACTTTGTACACAAAGTTAAGTTGCGAACAGATGTTAAACCAGTACCATTTCCTGATTCAGCAATGGAAAAACTTGCTATTGATATTGTTGGTCCTTTTACAAATGCTCCTACATACTGTAGATTTGCTATAACCTTGATAGACTATTACAGTAAATGGCCTGAAATTGCATTTGATTCTCATATAACAGCTACAGTAATAACATTTCTGTCTACAGTCTTCAGCAAAGAAGGTAATCCGAAGGAGTTAATATCAGACAACAGACCACAGTTTGTCTCATCTGAGTTTGAATATTTTCTGAGGGAGAGAAATATTGTGCATAGGAAATCTTCAGTGTATTACCCACAAGCAAATAGAGAAATTGAGCGATTCAACAGAAGTCTGAAAGAAACACTACAGACAGCAAATCTTACTGGGAAATCTTGAAAAAGTAATTACAAGACTTCCTACATAATTACAGAGCAACGCATTTTGCAACAACCTACTCATCTCCAGCTGAATTATTACATGGAAGACAGATATCAAACTTCCATAAAATACTGCGCCTACAAAATCGTCTACTGCTGACATTGTCAAATGTCAACAAGCCAAATGCAAGGCTTATATGGACAGAAAATGTGGTGCAAGAGAAGTGACCTTTTAGCCTGGATCTTTAGTCAGAACTTAGAAACCAGGAATAATGAAACAAGGACAACCTAAATTTACTACACCACTTGAAGTGAGACGCCAGCGAGGACCATACACATATGACCTGTCTGATGGTCGCATATGGAATGCAAGTCATCTTGCTCCTGTTAGAAGTGACTTTGGAGAAGCTGCATTTGATGAAGGTCATTTTCCTGCTCCTGATGCCAAATGCAATAGGTCTGAAGAAAGTGGACCTATAAGGCATACTGAGAGAATCAGAAAACTACCTGCATGGACCAAGGACTATGTGATGTCAATATTGCATAATATTGCTTTAAGATGCATACTGTTAAATTGTTGCTGTTTATTACATGTGCCCAAATGATTTCCTACTATAGGGGGAATATGTGGTATTTAAACAAAGGGCCTGTAGGTGTCACTGTGCACAAGATTTATACTGTGTATATATAGTACTTTCTATACTGCTTAAGAGATATAGAGTTGGAAGTTACTGTTGTGTAATGGCTGCACGAACCTGCTAATAAAGCACTGTTATACTCTACTCATCCTCGGCTACCAAAACATAACAACTACAGTGTGCAAGAGTGTCAATGAGACTCCTAACAAAATCCAAGATTGTGACCCCCATCTTTTGAGCAAGTTTGAAATCCTGAATCATTACTGTCGTCGAGATTCTGAATAGGGATTTGCCTAGTTTCGCATTGGAAATGATGTTCATAGACCCCAATGGATGAAAAACCAACCTTGCCGCTCGTCAAAAAAAAAATTATTGCCCATAGACTTTAATGCAGTTCGGTGAAATGGGTCAAATTTGCCCATCCCTAATTCTGAAATATTAGGCTGGTATAAATTCAATATATATAAAAATTGGATTTTTTATGCCATTGTGTGTGCCATAAAACAGGGAGCTGCCAACACTGGCTTCTATTATCGGCCCTCCAACATGTAGGTCAGAAAAATTTCGGCCCTCTGTATCATAGAAGTTGGACAGCACTGCTGTATATGATTGTTTTACCTTCAATGCATTATGATATTTTTTATTTGGGGTTTTAAAAAGAGTGTCAGGCAATCAGGGTTTTATTCTATACTAATTCTCTTAAAATACAAGATATTACTTTATTATTACAGAGGAAAAGAAAATTTTGGGGTAACGTGTTTCTAAATAATAAATCCCATACCTGTACTCAGGCATCAATATATATTCAATACAGGTATGGTTAATATGGAGAATGCTTGTGCCCTAGGTTTTTTGGATAAGGGAGTTTCCATTATTTGGAGAACCATGATGTGCTACTTCATAAAAGATGGAAATGTGAAAAAATCCAAAGTATTGTTTTATCATACATATTACACCAGTCTGTAATGGACGTGATTTCTGTTAGACAGTCCTTAATGAAATATATCAAAATCAAATTAGTAGTGCATTTACTATACTCACATAGCCTATTCTCTATATTGCTAAGGTCACTACATGTCTGTGCAATCGCCATGCCATACACTGGAATGGTTCATAGCAAATGTCAATGTTAAATTATTTGTGCATAAATGACTTCTGACTCTATATTTATGCTGTCTCCAGCACTTTCATAGTGTTAGGGGCAGATTTATTAAAGGTCAAATTTTGAATTGATGTGAATTTTATTTTACTCTAATAAATTCAAATGTACTCACACTCGAATGGGAGGTTATTTATGAAAAAATTAAAATGTCTAAAATACGATCGAAAGGGAACAACCCGAAAATTTGATAAAACTCAAATCGAATTTTACTCCGAAAAATCTCAAATGTCAGGAAGGCTAGTAACATCTTAAAATGGGTCAACTAACCTCGGCCATTGACTTATAAATTAATTTGGCAGGTTTTAGTTGGAGAATATTAAAATTAGAACTGTTTCCATGGTCGATGTGTGATAAAGCTCACATTCAAATTTACATTCAAGCTTTTAAATTCAAAATTGTGAGTTTTGACACACAACAAAAATCTTGAAAATTTTGAATTTACCATTCAAACCTTAATAAATCTGCCCCTTAATGTGTATTTACAATTAGCTGATTGTCAATGAATAAAATAAAAAAGCAATGCAAAATGAATAATTTGTGTCAGTCATGCATCAATATTCACCATTGTGTGGCAGCCTTAACATATTGTAACAGAATGCCTGTACCTGGGAAAGTCCTGGACGCAGTTTATGTTTATCCCATTTTTCTGTCAGAATGGTTCCGGGCCATGTAGCCAGTCCAGGTTTTCTTGAACTCAGGTGGGCTAATTAAACAGCTTTCCCAGTGTGGGACTGTGTGTGTGTGAGTGTGTGAGTGGGTTTTCCATGCTAAGCTGCAACTATCTGGAGTATAACCAAGTGACTGGAGGAAAGTACTGGAAAAACCCTCCCAAGAGACTGTGGAGTGTGAGTCCAACAGAGGACTTTGGGACTCAATACTGGACATTTTTGTTTTTATATACACCAACGTGGGTGTTTAAAGTTTGGCTGCTATTCCTATGTTGAAGCAAGTGCACTGTTCATTTTGTTTATAATAAAAGCCAGCCAAGCTGCATAAAACTATTGAAGGTGGCCTTTGACTAGCGTTTGTGTGCTAGAACAGTGCTATTGATCCCTGCCAAACCTGAATCTCACAATATGTACTCAGTAAGATATGACTGGACACTCATTTAAAATACATTGCCACACCTTTGCATCATAAAATATAAATTATTGATTATTAATAATAATAAGAAGAAAAATACTGTGACTTAACAGGATAAACATTTCAATAAATTCCAAAACTATTTCTGGTCATTTTTGCTAAATGGAACCTATTGATCCCAACTTCTTTATAAAGAAAACCTACAGGTTAGCACAGGGGGGCCCATTTAATATTGCGCCTGCTTTTTGTAATAAGCAATCTTTAATGAAACCCTGCTTGAGTTTACTAATCACACAGGGATTTGTCTCAAATAAAAAGCTTTATGAGAGGTTCACCAATGAGCAAAAAGGGTATCTTTTATGATCTTTTGATATCCTGAAACACTTTGCTTTTCACTAACCATTTCTTCAGCCCACACCTTTACAAAGGTTTGGTGAATGAATTTGATTGAGTCATGTTGGTCATAACTTTTTATAAGAAGGTTAGTTGATAGAGAAACAGAAATTGTAAGGTTAGAGAAGAAATGTCCTACTAGCCAGCTGCACAGCTGGAAAGAAATTTCCTCTAACTATCTTCAAGAATGGGCAGCTAGAATGCCAACCAATAGTGATGGGCGAATTTGGGGCATTTTGCCAAAAAAATTCACGAATTTCCCGCAAAATGGCAAAAAATTAGCAAAACGGCGCCGGTGTCTAGTTTTTGACGCTGGCGTCTGTTTTTGGAGAAATTGCGCTGGCGTCCATTTTTTGATGGCCGGCGGGAATTCGCAGTGAATTATCGCCTGCCGAATAAATCTGCCCATCACTACCAACAAAGCTAAGCAAAGCTTATTTATTGATTTGTTTTATGTGTACTTAAATCTGTATTATTTTCCAACTATTCCAACATAACTTTATAGTATTGAGCTCACCTCCTTTCACATGTATGTGACAAAGGATCATGTGAACCCATATGAATAACTGAATTATCCATTAAGCTACAGAATATGTGGCTGGGAAAGTCAATGGTCGAATTATAGTGGTATTAGAGTTTTTTTAAACCACACAAACTAACTTCCTCTAAAACCAAAAAAAACAAATGCCATGAAAGTTATTAAAAGTTCTGAATATAAAAAGTATGAATGGAAAAAAATGCTGAATAATGAACTTAAAAATACAGACTTCTAAAACCTCTAGCAAAAAAAAGTGAAAACCTCTAAAAAAAAAAAAGGTCCAGATGGATCAGCACAGCTCCTATAGGACCTTGACTGCTTTTATTTGGCGAAATTCTAGAGAAATAAAAAAAATCACACATTTTTATAGCAAAGTACAAATCATGAAAAAACAGAAATCCTAATGTTAGTAAATAAGCCCCTTTATTTTGTTGTGCTAAAAAGGTAAGGAATACATCTAATGAATCCTGCATAACAGCTTATTTCCATTTAATGCTTCAGAATGATAAAAGGCACTTTGTTGTATTACTTAACTTTTGAGTACAGGTATCCAGAAAACTCGGGACCTGAGGTTTTCCGGATAATGGATCTTTCTGTAATTTGGATCCTCATACCTTAAGTCCATTAGAAAATAATTTAAACATTAAATAAACCAAATAGGCTGATTTTGCCTCCAATAAGTATTAATGGATGCAGCTCGATCCCGGATACTAGTGATGAGCAAATCTGTCCCGAAACGCATTGAAGTCAATAGGCGTCAAAATAATTTAGCTTGAGAAGCAATAATTTTTATATGTGCGACTCTTTTTTCCAAATACATTAAAGTCGATGGGCATCCGAATAATTTTGCAATTTTGACAGCAAATTTTTGCAGCAGCTCCGTGAAAATATTTGCGGGGCAGCGAAACTCGAAAATTTGCCGCAAATTCATGCCTGCCAGATAAATTTGTCCATCACTACAGGATACCAATTGAAGTGAGAATTTGAATTCGAACAGAATGGTCAACAGTATCAAAAGCAGAAGCTAAGTCCAGGAGAATGAGAATAGAAAAATGTCCCTTGGCCTTAGCAGTCTAGAGATCATTTACAAAAATATATTAGGCAGTCAGTGGACTGTGCAGGTCAAAAGCCAGACTGCATAGGATCAAGCAGATTGTTGTGCGGAGAAATTAGTACAGGTATGGGACCTGTTATCCTGAATGCTCGGGACCTGGGGTTTTCCAGATAATGGATCTTTCCGTAATTTGAATCTTCATACCTTAAGTCTACTAGAAAATCATGTAAACATTAAATAAAACCAATAGGCTGGTTTAGTTTCCAATAAGGATTAATATTTATTAGTTCAAGGTACAGTTTTATTATTACAGAGAAAAAAGACATTTTTATTTACAAAAAAAAGTCACCACAAGAAAAAACTCCCATTGACTTTTATGCATTTAGAGTGAGACAAATTGTAACGTGTGTAAAAAAAAAAAAAAAAGGTGCCCATTGACTTCATCACGTTTTTCACCATTTAGCTGATTTTTTTGCAGTTTCGCAAAATTTCGGGCAAAGCGAACCAAGACGGATTTGTTCATCACTAGTAAAGGAAGAAGCTACCTTTTGGAAGCACAAAGATGAATGACATGACTAGTGACATTCTGTTTAGATTCTACTGATATCTAAACTTTAGATCTTAAAGTTTAGATATCAGTTTACTAAACAAGAAGTTTAAACACCTTCTGCTGTGGCTCCGTTCTTGCTCCTCTTGTTAAACTCCTTTTCAGATGACTTTGGAATGATTCACCCTTGTGCCGCTACCCTTGTGACAAGACCATTGCTACTTTATTTTATTTATACAGGTCTCTATTGTATATCTCTTGTGGTATATTATACTCTCATTGCCTATCCGTTAGAGCCAATTGAAGTCACCATTAGTATGCCCTATATTCTAGGAACATGGCAGAATTGAATTGGTGCCAGAATTGTATAATATGGTAAGCTTTTGCTTTATGAACATGCATCATACCAAGAAAGTGTCAGCAAATGTATTACAGCATTGTGCAAAAAAATGAAATTTTGCATATTTCAGAGGTATGTAACCATGATAAATGACATCCATTGTGCTGATTTTGATGCATATAATTGCTTAAAATTCAATTCAGTGATATTTTTCATTAAAACTGGGGACTGACTTTAGTGAGACCATCTGAATTTAAGGTATGAATAAACTTGATTAAATCTCGTTTCCATTGGAAACAGAGTCATTTGACCTGCCAGGATTAAGTATCTTCCCACTGCTAATCATATTCAAACTGATTTCTATTGTGTCCGTTGTGATAAACTGATATGCATGTTCAAATCCTCACGCTAAAACTGTTTTGTGGATTTGAACTTGTGTAGGTATTCCTGATGCTTGCTATTTATTTTATTTTATTACATTTCTTTTCAAAAATGTATGTTCAGCAGCCATTCTGTAAACAGACGCATTACCATATTGTGTCTAATGTCTGTGCATCTCCAAAACAGATGTAATTTAGGACTCTAAATTTGACAGCTAAAACTATATATCAAAACCTTTTACTGTTCAGCAACACCAGTAACCAGTAATACTAGTTTACTGAGCGATATTGGAACACTGTAAATTAACAACAAAATCAAAAACATATTCCAACTTCTTAATATAACAGAGGTAGAATATACAGTATAAGCATTGTATCGTGTACCCATTTTTATTCTGCTATAATAGATAGAGCACTCAAAATTGCCCCTTTTCTATGAAGTGCTATTCTGAAAACTATTATTTTATTTGAAACATAATACAGCTTTCCCAGGATTTTTTTTTGTCTTTGAGTCATATTCAGGTAAGTGTTACATTTTAGATTTGCATGGGTATATAATTGAATGAGGTGGTTTATTACACATTATTTTTTATACTTGTGCCTGCTGAAATGACCTCAGCAACCAAAAAGCAGACTAATCCTATGGGGTGTTGTTATTAATAATTTCCTCACTTAGCTTTTTTAATCAGACTTTTTCCTATTCAACTTCCAGAGCCCTATTTACTAACACATAAAAAGAAAAAATTGATTTATTTCATATCAAACTGACTTTTTTTCAGCTATTTTGCCCCTTTTTTTATAGAGAATTTGGTTTGGGTACATACCATTTCATTTTTTCCCAATACTGTATATATAAATATAACTCCACTTGATTTAAGATGGCATTAATCATACAAATGGAAAATTCTATTATACTTCTGTATTCAAATTTTGTTAGAAAAGCAATAGCTTCACCAACATTTTATTTGCATTAAACCTCTTATTTGTACTCACTAATAAATAAAGAGGAATATTTTAGCTATATACAAATATATTCAAGGGCATCTGTCTGGAGATATTTTTCATCAAAGAATGTTATTGTAACATTAGAGAAAGCCTTGAGAAAAACCCTCAATGATTGTGTAGGGCCCGATAGGGATACAGGCCCTATAGAGTAAATCTTTTCACCATTTCCTTGGGTTATTGGGTAGAATCCCTGTTACAAAATAACCTTTACAGTGATAGGCTGAGAGATTTGATGACACTGCTCTGACTCCTATATAGTGTGTGCAGGGAGTGGCCTCTTCCTCTTTTGCCTCTGGATGTGATTCCAGCTGGATGTGCTCAGTGGGACTGAGTGCAATAGGCCCAGAAGAAGGCATGTGTCCAAGTCGGGGACCAGGTAACCCCGTGAATGAGGAACAGATATACTAGGGCAGACTTGTCATAGTCTCTCTAGGAGAGAAAGGCAGATAGGATAGAGAGAAAGAGCAGCTGAAGCTCCAACAAGGATTTGCAGAAAGGGAGTAGCTTCCCAGAGGCTGTGTGTGTTGCCTCCAGTCAGGGACCTCAGTGAAGAAGGACTGTAGGGTAGAAGCTGCTTGCCTGACAACTTCCAGGAGGGAAAGGTTGTACTGCAATTGCCTGTGTACTCTCTGTGTGAGCCTGCCTTTGATCTGTGTGAACTCTCAATATGCTGTTTTCCTCAACTCCTGCGTGAGTATTAAACCTGTGGTCATTTGCCTCGCGCATAGTAAATAAACCGTTCCTGATTGTTAAGAACCTCCTGGCGCCCAAGTTGTTTTTGTGTGCACAGTAGCCTGGGGGGGATGTAGTTGCACTACACCATAGAGGGAACACTTCCACTTAGCGAAGGCCCTGCCCTGGGTGTAAGTCGCGTGTAACCCATGCTCTAGTGTTCTAGCTGGTGAATTATCCCGAGTGGCCCAAATAGGTGTTACAATTGTATAAAGTTTTCTAATTATATCAGAACCCTCATAACCAAGTCAATACCAGATTGCATTTGCATTAAAAACTACAGTATGTATCCGTAGTAGTGATGGATGAATTTGCGGCAAATTTCTGCACTTCGCCTCCTACGAATGTTTTAGCAAAACTGCTGCAAAAATTTGCCTTGCTGTGTCAAAAGAAAATTGGCAAGCGTCAGAATTGTTGCATGCATAAAAATTATCGTGCATTTATTGACTTTACTGCATTTGGACAAAAAAGTTGCGTGTATAAAAATTGTTGCTTGCGTCAAAATCATTGAGTGTACAAAATTATTTTGACCCCCATCACGAATTCAGACTAACAATAATTTTGTTTATGTAATGTTGAATTATGACTTTTTTTTACATAGGATTTAACAGCACGGTATTTTCTTTCACCAGGAGTTACATATTTATAGCTTTAGGATTCAGTTCCCATGACTGCATGTCCAATAAGAGTCATTGGGAATGTTGAGCATATTCTAAGTGCAGTAAAAATGATGCACTTCTGCCAAATTAACTTGGATCCATTGTGCAGTATCCATATTATGCTATATTTTAATGCTATATTTTACTGCACCTACAAAGTTCTAACTAGGGATGTCGCGGACTGTTCGCCCGCGAACATCGACTATTCGCGTTCGGCGAATGTTCGCGAACGTCGCGCGACGTTCGCCAATTCGGGTTCGCCTTAGCTGGCGCTTATTTTTGCCCTCTCACCCCAGACCAGCAGATACATGGCAGCCAATCAGGAAGCTCTCCCTCCTGGACCACCCCCACACCCCCTGGACCACTCCCCTTCCATATATAAACTGAAGCCCTGCAGCGTTTTTTCATTCTGCCTGTGTGTGCTTGGAAGAGCTAGTGTAGGGAGAGAGCTGTTTAGTGATTTGAGGGACAGTTGATAACTTTGCAGTTGGTAACTTTGCTGGCTAGTAATCTACTTGATACTGCTCTGTATTGTAGGGACAGAACTCTGCAGGGATTTGAGGGACATTTTAGGTTAGGTAGCTTTGCTGGCTAGTAATCTACCTTCTACTGCAGTGCTCTGTATGTAGCTGCTGTGGGCAGCTGTCTGTCCTGCTGCTGATCTCTCATCTGCATCTGTTCTTCAAACAACTGCCACCTAGCTGTCTAAATATCAATAATAATACCGTCTCCAGAAACACCACCCGATTGACGTTTTTCAAGCAGCAATAATATATTCCGTATCCAACGGCTGTAGTGTATACGTTGCCCTTGCAGGCATTATTTGCCCAGTCTTTAACCAAGTGCCACCTAGCTGTGTGAGCTTTTTCACATTCCGTGTCCAGAAACATCACCTGAGTGACGTAGTGTGATTTCTGCCCTTTACAGCACAAAACGCAGCGCTGTGTCAACAATGGATTTTTCAGATACATTTTTGCCCTTGATCCCCCTCTGGCATGCCACTGTCCAGGTCGTTGCACCCTTTAAACAACTTTAAAATCATTTTTCTGGCCAGAAATGTCTTTTCTAGCTTTTAAAATTCGCCTTCCCATTGAAGTCTATGGGGTTCGCGACGTTCGCGAACTATTCGCATGTTTTGTCGCAAGTTCGCGAATATGTTCGCGAACATTTTTTCCGCCGTTCGCTACATCCCTAGTTCTAACATCAGTCTGGGAGTTGTCGAGCAAAGGGCACCTTGAACATGCATTTTAGTGTAGAAAAAAATGCCATTATGTATGTATGTTCCAGTATAACCAGCTGTGGCAGCAGATGGTAACTGTCAGTAGCAATAATATATTTTTTGCCACCAATATTGTTTCTAAGTCTTGCTAACAGCAGCCCTGTATGTACTCTGTTTGCAGTGCTTTACATGTAGCAATGGGGTTGAAAACCCACCATTAATATAAAATAATGATTGCAATGTGTCTTTTAGTCAGTTGTATTTAAAGGCACTGTAAAGTGCTTGTGTCATGGGTGTAGTTTTAATATATCAAAACAAACTTGTGACAGAAATGAGGCTGGGACGTATTGCTTATAGTAGCAATTTAGACTTTCAGAAACCTTCTAATTGCTCATTTTAACAAATATTTGCAACTTCCTTACGTAATAAACTGTATTACTATTCAGAATTCTTCAAAATCTGCAAAGTCTTTAAAAAAAATGGGTTTGTGTATTGGTTTATCATAACGTTAGCACCATATTTGGAAAGGGAGACACAAGTCTCAGGGCTCAAAATAGAGTGTAGAGACCTGAGGCTATTTGCACAATCCCCACACATTGGGCATTGGGCGGTTTTTTGCATTGTATGATATCAATCTACATGTGGGTATATATAGTTCTGTATATTTGACTTGTGTATTAAAAAACACTAGTAGTGGATTTAAAAAAGATCTGTGTGCTAAACTGAATAGTAATAGAGGATCCTACTTAAAAAACATACTGTAGATCTCTTCATGTAACAGGCTCATTCGACAATGGACCAAGTGATTTCTGTATCACTAAGCTACTCCATTATCTGGTATTGTGTTAGTTCAATGCTTGTCAATTTCCTACCGAGTTAATGATATGGTGGGGTGTTAAAGCTCAGAGTGGTCATCCATGCTCAAAGCAATACAATAGATTCTAACAAATTGTCTCATTAAACCTATTAAAACTTGATACATGCATATTTTTACTGAAGGTAAATCTGCCCCCAAATCTGGCAAAAAATGATTTGGTAAGTATTTTCAATACACTAAGGGGGTTATTTATCAAAGTCCGAATTTATCTGCTACAAACTCCGATCAAATACGCTCGGGTTTTTTACGCTTATTTATTATTATACTTTCGCTTTGCTGGAAAAAAATCAGATTTTCAAAATTTTTTCATATTTTCCTCAGATTTTCAAGATTTTTTCGTATTTTTCACCGAAAACTATTCTTACTAAACTCCGAATGCAAAAATCACGAAAAATTTGTGATATTTTTTTTTAATAAAATCTGACTTTTAAAAAATCACAAATTTTTCAGAAACCCTGAGGATGGAAAAGTCTGAATCAGAAAATCCAGTAGCACAATTGAATTGATGCAAAAACCGTAGTGATTTCGTTAGCCCATATATGAACAAACAAGGGAAACGTTTTGGGCCCTATAAAGCCTTGATAAAGGGTCCAGTAGGGCCGAAACGTTGCCCTTGTTTATTTTTATATGGGCTAAATTAATCACTACAGATTTTGCATCAATTCAAGTGTGCTACTGTATTTCTTTCTTTGGATGTATCAGTTGACCCAAAAAGCAGGAGAGGGTCTTCCAGTTTAGCACCTGAAACCTACATAGGTTCTAATGAGGGTAGAGCACTCCTAATTACTACTACTACCAATGATTTTTTGATGTGTGCTCGGTTTTGTGAAATACCCCAAAGTTTTCAGAGTTTTTTGGGCAAAAAACATAAGAAATCAGAGTTTTCGGGTGAAAAATCCGAAAAAAAACCTTGAAAATCTGATTTTTTTTTTCCTGCAAAGCAAATGTATGTATGTATGTATATATATATATATATATATATATATATATATATATATATATATATATATATATATAATAAAAAGTTTAAAACAAAATGTCCCTATTATAAAAAGCACAAAAGTGAAAATATACTTAGCAATCACTGTTTACAAGTGTGGGAAATTAGCTGACAGTAAAAGGGTTAAATAGCATCCTTTGTCCAAGGTGCAAAGAAACAAACTTGCAGATGGTGAGATACTATAGTGCCAAAAGTGTTTCAAAAATGCATTGAACTTGACATGCAAGAGAAATTGGAAAAAGCTAAACATCTTTAGTTAAAAGCTAAGATTTAAAATTGATATTTTGACAGGTATCCTTCTAGGAAAAAACACAGTAAAGAAAACATCAATTTAACCTATTTTGTCTCTTTCCTAATTTCCCTTAAGACCCATTAACTGAAGAAGTAGTACTCATTCTGCTTCCTTTGAGGACACAATGTCACAGAGGTTTATTTACAAGGCATTGCAAAATAGTTTGCTCAGTGTAATCACTGTATAGAAGAATCATGCTGCACCTTTTCATGCATTGCCAGATTTGATATTTGAATCACTGGGAGCCCTGTGAATACTGAACCACAAAGCAAAACAAAACAAAACAAGACTGGAGTTTTAAAAAAAGAAAAAGTGTATTTTTGCTTTTATTGCCTGGTGGCCGTTTTGTCTATTGGCATCCCTGTGCACCATCATACAGTTCCATCTCTGTTTTTTGAAACCTTTAAATAAATGTTGTTCATTTTATAGAGAATCAGACTTCTAAAGATGAATCATAAATGCAGAAAGTGCATCCTGATCAAATGATTTCCTTGCAGGCTCTTTCCATCAATCAATTTCTGTAAGAGCTAAAAACATATTTAGTTAAATGTCCCTGTTATTGGTTAAAAACAAAATCTGTATTGGAAGAACAAAGATAACAAAAATATAGGATTGATTATAAACTTAAGTTGGTCATACTGTACGTTGTCAACGTTGCTTGGTGACAAAGCCTCTCAATGCCAAATTTCATGCTTATTTTCATGTTTATTGGGCCAAAACATGTTCACCTTGACTGATATCTAGTTGGGATTGGCTGTAAAATGCTGTTGGTTTTTTATTACATGTCTACAAAGGCCCAGCCATGTTATCGAATCTTTTAATAATTACCATTGGAAATAAAAGATTGGATCAGTCCCACCTAACATAAATCTGGTGGTTGGGATGAAATGAGTATATCTTCCCAGTGTATGTCCAGCTTTAATTGTAGGAAGTAATTAAAAACGATATCAGTAAGTGCCAGCAAAATTTGCAATCAATAATTCTTAATAATTAAATGCTTCTTTTAAGAGCACTAAGGTTGAAGTAAAATATTAATTGTAATTATAGAGTGCCACGGACAAATTAACTGGAATAGAGTTCCAAGAGAAGAACCAAATAAATTCACAGTGTGATCAAATTTATGAAGGTAATGCAGCCATGTTAGATACTTTTGGCGACATGAAGCATATGGACCTGCACCCCCCCCCTCCCACAAATACAGCACTTCCTGCATTTAGCAGCACTGTATTCTGAAGAAGAAAGCCAATGGCTTTTTAATCCAGTGCAAGGAGCAAAGTGCAGATATTCAAGTAGTCATTCAAAAAGAACTTGATTCCTGGGCATTAATTAAGTAGTCCAAAGGTCTTTAAGGTCTCAATTTTGACCCAAATACTGACAAATGACCAACTATACAGGCAGAAAGGGGGAAAAAAACCTGCATTCAGTTTAAAATACATTTGGTTACATTGTTTGTACAATGTGAGTACCTTGCTTCAACTGCAGGAAAAACATTGAGCATCATACAGTTTTTTGCAATGTGTCCATGTTTTCCCAAGCAATACACACACAGTGAATGGGCTTTAGTACAGCTAAATAAAGATGGGAAAAAATATTATGGACAAAAAAAAATATGCCTGATTTGTATAGTAAATTAAAATGTGCACAGTAGAGCCAGGGCTGGGCTAGGCCGGCCAGGCGCCTTAGGTAACCTGGCCGGTCACAGCGCAGGCTGGTCACACACATGAAATTTCGCTTGTGGTTTGCATGTGCGAAACAACATGCATGCCGCACATACATGAATCATTGTGTGCATGTGCAGTACACGGGCAAATAGAACAGACTGTCGGAAAGACGGGACCGGACATGGTATAGGTGACAGAGGAGTTACATGCCTGCCCTCGCCCCAGCTTTTGCACCCTAGGGACTTGTATCTCTGCCTACCCCTAGTTCCGGCCCTGAGTGCAGCTCATTTAGGAGCAGAAGTGCTAAATTACACCAGTGGAGTCACCTATAGCAATCAGTCTTTTTATGGCAACCATTGTGTTCCTATAAGGAAACCTTGATAAATGAGCACATAATTGTGCCAATCAAAACACCTTTAACTTACATCTACTAACAATTACCTATTATTGCAGGGTACAATTGCTTCTGTTTTGTAGAATACAGTTCACGGTGCATTGTTTTCTATTTCTACATCTAATTTAAGCAGGTGGTAATTTTCTTTTTTGTGCTGTGTCTGTACAACTTGCACCAGCTAAATTGAACTCAAACAGCATTAAATGCCTATTTTTGTAAGCAGAACACTCTATGGCCAAACTATTTGCACCTATTGGGACTCTATACAAGAGGCACAACATTTTTTGGATATACACATGGTGTAAATAGGCATATCCACCATTCTGTATACGCAACCTTTAAAATGTGCATACTTTTGCACAAATGGTCCAATGACAAATTTAAATTTAAAAAAATCAGTTCTTCGTGTATTTAATTTATTCTTTCACTAAAACATGTTTCCTGAAAATCTAATGGATTTCTAAAACAGAAAATGTGAAAAAACATAGGATACCTTCTTTTGGGCCAGCAGAGGGAATAACGCAGTCATTTTTTTTACTACTGTATATTGTTGAAAAAAATAGAACAATGAATCAATTTTGGCATACAATTCATATATTGCTTAGGTTACAGGCTATTATTATTATTTTTATTATTATTATTATTATTATTAATACATAATAATACATTCTTATCTCACTACAGGGTAAAGTTTACCAAATCAGAACAATTCAATGTTTATTAAACTTGAAAACCATATTTTCCCGTTTGCTAGACCATGAAGCTGATGATCTGAGTACATTCAATAGGAATATTCTAGCATGAAGTTTATATGACTAACAGATGCCGGAAATTAAAATGTATACAACATATACAACATTTTATAATACAGTCAATTCTGACAGTTGGATAAATAGCATGTTGAGCATATCTGATCTAAAAAAAATTATTTTATCTAAAACCATTTAAACTGTTATTAGAGATGGCACTTTTGATTTCTGGGCATACAAACCAGTCTACCTTAAATGTTTCATTTTGGGGGAAAGATTATAAGAATGGATATTTTTTATAGTCTGCTGGAATCCAATTCATTTTTTTTTCAACTGATATATCATCTTGCATATACTATTAATTTTACCAGCATACCTTGTGTTCTCTGTTAGGATTTCATTTCCTTCCACCTCAGAATTTGATGAAATCTATTTCCTAGTTCCTCGTCTCACAGTAAGAGCTGACAACAAGCATCAAGCAAAATGTTGTTGTCCCAGATGAAATAATTCATTTCTGTCAAAGATTAGACACAAGATGACTGATATTGTTCTATGCAGTCCAAAATGGAACAATTTAGCCATGTTTACCCACAGACGATGTTTTGGCATTTATTAATCTGTAACCTGCAAACTCCAAAATCTGTCTGGAGACCTAGATAGAAAAATGGTCCTCCAGGAAATATACTGAGAAATAATATCCTAAACTGTAACTGTTACTTTGCAGAATGGCAAATAATTGTATTACTGATGCACATTTTAATAACATAGAAACAATAGGATTTCAGGATATTATGTTTTTATATCCATTATTTACTACATGAAAATGTTAATCCTTCTACCCTTTAACATACGATTTTTGAGGTCAGGGGTTAGGGGTGAAGTCTGAGCAATGTACATAATGTAGCCAAGAGTATGAATTAAATGTATCCTGGTAAAAGATTGAAAGTCAAATTAGCAACAGTATTTTGGTTGTTGAGGACATTAGGTTAGGGAAGGAAGTTACTAACCAAGTATTCTGATATAAGAAGCAAGGTCAAATTTGTAAATATCTACAGGGTAATTTACAAGTGTATTGTGTAAGGTGCAAATCACCATTTCTTTACTTACAGCTCACCCCACTCTAAATGGCAGCTCCCAGAAATGTTCACAAATCAAATAATAATGATTTTTGGAAAATAATTGCATCACTTCTACGAGTGGCATTAAAATGCATGATGCGTGATTCAGCAGATGGCAACCTAACCCAAGTTTTGTAAAATAAACTGTAAATTTTTCAAGATTTGTACATTGTTGCAATGATGGATTTAACACCATTATTCAATGCTGCTTTAGACCTTACATTATCTTTTAAAGTCAATGTGGAAAATTCAAGCAGCAATAAGTTATGTGGGAAGTCACTCTAGTAAAAAAAACTCAAAAAACAACAATGATTGCTGTATATCCCCATTGCATTTTTAAGCAGCTGCTTACAGTTACACTGGATTTCTATATGGATTTGTATATGTATATATCTTTAGACTGCATAATAAATAGGCCCCAAATGTGTTACAGTTGTATGAATAGCAGGTGGTTGTACCATGTTAGTAACATTAGGCAATCAGCTTGAAAAAGAAAATGTTCTGAAAGCTTGCTATAATTATCTTAGTTAGCTAATAAAGGTATCACCTTTATACCACTTTATTTTTTATTTCAAAAGGGTTGCTCTGTACCAGTTGCATGAATAGAAAGACTTTATCCCTAGCAGGGACACAAACACACACAGTAGATTTATAAAAAAAATATTTTTTAATGTACTTTAAAAATCTGAATGTTTTATTGTTAAGAAATAGCTGTAATTTTCTCAAAAAATATGCCAACTTTTTGCAAATTAAAGGCCCTTTAAGATACTATGAAATGTCAGTTTTACTGAAAACTACCAGATGACAGTTTTCATGACGCAAAACTGTGGATATGTGAATGTTATCTTGACAACTGTAGGAAAATTAAAAATATATATTTTCACCATGGGTAAAGGTTGCCATCATTTTCATTTGCGCTCCATACCCATACAAATATATTTCCAAGTAATAGTAAAAGACAGGATAAGCTGTAGTTAATCTTCGTCTCCAGCTGTTGTGTACTCTATTTAAACAAGTAGAGGGAATGAATTCTCTCTGCATGTAGTTATTTGATTTATTCAAATAATCTGTGTTTAGTGTGTATGCATATCTTAATCCTAGAAACCGCAAAATACGTTCTGTCCTGATAATGTTTTCATGTTCTTTAATTCCATTATTTAGTGACCAACCATTACTCCTTAAAAGGAGTACAGAGCCTATAAAAAATGATATAATTTAGCTCCTAATAGCAGATTAATGGTCTCTTTTTGGTTCAGCAAATGTGTAGGTTTTTTTTTTTTAACTAATGCAGGAAAATAGTTGAAAGGATTTTGATTTAAATGCCAAATATTTTGTTTTTGAACTACTTTTCTGCAATAGTCATGCAACATAAATATAGTAACTTATTTCAGAGCATTTAGAGAAAATTACAGTACGAAAATAAATGCATGACCTGAAACGCCTTTACAGAAGTGCAACATACAGCAAGCACACAAAAGTGCTTATAAAAGTAAACTTGGAGCTTTATAATGTGTAACCTGTGTTTTTACTTTTTATATACAGTATTTGTCCAAAAATGCTGCTGTATTGCTACCTGACTGATTTATTTTCCCACACAGTTTGTGGAGATGGTAGGGATGAATATAAGAAAGTAAGAGCACAAATGTCATTAATAGAGCTGGTAATAAGAAGCAAAAGGAAATATTCTAAATTAAAATATTGAATGTGCTCATACAGACATATGATTTTTTAGCTTAAAACACGTTAAATTAATTACTCATGCAAGTAATTAACAAGTAGTGCTGGGGTTCTAGTAAAGATGGTCAAATTCTGAGCATTTTGGTATCTGGCCGGACATGTATTTTTTTATTTTTAATTTCCACAGAAATACCACATAAATGTAAGTGCAAAAATTACACAGTATGTTGTGAGAGGCCTATACACTAGCTTCAGTGCAGACCCATGGCCTAGTTAAACATTTCACAGATAACTAGTGATGGGCGAATTTGCGCCGTTTCGCTTCGCCGAAAAATTCGCGAATTTCACGCGAAATTCGTAAAACGGCGAAAAATTCGCGAAACGGCGCCGGCGCCCGTTTTTGACGCCGGCGTCCGTTTTTCGGAAAAAAATTTTTTTGACGCGACGAATTTTTTCGGCGAATTTTCGCGGGTGTTTTGCGAATTTATTCGCTGGACGCGAATCGTGCAAATTCGCCGCAAATTCGCGCCTGGCGAATAAATTCACCCATCACTACAGATAACAGAATTGTGTTGATCCCAGACCACTGATTTATCCACTGTTGTGGGCTTGGATCAGCCCCTTCTTCCTATAGGTCCCCACTAAAAAAAAATGGTATGCATTGCATCTAGGTATACCCTGATATGAGGTTATATCTGAAATATCTCACTTTTCATTATATTGGCTATTAATCAGAGGCAGACTGGGCGGTGTCCAAGGCCCACTGTTGCTTCCACCTCAGGCCCCACCCCTCATTCCTTGTACTCCTACTGCTGCCATGATCTGCTTTGGGTGGATGTCAGGAAGCAGCTCATATGATTCTAAGGAGTGGAGCAGGTCTGGGTCAGCAGGGCCCATGAGTGTCGAGGCCCACAGGGTTTTTTTCCCAGTGTCTCACTTGACCAGTCCAAACCTGCGATTAATGCTTTATATAATATCACATGCATATCTCTAATTTCAAACATATTCTTAGTCCAGAATGAGAATATTCTGAACTTGAAAACTCCACCTTTCCATGCAATTGTAATTGATGTTTGAAGCATAATCAACTTTTTCTTACTCCTATGGTGCTGTTGAAGATTTTGAAGAGCCTAGTTCAAGAATTGCTCCATCAAATGGATAAAATGGCATTAGTGGCTTCAAGATATTCCTGATATCATCATGTTTTATATAAAACTTCATATACTCAGTAGGAACCACAAGAATGTCTCTAGAATGAAAAAAATAGTCTTGGGAGTTGCAGGGAATTCTGAGGTTTGATGAAAGACTCAGTTAGGAACGCTTGTGAGGATCGCTATTCTACCTGGGACACATCAGGTCCAGAAAATGTTCTGATTTATATTATAAGTGCCTGGTAAGTAATCCACACATGCTAAGAAATCAAAACAAATAAGTCTACAAATTAAGTTACAGAGTATGTGTAATAAAGTGGAGTGACACAGGGAATTGTTTTGAAAGTATTGAATACATGACAAAAAGGAGGTGCAAAAAAAAAGCCAAGAAACCTGCTGAAATCTCTCAGTTTGTAGAAAGCAATCCTGTCCCCTATCAGTGCAAATGAATATAATATTGTTTAGTCCTAATTGATGGTCTATAAAAAGTTTTCTCATTACCAAGGTTCATACTTGTAAGATTCTGAATGTTCCAGTGATTATCATTGTGTCAGGTACTTACCATTCTTCAGGGAGATGTGGCTCTTCGGCGGTTCCAGTGGCGTCACAACGTGTGCGCCGTGACGCTGGCGCAGAGGATTCGCTGGACGCAGCGTACTGATGCAGGCGACACTATTTCTTTTGCCACAGAGTTTCTCCCAGAGCTCGGACATCGTTTTCCTAGCTAAACTGAGTAAGTTACCCTGATTATTCTTGAACTTTGGTTTTTGCCTGTTTGACTACGCTCCTGTTTAACCCTTGGAACCCTGCTTGATATTTGAACTCCTGTTGCCAACTCTGCTTGCCTTTTGACTACACTTCTGTATTAAACCTTTGAAACCTGCTTGATATTTGATCTCCTGCTGCCAACTCTGCTTGCCTTTTGACTACGCTTCTGTATTAACCCTTGGAACCCTGCTTGTACTTGTTTTCCTGTTGCCGAACTTTTGCCAAACTTTTGTCATCGATTACGTCTCCTTGTCTTGACCTCTGTTTACCGTTTGAACTTTGATCACCGTTGCCGACCCAGTTTTGTCCTACCCGACTACGCTCCAGCTTTCACCCTGGGAACCCTCTTCCTGTGGATACTTCCATCAATGTGACCCCGTCTGTTCAACCAGTGTGATTAGTGAGGCTGTTAATTGTATCATCTGCGCTGACCGTCATATCTGCCGACTACTCTTCAATATTTGCCTGCAGTTGATGCTAAGGTGATTGCCGCACTAGTTTCCTGTGATGTCCTCCCTACTCTTAGCTGCTCTCACAACTAATCCTCTACAGACACAAGACCTGCTCCTCCACAAACCGGCGCATCCTGCCAGGAATCTCAGGCTCCCATACTACACCTTCACTGATCTCCCTCTGTATCCAGTTGAGGGTGTATTGGTAGAGGAGCTGTAAGGGTTGTCTTCCTCACCATCCATGGTCCCTTCTGGTTCGGTAAGTCTGACACATTGACTGAGGAGTCAAAATAAGAGAAGAGTGGTCCAAGAGCCAATAACCATCATAGAGGGCTTCAGAAAGACCTTTAATTAGCAGGTACAGTTGTTGTAAGAAAACTATAAGTAATGCACTCAACTGACATGGCCTCTATGCATGCACACTGCGCAAGACTCCACTGCTAACAAAAAAGCATGTTGAAGCTTGTTGAAAGTTTGCTGCACACCATTTGAACAAGCCAATGAAATTCTGGGAGAATATTCTGGTCAGATGAGATCAAAATTGTACTCTTTGGATGTCATTGCACACACCATGTTTGGAGGAAAAATGACACTGAACATCACCCCAAAAACACCATACCAACAGTGAAGTTGGGAGGTAGGAACATCATGGTGTGGGGCTGTTTTTCAGCATATGGTACTGGCAGACTTCATATAATTGAAGCAAGGATGAATAGAGAAATAAATCAGGACATTCTTGATAAGAATCTGCTGCCATCTACTTCTGAAGATGAAAAAAAGGGTGGACATTTAAGCAAGACAATGATCCTAAACACACAGACAAGAAAACTGGTTTCAGAGAAAGAAAATAAAACTGCTGGAATCAACTGGCAGATAGGCAGGTTAAAAAAAGTAAAAAGGTTGAACTTGATGGACATGTGTCTTTATTCAACCTTTTTTCTAACCTAGCTATGAATAGCCCAGTCAATCACCTGACTTGAATCCAATTCAAAATCTAGGGATATAACTGAATATCAGATTTCATAGAAGCAGCCCTGCAACTTTCAAGATTTGAATATAGTTTGTTTGGATGAATGAGCCAAATTCCCATCTAAGCAATGCATCCATACAGGAGAAGTCTTACAGCTGTCGATACAACAAAGGCTTTTCTACTAAGTATTAAATAAATTTCAGTAAGAGTGTTCAATGCTTACACCCTGTGTCATTCCACTTTATTATTGTTTATGGACTTATTTAATTGTATGTGTGAATTACTTGGGTTGTTACCAACAATATAACAATATAGAAAAAAACACACTCTGTAAATATCCTGTAATATGTCCATTTCAACAGTTCAGAACCCAGGGCTAGTATATGGCTCAGTCATGAAGTCATTTTACCATACTCCAACCAGCTGTACAGCAATGGATACACCTCTAAAAAGGAGAGCACAGCAGAGCAGTATAATTCTGTTTGGACAATTGGAGCCTTCACTCACTTTGAGGTACTCACATCAGCATTGACAATGTAATACCTCCAATTTATCCTCAGGATTAATCCAGTGTTGTCACCATGTCCACTCACTCAGTCCAACTTTGACTGAGCCATTTACTAACCCTGGGTTCTGAACAGTTGGAAATGACTTAATTACAGGACATTTACTGAGAGCACATTTTTTTTTCTTTATTGTACCTTCTGCAACCTACCCATCTGTTGAGACATATATTGGTAAGGTAGAAAAGAAATGCAAGGGGTGATGTCATTTAAAACTAGTAAATATTCTTTAAATATGTTAAAGAAGGAATCTATGTCCATTGGTGAGTTGTTTAATCCAGTTTGACACACAGTCCAGACACACAGTCCAGACACATAAGGGCAGACTTATTAAGGTTCGGATAGTAAATTCGAATTTTCAAAAAAATGTTTGTCAAAACAAATTCTAATTTAAAAGCACCAACTTGAATGTGAGATTTATCACACCTAAACCTAAAAACCACCTAAAACATTAACAAGTCAACGGCAGAGGTCCGTTGAACCATTTGAATATGTTAACTGCCTTCCTGCTGTTCTATTTTTTTTCAGAGGAAAACTAAATTTGAATTAGATTCGAATTTTCAGATTGGGACTATTCTATTGGATATTAGATGCTCTAGTTTTTTCATAAATAACCTCCCATTCGAGTTGTGAATCCACTCAAATTAATTAGAGTAAAAAAATATTCACATAAATTTGACCTTTGATATTGACCCCCATACAGTACATGCAAGAGACACAGAGACAACTAGGTATATACTGTGATGCAGGGTGACCCTACACAACAGTTTAAAGAGATGTGGCTTCAATGGATTATATAGGTTTATATCAACCATGCATCAGCATCTTTTCGACTGCATTATTAGAGATCTATCTATCTATCTATCTATCTATCTATCTATCTATCTATCTATCTATCTATCTATCTATCTATCTATCTATCTATCTATCTATCTATCTATCTATCTATCTATCTATCTATCTATCTGTCATATCTATCTATCTATCTATCTATCTATCTATCTATCTATCTATCTATCTATCTATCTATCTATCTATCTATCTATCTATCTATCTATCTATCTATCTATCCTATCTATACTATCTATCTATCTATCTATCTATCTATCTATCTATCTATCTATCTATCTATCTATCTATCTATCTATCTATCTATCTATCTATCTATCTATCTATCTATCTATCTATCTATCATCTATCTATCCAGCTTTAGAAGTACATGAAACAAAACAAAAGTGATAAAACACATGCTTGCTTATAGGATTTGTAAAAAAAAACCTGAAGTTTTCATGGAAGTCCAAAAGCAAGAATCAAACAAACAAGCAAATGTTTGAAAGGCCACATGCAATAAGACAAGCAATTGCAGGACAAACCTAGACTAGACCTAGGCAAGTTGTACCAGATGAATGGTTTTTTTTTTTAACTACCCTTTAAGCAATATTCAAGTATGAAGATGTCTTTGGTTAGAGGAGGGTGAATGCAAGGAAGGGAGTTAACTAAAACTGATTATAATAATAAGACAACAGAACAACAAAAGAAATTATTAACAGATATAAAAAAGATTTTTTCAGAAATATTTAACCTGCAACGGAAGTGATCATCAGGGGTATTACTATGTTTTACAGGTATGGGACCTGTTATCCAGAAAGCTCGGGACCTGATTTTTTCTGGATAAGGGTCTTTCCGTAATTTGGATCTTCATACCTTAAGTCTACTAGAAAACCATATAAATATTAAAAAAGCCCAATAGGCTAGTTTTGCTTCCAATAAGGATTAATTATATCTTAGTTTGGATCAAGTACAAGGTACTGTTTTATTATTACAGAGTGAAAGGAAACCGTTTTAAAAATAATTTGATTATTTTATTATAATGAAGTCTATGGGAGACTATCGTTCATAATTTGGAGCTTTCTGGATAACAGGTTTAAAGATAATGGGTCCATAAAAAGGCATGGGTTAAGATGTGTGAGAGTAGAATACAAGGATAATGTCAAGTGGCAGAAATGAGTGGCTTTAGGGTCAAGACTCAAATGTTGCGGTTACGAATATTATGGGTCTATGCTACATGCTTAGTGAATTAAGCTGTATCGGCAGATTCATATAAGTGTAGAAGGATGCTCCTAAGACACAACTAAAGCAATGTTTGACCACAATGGGTTTTAGGATGATTTTAGAATAAACTGGTACACTGAATTCAAATGATTTATTTGTGCACAATACAATAATATCCTTATAGCATATAAATAAAAAATACAGTTTGAAAAGTGCAGTGGGGTTATGCTGCTCTGAAACATACAGTACGTGAAGTCATATAATTGAAAGTAAACAAGCCAGACATTAGATAATAGTTATAATACTCATCGAAAAGAATCCATGGAGTGTCCGCAAACTGCAAGGTTAAATATCAAACGTGAAAAAAGAGGACTTAACCTCCAGGACTCTATCAATGAATTGAGTTCAACAAGATCCAAATAATTTAAAAAGGCAATAAATAAATAAATTTAACTTAGAATTGGGGCATGGTTGTGAATAAATATTGCCTTTTTAAATTATTTGGATCTTGTTGAACTCAATTCATTGATAGAGTCCTGGAAGTTAAGTCCTCTTTTTTCACGTTTGATACGTGAAGTCATATCTGTAACTGAACAAAAGAAGATTGTTTTCTTTCTATAAGTTTTCATCTAATATGAGATATTTTGGATCTAGACTTTCTATAATGCAGGCCAGCAATCTTGAATGAAACAGGCTCTTTAAAAAAAATCAAGATCTTTGATGTTTGCTCATCCTTACATCATACAAGGAGCTCAAAGGGTTAATTAAAATTTAATGACTTTGCCTGTACTTTGAAAATGTTATGAACTTGGATGAGATCAATCACTTTCTTGGTCTGCCTGACTTCAAAGAAGACATTATGCAAAAAAAAAAAAAAATCCTCTTCCATTCTGGACTGAATACATAAGCAAATATTTCCTCATTAGTGCTCGAAACACAGAGTTTTGAAGTCATGGCTAGAGAAGGTGGAGGGCCAAAGTGGTCAGGAAGGTTGCCAAATTTTGAAAAAACTTAAATAACTAACCATAACGTATGAAGTTTCAACTGCTGAAATGAAAGGTACATAGGGTTGCCACCTGCCTGGTTTTTATCCGGACAGCCTGGTTTTTTTGAAGTGCTGCCCGGGTCAAAACTGCCTGTCTGGTTTTCCAAATTAGAAAAACCAGGCAGGATTTCCTATAATAGAAGCGTGACCGGCCAATTGCTGATTGCTGCATCGTAGCCCTGACATCACCCCCTCAGCATGGCACTGGGGGCGAAAAGATGGCAACCCTAATGGTACATAAGTGATCTGTGTAGTTTGGTTCAGGAAACTGATCCAGATGTAACCACCATCATCTTTCTGTGTGTGGCACAGGGTCAATCCCAGTCTACATATAAAATTATTAGTGTGTCAATAGGGGCTCTAACTCTGCCTTTGGTGATTATTGGCTAAAATAAAACTTTAAAGGACTGCCATTTTTCCATAGTGCTGATACTATGAATAGTAAAAACCCATAAAAAATACAAATAATTAAAACCTCCTTCTTTGTGCCTCCCAAGCATTTTAAGGGAATACGTTCTGTAATGATATATACATCCATGCTGATTCACTAAAAGGAAACTAGCAGTCAAACTTGGAAGTTGGGATTACGACACTAAGGGGGTAATTTACTAAGGGCCCCATTTATTAAACTTTGAATTTTTCTGGTCGAGTTTTTAAAGGGGAAAACTCTAATTTTTTGAGATTTATAAAATCCAAATCTGAAAATACTCCATCTCAAACTCGCAGATGTCCCTGAAGATGTTTCTTGACATTGTGGTTTTTGTCCAATTATCCGAAAATTTTTTCGAAGTGATAATAAAGTCGAGCTTTCAGAGCTTTAATCACACGGTTTGAATTGACACGTTTGTGAAGAATTATTGATAAATGAGATGAATCTGTGGATAGGAGTTAGGAAGACTGTGTTATAATAAAAAGTGAGATAAACTTATATTTTAGTAAATTAACCCCTAACATTCAAATTTAAATTTTTTTCACAAATCTCTAAAAATGTGTTGTTTTTTTATTTTTTTTAAAAAAAACTTTAAAAATGTTAGATTCATGAAGTGTAAAAATCATGAAAACCTCTAATACAAAACTTTAGCAGGTAAAAGTTATCAAGGTCCTATAGAAGTCAATGAGAGTTGCGCTGATTCTATTGGATTGCTCTAAATCAATTCAGACTTTTAGAGGTTTTCTATTTTTTTTTCACCTTGAATTGTCCGAAAAACTCAAAAACTATTTTTTTTTTAGACTTTCGAGGTATTTGAATTTTTTATGGGATCGTTCAGCGTAATTTTCCATTCTTTATTTGGATTTTTTAATAAATCTCACAGCATTCTTAGTTTTAGTTTGTGAGTTTAGTTGTGTTGTTCAAAAACCACTAAAATCACAAAAATGAGACTGTTGATATATAGGCCTCCTCTACTTTTGGTGAAGATTTTTAAACCACATAAACAAATTTAAAGTATTTGTGTACGAAATTCCAATAAATAAATGTGTATAATAGAAATAAATACCTGAGGATTATATATATATATTTTTTTTGTAACTTAGATTTTTATTAATAATCACAATGTTACTTGACAGTATAAAATACAAATATACTATTACGTGTGTAGCATGATACACAAAGTTTGCGTCAAAGGCAAAATTCAATAGAATCATACATCCATCAGGAAAAAAAAAGTGTAACAATAATAAGTGTAAGAAAAGTAAAACAATCACGTGGGAGAAAGACAAAAGGCAAGTAAGATAAAAAGAACCAAACAAAGACAAAGCATTGTTACATTCCATCAAAGTACAGTCATCAGAATGTAATAACACCCAGGGAGACCATGTTGCTAAGGATTGGGGAACCTGATTGTGTAATATTGCTATGCCTTGTTCAAATATTCTGTTAGTTTCCACTCTCTTTTTTAACTCTGTTAAGGACGGGGGGATAGCAGATTTCCAATGAAATGCTATAGATAATAAAGCAGCAGTAAGAATATGGTTAATTAAAACCTGGGTAGATTTCCGCACCTTAGGAAATGGTTTACCTAACAGAAAAGTGCTCAGATCAGCCAGTGTAGGCTCTTGCAGTATTCTACTCAGGATACCCGACACCTCAGACCAGAATGGTTGTATTATAGGACATGTCCAGAATATATGTGGTAGAGTGCCTATTTCACCACAGTTCCTCCAACAGAGTGGGGAGTGATCTGGGAAGAAAGCATGAAGAGTGGCAGGAGTAAAACATAAGAATTTTATAAATGTGTTCTTTTTGCCTCAAGCACGTGACTACTCTTTTTGCATTATCCCAAATCGAGGCCCATTCTTGGTCCGAAAGGGGCTGTGGAAATTGCATATCCCATTTGACCATATAAGGATGTCTAGGAGGTGGTTCTACCTGCGGGTCGGATAGCAATTGATATATTTTAGAAATGAGCCCTCTTTGTGGAAGACCTCTCATGGCAATTAATTCAAAACATGTTCGCCCGGCCACTTTTGCACTATCACTGTATGGTTTGACAAAATGCCGCAATTGAAAAAACTCAAAAAGCTTCAAAGGCCGCTGTGGTGTTTTTTGGAGAAGATCGTTATAAGCTAAAATCTCTTTAGATAAGGGATCCAATAAGTCACCTATTGTATTGAGGCCTGTATCTTTCCACTTATTTATGAAATCAAGTTGGGTCCCCGGTTGAAATTCCGGACTACCAAGAAAAAATGTGTTAAGCGATCTGGGCGACATAAGATTGGACTTTTGTCTAGTTGCATACCAAATGGACAGTGTGTGCTGAGTTGAGGAAAGTAGCGAAGATCTTCCAATTGTTTGGCATTTCCCTGACCATATGATAGAATTCAAATGGTACTCATTTGTCATGCAATTCTCAATATAGCTCCATCTAATATTTGAATTCCACCACGTCCAAGCTAAAAGTTGCCTAATATGAGCTGCCTCATAATACCTACGAAAACAAGGAACTCCCAGACCCCCTAGTCTACAGGGCGTAGTAAGAACAGTTTTTGAGATTCTATGTCATCGATTACCCCAAATAAACCTATGACATAATATTTGAAGGTCCTTAAGGGTCTTCAGTGAAACTAGGACAGGGAGAGTCACAAATAAATATAAACGTTTTGGTAAGATTGACATTTTGATAGCCGATATTCTACCGAACCAAGATAGGGAGTATTTGGACCAGTTTTCTAACATAGATTTAATTGAGTGAATGAGAGGGGTATAGTTACATTTAAACAGATCCGTATATTTTGAAGTAATTTGTATTCCAAGATAGGAAATGGATAAGTTTTGCCATCTGTAGTGAAAGGCATTATGTAGCTGCGTTAATAAGTCTTGTGAGAGATGTAGAGGGAGAGCTTCTGTCTTGCTGACATTGACTTTATAATTAGAAAGCTCACTATAGGTGTCCAAAATTTTATGCAAATTAGGGAGAGAAATCAGTGGATTAGTCAGTGTCAGCAAGACATCATCAGCAAAAAGTGAGATCTTAAAAGTTGAATCCTTTAGGTCTATTCCGGAGATATCCGGAGAATGTCTTATAATCACTGCTAGGGGTTCAATACTTAACGCGTATAGAAGAGGGGACAATGGGCACCCCTGCCTGGTACGATTCGTTATATTGATGTACTTAGATGATTGTCCTGACAGTTTTAATTGTATTGTCGGGCAACTTTACAGATTTTTAATAGCAGTTAAAAAGGATCCAGAGAAGTTAAGATGGGATAGCAGAGAAAATAGATAGGCCCAATTCAGGAGGTCAAAAGCCTTCTCTGCATCCAAGCTTAAAATGATCGCCGGAGTGGATCTTCTGTTCAGGATCTCAATTAGATCTATAGTTCTTCTTGTATTGTCCCCCACCTGCCTCCCTTGTATGAAACCCACCTGATCTGCATGTATTAATCTAGGAAGTAGGGGGGCAAGTCTATTTGCTAAAATTTTGGAAAACAGTTTGAGGTCTGAATTAAGAAGAGCTATAGGTCTATAACTAGAGCAAAGATTTGGATCCTTCCCCTCTTTAGGGATAAGTGTGAGATGAGAACCCACCATTGATGATGGGATAGGGGATCCTGTAAGAAACTCATTATAAAGTTTTAGTAAATACGGACTGAGTATATGTGAATACAATTTATAATATTTATAAGTGAAGCCATCAGGGCCTGGCGATTTTCCGTTTGGCATATTTTTAAGGGCGTAAGCTAATTCTTCAGGGGAAATAACGCTGTTTAAGGCATTGTTATCATCCTCAGACAATTTAGGCAGGTTGGCATCTGCCAAAAATCTATCCAGAGGGGCTGAGCTGTGGTTTAGGGATGTATTCTTAGAATTATTTGGGTCTAGGTTATACAGACGTGAGTAATACTCATGAAACATATCTCCTATTTTTTCTTGGCTATATGTAAGTTGTCCTGAGGGGAGTTTAATCGAAGTAATTTGTGCTCGAGTTTTATGCTCCTTAAGTTTCCTAGCTAATAAAGTGTGCTGTTTATCCCCCTGTTCATAAAACTTTTGTTTCGTCCATAAAATTGCCTTTTCCGTATCTTTAAGTTTAAGCAGTGAGAGTTGTTGCCTTATTTCTAAAATCTGTGCTAAAAGTCGTTCTGAACGGGAATTACCATACTGCACTTCAAGATTTAGGAGCTGATTCTGTAAAGTTATATATCTGGATTGGGACTGTTTTTTTTGCGGGAAGTTATAGCAATAATATGACCCCTAATCGTCACCTTATGGGCTTCCCATAATGTAGACAAATTCTGTACCGTACCTTCATTCAGATGAAAATAATCTTTAAGAGCTATTCTATTTGCTCGAATGTATCCGGGTCATGTAAGATCGTTTCATTAAGACGCCAATGAGGTTCCCTCTGAGGTAATTTCACTAAATCCAGAGTTAAAGAAATGGGAGAGTGATCGGACCAAGTTATAGGGTGAATCCTACTGGTGTATGTCAGATGGAGACAAGCATGCAATATTAAAAAGTAATCTATACGTGAATGGGTTTTGTATACCGGGGAATAAAATGTAAATTGGGTATCCCTTGGGTGGTTAGTACGCCAGCTATCAAAAAGAGCAGAATGATTAATTAGCCTCCTAAATTCACGAGAGTGAATATGTGCTGAATGGTCTGGTGAGGGGCGATCACGATCCCTCATTTGAGAAAAAACTAAGTTGAAATCACCTCCTATTACTTGATAGGTAGGGCTGCAAGCTGAACATTTATTGACAATATTACGTAGAAATCTGATCTGATGTCTATTAGGAGAGTAAATATTGCATAAAGTATTCGGGGTGTCTATATATTTCCCTACCAAAATTATGTAACGTCCATTAGAATCACAATGAGCTCGGTCTACAACCAGAAGGCAATCTTTATGGATAAGCATAGCTACCCCTGCTGTTTTGGAAGGCCCAGAGGCATAATACACAGTAGGCTAGTATCTGGATTGCAGCTTATATGGTTTATCCCTCTGAAAATGGGTCTCTTGGATAAAAGCTATATCTGCTTTCAAACTTCTAAGTTCCTTTAGCACCAAATATCGTTTGCTCATTGTGTTCAGGCATTAATGGAGATTATTGTAGCCATAATAATTTGCTATGATAAGTGTAGCTATGTTAACCATCAAAAATTGAGATGACTCATCTGATAACATGTAATCATCATTATATGTCTGACGTCTGAAATTAGTCATAATGTCAAGCCTTAAAACAAAAAGACATGCATGAAACATTCTTTTCCCACACAAATAGAGCATTATACGTAAAGTGTAAAAAAGTGAAAATTTAGTAACATAGAAAAGCATCGTAAAAACAACAGACCTTACAAACAGCCTTCGAGAAGTTTTGAGGGTTAGTTCAATAAAGACCCTCTTAAACTGTAAAGATAAAATTGTAAAGGTGAAAACAAAAAATAACCAGATCCAATCGTCATGATGACAGTCACGAGTGGGTCCGATAGGAGACTCCAGACTCCCATTATGGGGGTTTCCATGTCGAATCATGGACGTAGAGAGTTCCAACAAAAGATTGAGAAACAAGGTGACTAAGCCCTCCAGTTATTATGATTATAGAAGTCCAACTTTGGTAGCAAATCTGGTAGTAGGTCAAATGATAGCATTTAAGCATATTCATGGAGGGTGTTCCTCCCTTTGGGGAGAGGGTGATAGTTCCAGAGTAGAAAGCCGAGGAGAGCCGGGGACTTTAGACCATTGTGGGTTAAGAGAGGCCTTGAGTGGCGATGCCCCATCTGATCCCTGATTGTCCTTAGCTCTTAAGCCAAGAGCTTTGAGCAGTTTACAGCCGTTCCGTGGGTGGGTTAAGATGTGGGTTTGGCCTTTGTAGCTAATAATCAGCTTGAAGGGAAATCCCCAGCGGTATGGTATGTTACAGTCTCGTAAGATCTGAGTTACAGGCTTTAACTCCCTCCTCTTGGCTAAGGTGACTGGTGACAAATCAGAGTAGATTTGTATCTTGTGGTTGCGGAAATCCACTGAGTGTACAGATCGCGTTTTGGACAATATGGTTTCTTTGCTTTCATAATAGTGAAAGCGAACAATGATGTCACGCGGAGGCTTAGTAGATGGAGGTTTAGAGGCCAGTGATCTATGTGCTCTGTCCAATTTCCATAGGTCTAATGGAGTGCCTGGGCAGAGATGCACAAATAAAGCAATCAGATATTCATTGATGTCATGGCCCAAAACTCCTTCTGGGATTCCCCTGAATCGCAGATTTTGCCTGCGAGACCTATTTTCAAGGTCTTCACATGTCTCTTTAAGTTGGTCTATTTCCTCTTTAAGATCATTATTATCGTGTTCCAAATTGGCCATTCTCTGAAGCATATCGTCAGTGTAAGTTTCTAGCTTATCGGTGCGATCCCCCAGATCAGTAAGATATATCCCTTACAGCCGCAGCCACCGCTATGGTAATTGACTGTGTCAGAGAAGAATTAAGCTGCGTGTGTAACAGCGCCAGCTGCTCTTGTAATATTCTAGCTGTAACAGGTGGCTCCTCTGGTGAGTGTATGTGAGAGGTTAAACAAGGATTTAACAGACCTGGGCTATGGCTAATCTCCGTCCTTGCAGGCGATCCAGTTTGCGGTGGTGTCGCAGTTCCTGATGGAGGTGAGGCAGAAGAGACGCTACGCTGACATGCGCCATCTTGGCTGTCTTCACAGCTTTCCGCGCCAGCAGTTCTATGGAGGTAGGGAGACAGCGTGGTTTTCTGCTCCTTTTTTTTCCCCATCGCTGCTTACCAAGAGTTGTCCTTGCTCTGTTGGCAACCCGAATCTCTAATGTTAAGATAAAGATTGCTTAATTTTGGGCTAAATACAGGCTTTAGTCACGGAGCCTCAATCAGTTGCGTGCGCCTCGTTCCATGGTAGGCCACGCCCCCCCTGAGGATTATATTTTTATTCTCTTGAAATGTTTGGATGTATAAGTTAAACTTTTTTTAGTAAAAGCTGTGACAACAAAACAGAAGAAGTTCTTCCCAACTATGAGAAATTTAGCCACAAATGTGCATCCAATTAAGGAATGAACACCTGTGCAATTTTGTTTGTCAGCAGCTACATTGTAGGTAAAAAGAACGACAAAATTCCACTTTGCACACTATGCATAGGTAAATAACTCTTCATATTTAAATTTATTATTCACCAAATCATTAGTGCAGCTCTACAATCTTAAAGGGCAAGGTCCCTAGCAGGGCATAAAGCAAAAATCTATAGGATTCATGATTCCTTTCCAGAATTCTTGTATAATTGTACCACCTGAAATAAAGCATAAAAAGTTTGACACCAGTTAAAAAATTGTATGCAAATTTTCACACATTGCATATGATTCCATTGCTGATTCCATTGCTAATTTCATAGTCTGATCAAGGCCAGTGTTAGGAACAGTGCTCCCTTGCACCACGGTGTTCTGTGCACCAGTGGAGATGAAACCATAAAGTTATTTACAAATAACTTTGAAATAATTAATTTGCATTTATCTAGATTTGAAAAAATACATTATATTGTATTTTATTGTGTACAATTTTATATTAGATTTAGATGACAGGATTGCCCAATGGCGCTCACATCTCCGGCAGTGCCATGTCCAAGATGGTGGCGCCCATGAACCATGTGGGCCGACTCCGGCATCACGCACCCCGTGCGAAATTCAAAATAAAATGACGCCAAGGACACCGGTTCGATGCCGGATTGTAGGTTTTGTTTGGAACATTCCTGGGTGCTTGATAATTCTTGCTATATTGATTCCTGGACTTTTGACCTTGCCTGAACCTTGACATTGCTTCCTATCTGCCTGCCTTTGGACTTCTGCCTGGATATTGACAACGATTATGCCTGATCCTATTTGTACTGAAAACTTGGACTTTAACCCCTAAGGCTTCCACCTTGGTCCTGCCTACAGGATGTATTATTTCCCAGACAATTCTAGTTTATCACTAGGGATGAGCAAATGTATCCAGGCAAATTAGCAATATTGCAAATTCTCACCAATATTTTACCATTTGCATTGGCCAGAACAGGCATTTTTTCTTGAATTAGAGTAAATCTGTTTTTTTTCTGTGTTTTCTTCTCTCATATATATTGGGTTAAATGGATGATTTTTCCTGGCATTTTTTCCGCAAATTGTACCTAGAAGAATTTACTCACCCCTATCAAGCACTGAATAAATTGTACACTGAAATGTAGAATCTACAATGCTGACATTGTGGTACATCCTTGTTAGCCCTGTAGATAGTATGATTTAGGGAATAGACGGGTTTAAACTATTGCTAAAGTGATATGTGCAACAGGTTGGGTTTTAATTATGTTTTAGTGCCTTGTATTATTTTGCTTTCTAATGTCACCATATTCATGGTGTACTAAGCCACCTGGGCATTGGAAGCAGTGGTGGATTAATGAGATGAAGGGCTACCAAAGGCTACAACTACTGCCCCCTCCCCTTTTAGGCTAATGCTGTGTCCAGATGTGTGCAGATCTACACACATCCAAACTCTCTACTTTAGCTTGGGATCTGTACATATCCGTTGCCTTGCCTACCTTCTTCTCCCAGCAAGTGCACCTAATCGGACCAAGCAGCACATACAAAAATAAGTATTAGAAGAAAATAAAATATAAGATAGATGGACCCCTGATCACACTTGCCCCCAAAGCTATTTCTCTTTGCTAATGACTTTTTTTAATGGAGACTTTCAAGAGACTCATTTTTTATTTGTAATATGTTTGGGTTTTGTCAGGGGCATAACTATAGAGGAAGCAGACCCTGCAGTTGCAGGGGGGCCCAGGAGTGTAGGGGGCCCAGTGAGACCCTAATTAATTAGCAATTTTAATATATCTTGGTAAAATAGGCCAACTTATAAATATTTTGGGGCCCTAAATTGAATTTGCTATGGGGCCCAGTAACAACTAGTTACGCCACTGGGTTTGGTCCATATTAAATTTAAGAATCGCATGATAAACATTTACATACCTTATAAATAGCAAATCTATGTTACATTGTAATACTATATGACCACATAAAGTCATTAAAGCCTTACTTTATGTAGTTGTAAACAAATCCCTTTTTATAAATGTCATCTGCCTGTCTCTGTGTGTCTGTCCATTTTAAATGTTATTTGAAATGATTAAGATTTGGTTTGAATAAAAGGCACAATTTAAATGCAAATTACAGGTACTCTCATTATAAAATTGGTAACAAGGGAAAAGGATTGATTGTGATTTAGATATTAAATTATAATCTAATTTTTCTCCATTGACACTTTTCTTCGGTATGGCCATCTGTTCCTTCGTTCTCATTCACTGCTTTCAGATTGAAAGATATAATGAGTCTGATGGTCAAATAATGATTTAATTGCTATTTTCATTTAAAGGATTTCCTTAATATCCTTTTTGCCTTGTAAAATCAATATCAAAAATCAATGTGTCACTTCTATTCCAAGGAATATCATTACACAAAGAATGTTTATGGGTGTTATTGTATATTGTGTACAACATTGGATAAAAGGCAGGGCACAGCTATTGTATGGGTGAATAGTCTAAAGAGCAGTGAATTACATTATGGAAGTGACAAGAGACAAAAGACTGCACTTGAAGTATATCCCTTTATGCAGTTATGAGTTGCTGCCAAGTAATAATGCATTACTGGCTCTATATACTGTATGTATCTATATATGTAGTGTTACTGCTATGTTACTGCTGTGTGAAAGTCAATAATTGATGGGAATACAAACTGTACGCTTCTGTACTTGTCTGTGGCTAGAGTGCAATTATTTCTTTCTTTTTAATTAATATCTTAAAGGGGGTTTTCACTTTTAGTATTATTTCACTTTTAGTATGATGTAGTGGGTGATATTCTGAGACAATTTGCAATTGTTTTTCATTTTTTATTATTTGTGGTTATTGAATTTTCAGCAATCTGGTTGCTAGGATCTAAATTACCCTAGCAACCATAAATTGATTTGAATACTTTAGTGGAATAGGAGGGGGCTTGAATAGAAAGATGAGTAATAAAAAGCAACAATAACAATAGCTTCATAGCCTTACAGAGCATGTATATTTAGATGAAGTCAGTGACCTAGGTGCTTTCAGTGCATATGTTCTTTACCAATGATCAGGGGACTGAAGCATTAAGGCCATGCATCAAGGTTTCCCATTACCCTGCTCATCTTTACAATGCATCATAGGGCACAGAGATCAATATAGGAGTTTGGGCGATGCAGTTCAGCTTGCCCACTTAATTGTGGTGGATAATCTTTAGATGATTGGTGCTTCAGAGAAGATGTTGGCCCATTATTCAAAAATATTTGGTTAAGGTTCCTTTCAAGTTCACTCTTTAGAGGTTTAATCAGACTTTCAGACTTTTGACTTTTGATAATATATGAATTTCAACAAACAAAACTAATTGTTGAATTTCCAAAGTGGCTTTCAATTTTATGAAGTAGTGGCATTGATTATTCATCAATTCTAAGGGGCACATTTACCTAGGATCGAATATCGAGGGTTAATTAACCCTTGATATTCGACCGTCTAAGTCAAATCCTTCAACTTCGAATATCGCAGTAAAAGGATTTACAGCTATTCCTATGATCGAACGATTGAAGGAATCCATCGATCTAAGGATATTTCCCATAGGCTAACATTGGCCTCGGTAGGTTTTAGGTGGCGAACTAGAGGGTCAAAGAATTTTTTAAAGAGACAGTACTTCGACTATCGAAGGGTCGAATAGTCGAATGATTTTTAGTTTGAATCGTTCGATTCAAAGTCGAAGGTCGTGGTCGAAGGTCGCAGTAGCCCATTCGATGGTCGAAGTAGCCAAAAAAACAATTCGAAATTCGAACTATTTTTCCTCTATTTCTTCACTCGAACTAAGTAAATGGGCCCCTAAGATTATGATATTCTTTTAGGATGCCTAACAAAAAAAAACACACACGCACACACACACCCCCCCCCCCAAGGGAAGCCTGCACTCTCGAATATCCACTTGAACTCCAAAAAGATCCACACTCACATAAATAAAAATGTTTTTATTGCAGAGCTTACAGCCTTACAGTTTAAAGTAATTGAATCTGCTGGGCACCAATGATGTGGTTTTAATTGATCTTACATAGTACATACGTACATGTATATCTGTGTTTTTCTATATCGCTTAGGAACTAGGGTTATTTGAAATAATATAGACCCTAAACAAAATCTATTATTGTTTATATTAGCTTTTTAGATCCCTGTGGAGCCTCTAATCGCTTCTTTACATATTTTCTGTCTCTTTCACATGCAATATGAAATAAATTGTAAGTATAGGGCAAATTAATCATTAATCCTTGGTAGAAACAGCATTTTCAGCATATTAATCTTCCCTGATGAGATTGTTCCATGATCAGATTTCATCCAAGGAAATAAAAGTTACGAAATTTTCTTAAAGGCTACTGTCATGGGAAAATATGTTTTTCCAAAACACATCAGTTAATAGTGCTGCTCCAGCAGAATTCTGCACTGAAATCCATTTTTTAAAAGAGCAAACAGATTTATTTATATTCCATTTTGAAATCTGACATGGGGCTAGACATTTCACGGTTTCCCAGCTGCCCCAGTCATGTGACTTGTGCCTGCACTTTAGGATGGAATTACTTTCTGGCAGGCTGTTATTTCTCCTACTTAATGTAACTGAATGTGTCTCAGTGGGACTTGGCTTTTACTATTGCTGTTCTGTGCTGTTCTGATATCTACCAGGCAGCTGTTATCCTGTGTTAGGGAGCTGCAATCTGGTTACCTTCCCATTGCTCTGTTGCAAGGCTGCTTGGGGGGGGTGATATCACTCCAACTTGCAGTACAGCAGTAAAGAGTGATTGAAGTTTATCAGAGCACAAGTCACATGACTGGAGGCAGCAGGGAAATTGACAATATGTCTAGCCTCATGTCAGATTTCAAAATTGAATATAACAAAATCTGTTTGCTCTTTTGAAAAATGGATTTCAGTGCAGAATTCTGCTGGAGCAGCACTATTAAATGATTCATTTTGAAAACATGTTTTCCCATGACAGTATCCCTTTAACGAATGATTTACTTGCTTGGTTACTCAATAAACAATTTATCTTTGATCTTAGTCAAATAGTTATCATGTTTGAAACTAATTACTTTTAGATGTTCAGTAATACAGTATATATTTCTGGGAACATTTTGTAGAAACTTTAAAGTGAGAAGAAAAAAGCCTTTGTTTTGGACCAACAATGTTTCCAAATACTGGAACTCCTGGCAATGGGGTGATATTTTCTCTCTACCTCATGCAAACGTAGATAAAAATTAATTTAAACAAATAATATAGACTCCAGTGTAAAGTATTAGATATCACAAATTCTCTATAAAAGAACTTCCCTGGGACCTTGAGCCTTCAGTTGGAAAAGAACCCTTCTTTGAGGAGTTTCCCCATATGGCCATAATTATTTATAGTATTGATACTTTATGCAGAACTTACTGACTTAGAACAGTAGCTCTTACTGCAAAAAAGTAGGGGTTTGTGGGAGCACTCCAACGCAAAGTAAAAATATATAAATACAAAAAGAGGGAGAGATTGATCAGTGCACATTCCATGGTGCCTTGCCTTATAAGTAACCTGTTATCTATGCAAAAACTGGGTTTTTTAGTTAGAAAGTTATGATCATAAAATTAGTAGGCCACCATACTACGTCAAGGTAAATCCCGTTTGTTGTTTCCTAACTATTTAACTCCAGTCATAGTTTTCAAAGGCTGGCACAATACTGCATGGTAGCATTTCTTGCTTTAAGCGTCTCCTGACCTAGGCATTGGTTTCAATCAAAGGGCTTTCTTAATCATCCCCCACCATAAGCTTTTAAAAGAGAGATTGCCAAGACCACAGCAATGGTTTCACAAGCTTAATCCTCCCCCACTTATGGCTTTTAAGAGAGAGAAAGACTGCCCAGACCAAGACCCATTTTAAAAGGCATGGAACAGCTATTTAAAGGAATGGTGTGGGAGTGCTGCAACCACATGGAAGTTTGACCTGCAGCATATCTACTAGACTTCCGGCAGAATAACTCCAATACAAATACATACAAAAATGCCTTTTTTCTAGACAGTGGAGTTGTTTCATGATATCTTCTACCCCTTGCATTGTACTGTGGAGACATTCTGCATGAAGTAGTCATTTCCCTGTAGTGCTCCTAAGTATATACTCAAGCCAGTGCCTAGGGTCCAAAGTTAGCAATTATCTGGAGGCACTGGAGGTGCCTAACAAATTGTTATCCCCCCAGTAACATAGTAACATATTGTTAGGTTGAAAAAAGGCAACCATCAAGTTTTCAATCTTTTATGTCTACATATAGCTTACCTAACTGCTAGTTGATCCAAAGAAAGACAAAAATGAGTAGAATGTAGAATGAGCTATCTTCCATTAGCATGTAATGCAAAAAACTAATCAACCCCTTCTTAAAGCTCTCATATATCTGCCAGTACAGCGGATTCAAGGAGGGAATTCCACTGGTCAGTTTCCTTGTCCTTTAACCTTTATTCATACATAAGCTGAGCTATGAAAGTTATGGGAAAAAAAGCTATAAAAAAAACCTATGAAAGTTGCAGATCTGGAGATGAAACACTTGACAGTTTCTGCCCTATATGTTATTCTCTCAACCCTCTTTTTTTCTTTTTACTTTGGATTAGGTTCAGAAAGAACTTTTTAGCATGCTATGTTTGTAATGGAGATATTATTATTGTGTTTTCATGTGTGTTTAAGGCAGTGCTTGAATTGGGTCTAAAAAAAAGCGAAGGGATGGTATATTTGCCGCGTGTAGCGTGGCACAAAAAATATAAGCCATGCCCACAATTATAAGCCACACCCATTAGTATAAGTAACGCCCATTCATGCTTTTTTTGGGTTCCCCCCAGTAAAGAGAAACTGACACCAGGAACAAATTTTTTTTTTACATCTATCATAGCATTCACTGACACTGAATGGATCATCATCAAGCACACTGCTATGAACAGAAGTCAGAAACAGACGATATGGAATCTCGCACACCCTAACCAATTGGCGGAACAGGGATGCCTGGTGCACTCTGGTGGAAGCTCAGCCACCCCCTAGTGAAAGTCCAAGTGAAGAGATCCAGAGGCACACAGGTCTTATTACACTGCAAGTGTTTATTGCGGAGTGCACATGTAACGTTTGACAAAGGGGGTTGCCCCGACACGTTGCATGTGCACTCCGCAATAAACATGATCAAAAGTCACCCAGTGCAAAGAACTACATTATACGTGCATATAAACATGTAGTATGTCAAAGCAACAACTACTACTAACCTTATATTTTTGTTCCCTGCTCTGCTTTTCTTTTATTTTCTTTTACATCTTTTTCTTGCTCCTGCTCCTCTATTTGTGTTGTTTGTATTTCTTTCTTCCACCATTTCTTTACTTTTTATACTGTATGTTCCTCAACCTCTTCTTATTCCTCAGCTGGCACCCCTCTTTTCTTTAGATTCCCCCTGAGGCACACACACACTCTCTCTGATGCACACACACTGAGGCACACACACACACTCTGAGGCACACATATACTGAGGCACACACACACACTCTGAGGCACACACACACACACATTGAGGCACACACACACACACTCTGAGGCACACACACACACACTCTGAGGCACACACACACACACTCTGAGGAACACACACACACACACACACACTGTCTGAGGCACCCTGAGGCACATCCACACACACACACACTCTCTCTGAGGCACACACACTGTCTGAGGCACACACTGAGGCACATACACACTGAGGCACACACACACACACTCTCTCTCTGAGGCACACACACTGAGGCACACACACTCTGAGGCACACACACACTGAGGCACACACACACACTCTGAGGCACATGCACACACTGAGGCGCACACACACACACAGGCACACACACACACTCTCTGAAGCACACACACACTGAGGCACACACACACATTGAGGCACACACACTCTGAGGCACACACACACACACTCTGAGGCACTCACACACACACTCGGAGGCACACACACTCTGAGGCACGCACACACACACACTGAGGCACAAACACACACATACACACACTGAGGCACACACACACACACACACACTGAGGCGCACACACACACACACACACATGCATTGAGGCACACACAGCCACATTCCCTTAGAGCCACTAAGCCCCCAGCCTGGAGTTGCTGCACACACGCCCTACTGGCTGCTCCTGGGGCCCAGCAGGACTAAAGGGAACACCCAGCAGCAGGACTAAATAGGGGGCCCCACTCAGAGGGTGGTTTCCATTCCTCAGGCCACACTCTTTCCCATCCAGACTGGGCCCGGGGCTCACCTGCAGCTGTGCAGCACCACTTCCACATTGTATGAGTTGCCTTTGCTCTTCTGGTGGCCCGGAAGTTGGAGCCACTGTACAGGAGGGTGCTGGTGACCCTGGGCTGCTGGGTGTTGATGGGAGGAGGAGGGATAAGGGATGCGTATCTGGAATCCAACTTGTTGGCCTCGGTACGAACAGGCATATCCAGGGCCGAGCCCCTCTCCCACTGAGGCGGCTCTACACTAGGGCTTGGCCACTTCTACACTCCCGGCCCGAGCACCTGGGCCTCTCCAGCACCATGCACTCCATATAGCTGAAAGGCCACCAACCCCGCAGCACCGCCCCCTAATTGGCTTAAGTAGTGACTCAGCGCCGCCGGGAAATGTAGTCTATCTATGTGAAACTGACAATTATGCGGCTGGACGGAATGCCACCTGTCTGGAGCCAAAAAAAAAAATGCTCCGGTATGCTAGACACTAGCATCCTGCATTTTGTTGAAAAAATAGAAGTGGCGGGATGCCCGCCGCATCCCGCCCCAATTCAAGCACTGGTTTAAGGTTATTATAGTAAGTCTAACTGCAACTAGTTAAGAGTGAAAGTGTCACAAATTGCGGAGTCTAATTAATGAGTCCCGGACTGATTGTTCACTGTAGTGTAGAAAGAAAACTAACAGGGAACTGTACGTAAGCAAGCTATAATCAGAAGACAAGCAGAGATTGGCGTAGTCAGAACAAGCAGAAGTTGGTAGGCATTCTGAAGTCAAGCGTAGCCGGGATCAGGCAAAGGTCGATAGGCAGGCTGAAGTCAAACGTGGTCAAAGGTAGACAAGAGTCTGTAGGCAGGCTGAAGTTAAAGAAGAATACATAAACAATTTGAGTCAATAATTGAAGAATCAGTTCAAGCAGTTTTGATCACCAACAGCAAGGGAAATAACCAAGTGCCGTTCACCTCCTATGTGCCAGACTTACCGAACCGGGTGGAACCACTGACGAGAGGAAGACAGCCCTTACAGCTCCTCTACCGATACACCCTCCAATGGGAACAGAGGGAGATCAGTGAAGGTGTAGTAGGGGAGCCTGGATTCCTGGCGGGGTGCGCTGGTCTGTGAAGGAGCAGGTCAGGTGCCTGTGAGGAAACAGGAAGGCACGGGTTAGGTTTGCTGAGTAGTAGGAATAGGGAGGACGTGCAGGAGCTGGGCGACAATCACCTAAGTGTTACTGCTGGTTCAGGATGGAGGAGTCGTTGGTGAATAGCAGGCTGGCACCGATGACACTTGGCTGCTACACAGAACTTGCTGATGGAGTAGGAGCGCACGTAGGTAGAATCACAGGAGAAGGCTCCCAGGGCGAGACAGTAGTGGAGACGAAGGTGGGTAACTGGATCGGCAGCAAGGATAATCTTCAGTCGATAGGCAAAAGTCAAGGCAATGCGTAAACGAAAACAGGCAAAGTTCGGCAACAGGTAATCAGATACAAGCAAGGTTCCAGGGGTTAATTCGGCAGCGTAGTCAGGAGGCAGGCAGAAGTTTGGCAACAGGAGATCAATACATCAAGCAGAGTTCAGAGGGTTAACACAGAAGCGTGGTCTTAAACAAGCAGGTTCGGCAACAGGAGTTCAAGGCAATGCAGGGTCAAAACCAAAGTACAATAATAATCAGATAAACTCTTACTCACAACAGCTAGAAAGCGATGTCCGAGCACTGGGAGAAACTCTGCGCCGGCAGAAATACCATCGCCTGCGTCATCACGCTGCGCCCAGCAATTCCCCTGCGCCGGCGTCAAGGCGCCCACGCCGTGACGTCACTGGAACGCAACGCTGGAACGCATCGCGCCGAAGATCCGAGTCTCCCAGAATCGCGGTGAGTACCTGACACTATGACCTCACTTTAAGGGGACAAGTTTGGCGCCAAACGTAAGGACGCAGCATGTTGACGCTGCGCATCAACGTAGCGTAACCGCGACAGACGCAACGCACGGATAAACACAAACTTGCCTGTGTGAAAAGCCGCGTGCACTTGCAACAAGGTCCCAAGAATGCGCATTAGCCTGCGCACCCCTGCGCCTGCGCACAGGCAATCGCTACTGCAACATCTGGTACCTTACAGAAATGGAGTTAGGAATATAAGTTTTCATAGAAATGTATGTTTGCCAGAGAGTATGCAAGTGTGAGTATATGTGTATGAGTGCAGGTGTGAGAGAATATCATATGTGTGCTTACTGTATGTATGTGCCTATTTTTTCTCATTGTTTTAAAGTCATGATGGACTCATATTTGCTTTAATGTATTCAGCTGAAAACAAATACTCCCAGCTTTTTATGCCTGAATCCCAGGAAGAATCTCAAATGTGTTTCTTTGTCAAAATTATAAGACCAATAAATACAGGTCTTTGCTTTTTTGCTAGGTAAACAGTAATTTGTATCATTCCCCGATGATGAATAAAAAGAAAGAAATATACACCGCAATGGCTTAAATAAGTGAAACAATTTGTAATGTCTTTTCATGCCTAAAAGTAACTATTCACATTTTTGAGGTTTCATTTCTACTATGCCTTTCCTAACATACTGCTGTTTTTATTGTATAATTAATTGCACAAATTTACATCCAATTCCTACTGTGAAATCTCACAAGTAACTCTTCTAAGAAATAAATAAGAGCACTAACTGGGACTGCCATCATAGTACTTCTAATAACTTGACACAATCGGTTAGATGAGAAGTCTATAACTTATTTTCATTAATGAATATTAATATCAACTTTCCAACTACTTTCACTTTAAATTATTTAAGACTTATCGGAAATAGAACATGACCTTAGCTGTTAATATCAGCAAGCTGAACGAGGATAAAATTTACATTTTTTTACTTTTCAAGTTACCTTTTGTTCCGAGCAGTTAAACATAAATAATTCTTTCAGCTTTCTGAACAGCTTCCAGCATACATCCCTGTGATGTCTCTTCCTACCTTTCATCTCGGGTCTAGTTTTAGGACTGATCCTTTGGCAGGATATGAAACCTACTGGCATTGATTTGAATTTAGATTTCTTAATAAATATGCATAAACTTATGAATAAACTATCCTTGGTTCACTTGATACCTACAGACTGTACCCGATTTTGATGTACTGGCCATGTAATAATGATTAATTTTGAAAGGTAAATACACAGTAAAAGGAGTTGAGTTGGATATCATACTCTAATGAAGAATAATTATACAAAAAGTGTGCATGTGGACACAAACACACAATAAAGGACACAACATACTTTTACAGTGTTAATACTATATTTATCATATAACTGCTATAATGGCTAAATTGTAATTCCCGATGCATTAATTCACAATAAATTGATTTGCTTCATTGCCTTATTCTTTGTTAATTAAGGGCGATCATTGTCTAGCTGCAATAAAGACTTTAGAAGTATGAGAACTTGAAGTCAAGTCATAAGAAACCCTTTATTCTATCGTTGTGTCTGTCAGTGTATCTGTCCATCTAGACTGGAGGGGATATGATGATAGAATTCAAATATAGAACTACTCTTAAAGGGATATTGTCATGGGAAAAAAACATTTTTCAAAATGAATCAATTAATAGTACTGCTCCAGCAGAATTCTGCACTGAAATCCATTTCTCAAAAGAGCAAACAGATTTTTTTATATTCAATTTTTAAATCTGACATGGGGCTAGACATTTTGGCAATTTCCCAGCTGCCCCAAGTCATGTGACTTGTGCTCTGATAAACTTCAATCACTCTTTACTGCTGTACTGCAAGTTGGAGTGATATCACCCCCCTCCCTTCTCCCCCCAGCAGTCAAACAAAAGAACAATGGGAAGGTAACCAGATAGCAGCTCCCTAACACAAGATAACAGCTGCCTGGTAGATCAAGAACAACACTCAATAGTAAAAACCCATGTCCCACTGAGACACATTCAGTTACACTGAGAAGGAAAAACAGCAGCCTGCCAGAAAGCAGGCACAAGTCACATGACCAGGGGCAGCTGGGAAATTGACAAAATGTCTAGCCCCATGTCAGATTTCAAAATTGAATATCAAAAAAATCTGTCTGCTCTTTTGAGAAATGGATTTCAGTGCAGAATTCTGCTGGAGTAGCACTATTAACTGATGCATTTTGAAAAAAACATGTTTTCCAATAACAGGATCCCTTTAAGATGATATGTGTCTGTGATTCAGCTTCCCATACAGTATATTAACATTTAACATGCAGCTTGGTAGCTAATTTTGATGCTTGGTAGCTAATTTTGATGCATGGGTGGGACAGGTTTGGGTTGACAAATTAGCAAATCAGGCAGGCCTTGCCCCTCCCCCACTAGTGATGTCACCCCAGTGTCCAAGTACCTCTGTTAATGTTTCTCCTACCCTGTTGTGACCCTTCTGGTGATGTGGCCAAAATGGACAACCCATTCAGATGTCTCCAAAGGGGGTGACACACCAGTCCAGAGTGACCCAATGATGTTACCATGCAGCTGAGTACAATGCCACCATTGTGCTAATTAGCAATGCAGTGGTCCACCACCAAATTCAAAATGGGACCTTTTTAAAAAGTCCTTTGTTGTGCTCTTATTATTCTTTATTACTGATTTTTCCATTTATCAAAGTCAAAGTAAACTTTATTGTCATCTCAGCAGTATATATATATTCACAGTGAGACGAGACAACATGGCTCCAGTTAGTACAGATATCAGAGTGTCTCTGAGGTAGTCCAGGTATGTAAAGTACAAAAGTGTAATACAAAAGTTTAGTTCACAGTTCAGGTGTGTCTGGAATGTAGTGGGAGGGCAAGCAGTGAATTGAGGATCTGATAGCTTGTGGAAAAAAGCTTTCTCGCAGCCTGGTTGATCAGGCTTTAATGCTGCGAAATAGTCTGCTGGATGGGAGCGGCGTAAACAGTCCATGTGAGGGGTGTGTGGAGTCCAGTGCAATACAGGAGGCCTTTCATGCACAGCACTTGTGGAAGATGTCCTGCAGTGATGGAAGAGCCGTTTGCTAGCTGCAGCTCGTCAGGACGCTCTCCATGGTGCCCACGTATAACATTGTGAGGGTGGAAGGTGGAAAGTTAGCCCGTGTCAGTTGTCTCAGGAAGTAAAGACGCTGCTGAGCATTTTTGGTGATGGAGGCGGTGTCTGTAGTCCATGTTATGTTTTGGGTAGCCGAGGATGAGTAGAGTATAACAGTGCTTTATTATCAGAGTCATGCAGGCATTACACAACAGTAACTTTCACTTTTAAGCTGTCCAGGAAGCATGAGCAGTAAAAGTCTGAGCACAGTGACATCTACAGGCCATTTGTATAAACACCACATATTCCCCCTATAGTAGGAAAGTATTTGGACAACTATAATAAACAGCAACAATTAAACAGTATGCATTTTAAAACAATAGTATACATTCTTCACACAGTCCTTGGTCCATGCAGGTAGTTTTCTGATTCTCTCAGTACGCCTTTCTTCAGGCCTATTGCAGTTGACATAAGGAGTAGGAAAATGTCCTTCATCAAATGGAGCTTCTCCAAAGTCATATCTAACAGGAGCAAGACGACTTGCATTCCATATGCGTCCTTCAGACAGTTCATATGTGTATGGTCCTCGCTGGCTTCTCACTTCAAGTAGTGTAGTAAATTTAGATTGTCCTTGTTTTAGTATTCCTGGTTTCTTAATTCTGACTAAAGGTCCAGGCTGAAAGTGCACTTCTCTTGCAGCACATTTTCTGTCAGTATAAGCCTTACATTTGGCTTGTTGACGTTTCATAATGTCAGCAGTAGATGTCTGCCATGTAATTATTCAGCTGGATTTGATTATGTTGTTGCATGGCATGTTGCTCTGTAGTTATGTAGGAACTCTGTTGTAAATACTTTCCAAGATTTCCCTGTAAGATTTGCTGTCTCTAGACTGTTCAATCGCCCAATTTCTCCATTTGCTTGTGGGCAATACACTGATGATTTCCTATGCACAATATTCCTTTCTCTCAGAAAGGATTCAAACTCAGATGAGACAAACTATGGTCCGTTGTCTGATATTAACTCCTTTGGAGTACCTTCTCTGCTGAAGATTGTAGACAGAAATGTTATTACTGTAGCTGATGTTATATGAGAAACAAAAACAATTTCAGGCCATTTACTGTAATAATCTATCAAGGTTATAGCAAACCTGCAATCTATAGGAGCATCTGTAAAAGGACCAACAATATCAATAACAAGTTTTTCTGAATCAGGAAATGGTACTGGTTTGACATCTGGTTTTACAACCTGTTCCTGACTCCTCTGCCTGCAAAAAACAATTGACTACAAACTATTAAACTGTCTATAATCAGATTTTTGTCCTGTTCTCCTGCGTCAAGCTCCCTTCTTAGTCGAGTGGCCCTGACACAGGTGTGGGTATACAATTATTGACACTGAATTAGGACTGGTTGAGACTGGGTGGTTTAGGCATTTGTTGAGAGTTACTAATATATAGGAAAAGCTTTATTTAAGAGTTTATATTAAAAATGTATCCATGTTTTATTTTGTGTTTAGCAATCCTGTCCTGCATGAGAAACAGATATAATTTATTCAACAATATCAAAATAAGCATTTTAAACACTTTCTGTGTTTTAGTTTCAAACTAAGGATTCACTAATATAAACCATTAACAGTTCACATATCTCAACCTTCTATGTGACTTCAACTTCACTTGGGTGAGGTAGCTAGGAACTTTTCTAACTATCTCACACACATGCTGGAAATGTTGTAGCTTTGGCTTTTGTAATTTAATGTATAAACAGTTATTTCAATTTAACTGTTGGGTTATTCCTCACTGGGTCTCTTCTTGTGAACAATAATGTTTGACCAGTGTTATTTATATTCTACTGTATACAGAAGAAAGATTAAAAGAAAGAGGAATAAAACAAACTTTACATTAACTGCAGTATAGCCATATGTGACCATTATAACTCTATAATTCCAGCACAAATTAAGGACAAAAAGCCAATGCTAGAAAGCAATTCCCAGGTAATGCAGATACAGTATTGTAACTTCTAATGTTTGGAGTATGTAGCAAAAATCAAAATGTGGTTTATCATCACTAATCACTTCCAACTCCCAACCACTATTCAGGGTAAGGGTAATCAATAGCCATTGGTAGCATGAGAAATATGCAAATCTATATATCATATCAACTGTGATTAAGTAAAATATTTATAGTTTTATATGGTGACATATAAAATATTTGGTTTTGTACATAATATACTTGGTATTTGGCGTCATAAGGACTATGCAGAGAATATGCCATGGATAACAACCCAAACTTAGGGAAATATACAGATATTTTTTCCACATTTCAAAAATTATACACAATTATAATAATAAATAAGTCTGGGGTTGTGTATATTATTAATCTGAATTTTAGTTTAACAAATAGGTAAGGAGAAGAGTTCCAAGCCATTGGAACCTTAAAATAACATTTTAAATGATGATTATTCGTCTTTAGGAAATGATTGCAAAAGTTTACCTTTGGTGGAAGGAATACTCCATTGTTGAGGGACAGGTGACTCCTGGGATTATAGGTGCAGCAGCACTTAATTTCAAGTTGAACACAGGCTGCCTTCTCTTAAATAAGCAGTATTTGTTCAACATGAGTTGAATAAGTAGGGCTTGTGCTGAAATACTTTATACCTGTTATTTTAACCAAATTTTGTTTTGCTATTGTCATGGATAGGCAGGGGAAGCTAAGGAGGCAGAGGTTGGGAAGGTGAGTCTTTCAGACAATACTGTGCTGACAGGAACAGGGTGATGAAGGCGTGGAGTCAGAGTCAGGCCGAATAAGGATCGAGTGGACAAAGAATAATAGCAGAACGGCAAGAAACAGAGCGGGTATAGACTCTGGGTCAGGCTGGTGTGGGAATATAATCAGGTCAGGATGGGGGGTTATGAGCAGGAGGACTGGAGAGCAGAGAAGATGGATCTGGAGAGCAGAGCAGATAGATCTGGAGAGCAGATCAGATAGATCTGGAGAGCAGAGCTGACAGAACTGAAGCAGGAGCATGACCAAGACAGAATGGAGCTGGGGAAGACCATGACTAGGCGGAGCAGTGAACAGGATACAAACTAGACAGGGCAAGAGCAGGGAAACCAGAGAAAAGGATGTTGTCTCAGTTCATTAGGCCAATGCTCAGGCACTGGTAGTGAGCAGGGCTGCCTATATATAAGGCAGAGTCAGCCCTGATTGGCTGACCTCGACCCACCAATAAGGATGCTGGGATGAAATGGTTAAACATGAGATGCAGCAAGAAGAACTTGCTGGCTGCTCTTCTGGACAGGACCAACCCCCAGCAGAACTTGACAGTTATATCTTGAGCTAAACAGGGCAAATAGGGAGATTGAAGCTTCTCCGTGTTTGGTTCTTGTGCTGTAGATAATTAGATTACCTGTGCAGAGATAATCCCCCTGCCTAAAAGACTCCTCCTAACAAAATAGTTGTAACAAAGGCTGAAGGGGGGGAGGTTGTATACTGGCATTCTGCTCATCTACCTTACAAGGAAACATGGAGTAGCTTCACTTTCCCTGATTGTCCTGTTTAATTAAAGCAATAACAACAATCATAAGGTTTTTTTGATTAAAACAATAGCCAAAAAGTAGATGGTTATAGTGCCCCTTTAAGTTGTGTTCAAGTGTATTTAGCCCTTGGCCAATATTCCATGGAAAACAGGATACTAGGCGATTAGAACAGACATATTCTCATTGGTGGTTTCCTGCTGTTCCCCAGCATCATAGTACTTTCAATATATCAGCAAAGTATATCGTTAATAACAAGTTTTTCCTGAAATAACCAGCAATAATGAATTTGATTATTTAGCAATAAATCCTTTAGCAAGAATACATTGTATATGAGGGCTATAATTTGTGGACAGAGGCTTTCTAAAAGTGCGTTTCCCACCTAATCTAAAAAAGATGTTTTATAGTTTGTAGAGTATTTGCTTTGTGTATTTTTTTTTCCTTTCAGAAAAAACGAATTCACCCTTTTTACATTTAGTTTACTTTAAATGTTCTTAAAGCAAAGCAAAGGCATTATCTTCAAGAAAGCATGTGCACATATGCCCCGTAAATAATAATCTTTGATGTTGCTATTTAGCAGCAGAATCAGAAAGAGATAAGGTAGCAAGCACTCAAACAAATCTTATTTGCAATCTCATCTTATTTTTACAGTACATCTGGCAATGTGTGCACCTTATGACCTTTTGCTGCATGTTGTAAACTATACTACCAACTTCAATCTCGCAAACCGTTTTAAAAGTTTTTTTAATGTGATGCACGTTGTGGTGCTTTCAAGTATAGTAGGAAGAGGCCATTAAAAAGTTTCCTGTGACTTCACAGTTGTTATCTAACAAATGTTTAAACTACACTAATCTGTAGCTGCCATATGTGTCTAGGGGTAAGATAAATAATACATTGCTTTTCCAGAATTCCTAGGTAGCCTTTTATTTGTTACTTATTTGAAAAGTATTGCTTTCAATGAAATATTAACAAACCTCTGTGGAATATTGCAGACATTCAGAATAATCTCTTTTAACACTGGATTTGCTTTGAATAAGAAAAGAGCTTTAAATTAAAAATACCAAAGTATATTAGCTACACAGCACGTGGTTATGGATTAAAGTAATGATGGAATGGGGCACATGCAGTGTACTAGACAGCCCCCCCTTAGCTGCATGAGAAGGCTTTAGAATGTGCAGATATAGTGTCATCATCAAATAAAGCAGACCCATATATTAAAACAGGATTGTTGGCTGAAAGGTCTTGCTAATGCAGAGAGCTGAACAGCACATGCAGAGAAGTGCAAAGGTTGCACCACTTCATAGAGCAGATGAGTTAGTAGTGCGTGTTTTAATCACAAGGTTTAAATAACTGAAATGGTTGGGTCCAATCATGTCCACCATGCACATTGACATGAGGTAGAACATGGTGATATCAGGGATATTTACTTTGTCCCTAAGGGCAGAGACAAACACTGCTATTTCGGGAGATTAGTCGCCCAGCGACAGATTGGTTCTTCTTCAGGTGACTAATCTCCCCGAACTGCCTTCCCTCCAGTAGGGATGTAGCGAACTGCCGTTTTGGTGTTCGCGAACGCCGGCAAAAAATGCGAACGGTTCGCGAACAGTTCGCGAACTTCGAACACCCGCAAAATCGTTCGATTCGAACGTTCGAAGGATTTTTCGTTCGATTCGAACGTTTGAAGGATTTTCATCGTTCGATCGAAGGATTTTCATTCGAATCGAACGTTCGAGGGATTTTAATCGTTCGAACGAATGGAAATCGGTCGAATGAATGGAAATCGTTCGATTTTAGCGGTCGAATGGTCGCGAACTCAAATTGCGAACGTTCCCAAACGTTCGCGAACATTAGGCGGACGCGAACGGTCGATGTTCGCGCGAACAAGTTCGCAGGCGAACAGTTCGCTACATCCCTACCCTCCAGGTATAATGTAAATCGCCAGCGGAATGGCACTCGAAAACTTTATTTTCCAAAGTCGTCTGAAGTTGCCTCACAAGGAAACTTCAGGCAACTTCCAAAAGCCGAAGTGGGTAGGCACTTTGGGGAGATTAGTCGCCCGAAGATAAATAGATTTGTCCTTGAGCAACTAATCTCCCAAAATAGCAGCGTGTGCCTCTGCTCTTATGTGTGTACTGAATCAAAGTCCATCCTGCACTTCTTCTGTTATGAATCTCCTACTTGTGCACAATATTCTATATTATCTATGCCACTTCTGCTGTCAGTTTTGCAATTTTCCCTTATGATTCTATGAATGGTACTAGCTGGCTGATTAAAAGTAGAAAAGTCCAATCTGGGCTTTATTCGAGGTGTTTTGCAGCTCCCACTAAAAGTATCCACCTTGCAGGACTAACGCATAGGCTTGAAAATATATTCTGTGGGGAAGTGCAAACAAAAAAACTCCTGGTGTAGAATATCCAGATATGTAAGTGCTCATTAAAAAGTGCAAAAACACATCCACTATGTCAGTATGGTAACCCTACTAATAAAAGTAATAACCTCTCTAGAGTGAATATCTACTCAGTTTTTTTATTACCTTTATTAGTGGAGTTGCTATACTTGGTGGTGGTGTTCGTGCACTTTTTATTGAGCACTTATGTATCTGGATATTCTGCACCAGGAATTTTCTTGTTTGCGCTTCCTCACAGAATATATTTAAAAGCTTCCTTATGCCTCCTAAGCCCTCCATCCTCCTCCATAACGAATTCAACCTGCTTTATTCACTTTACTCCATTTAAACTTGTATACCCTTTAACTTCCCTAAACCCTGTCTAGTCTTCCCTTGCCTATACAACATACAATCTCCGCTCTACTAACATATTGCTGCAATGTTGTTTCTTAATATACTTTAAACTGCATTAATCATGTTTCCTTGTAGTTTTAGTCCTCTACAACCATCCACAAACATTATATTAACCAATCACTTTTTTATTTTAAAAATTTCAACCAATTGAAATACAAAAATACCTTTATATATAGAAATGAACTAATGCCTAAAAATACTGCTGTTCCATTGCTGCTTAAGTGCTGATATTTTGGACTGGATGCTCCAGGAGGAGCATTCTTCAGGGCGGAGTTCAGAGGATAAATGAAGCAGCTGGCAGACTGTATTCTTCATGGAGGGCAGAGGGTTTAGGGTGGCAGAGGCATTAGGCAGCTCATACCTTTCATCAAAGAATAAGGGGAAATTTAATGGAGGAGGGAGAAGGGCAGATGAAGCATAAACAGCACTGTATTTAGGTCCGGTGCATGGGGTGTCTGTGCCCCCTAGCTTAAAGAAGTGATGTCACTTGCGCAATTGCGAATAACATCTCTTCCTCTATGTGTGACGTCACTTTCACCACAAAGTGTCACCCCAGCTCTGCCTCCGGATTTACCCAGGTAGTCTCTGGTGGCGGCTGTGGAGAATTTTTATCTTTCTTTGAAAAAAATAAAATATAAATAATATGGCCTTGAGCATAAGGCAGCTTGAGCAAAGAGCAAAGGGAGATCACATGGAGGAGGTAGAAGGAGGCATTAAGTAGCTTTCATTTTAGAGTAGAGGGAGAATCAATGGTGACAGAGGAGGGCAAAGGAAGCATCAGAGAGTAAAGGGAGATCACAAAACTGACAGCACAAGTGGCACAGATAGGATAGATTATCAAGTAGGAGATTTATAAAACCAACCAAAGCAAGATAGATTTTTATTTGGCACAGTGTCGGACTGGGACACCAAGGGCCCACCCAAAAACCTTTGACCAGGGGCCCACCAATTAATTTTAGACCAGGGGCACACTCTTAGTACTACTATACTTCCTCTCCTCACTCAACCTCTATTCTCCTAGTCTTTTCATTACACACTATAATCTATTTTTCCCTCTATTAAGCCTCTTTGTTCTCATAGAAATAGGGAATGATCATGAAATAGGCCAAATGTTTAGCAGCATGAGGGCCCGCCGATACCTGGGCCCACCGGGAGTTTTCCTGGTATCCCTGTGGGCCAGTCCGACACTGATTTGGCACATAGATGTCCTAAAATTGACCATTGAGATTGTCAATGTGTTGACCTATCAAATGTAAATGTTTTCATAACCTCTTTTACCTTAGAACATTGGTAGCTGCATACTGGTGCAGTGCTGAGCATTGCTGCCTTGCAGTGCTGGGGTCCTAAGTGTGATTGTTGCAGAGCATTATAAGGAAGAGGGTTGTATGATCTACTTGTACTTGGGGTGGGGTTTTCTCCTAAACAAGGAAAAAAAC